>NC_134716.1:128025000-128345892 GCF_049634645.1 Pelodiscus sinensis
CCTGATTTTGAAGTAATAAGTGGCTCGTCCCCACGGCCAAGCCTGTTATTTCGAAATCAGGACTCCGGCTTTGCTCGGGGAATAAGGCTAATTTCAAAATTGTTATTACAAAATAGCGGTCGTGTGGATGTTCCGCTCCTGCTGTTTTGCAATAACGACACCCCAGAGTCATGCAAACTCATTGCACCCCAATGCTTCCAGGGGTTCTAAGTCAGGGGAGCGTGTCCACAATCACGGAGCCTGCCTCGGGCTCATTTTGAGGCTCCCCGTAGTGGGGACACGCTCTTTCGATGTTGTTATTTCTGGAGTTATTATTTCAAATGTCGTTATTTGTAAATCATTTCCTAGTGTAGACATGCCAGAAGAGACCCAGAGGGCTCAAGGCAGGACTAAGTGTTATCCAGCCCATCAATGGCAGGTGTTTGTCTAACTTGTTCTTAAATATCTTCAGTGATGGAAAGTCTACAACCCCCCTGGGCAATTTATTCCAGTGTTTAACCACCCTGACAGGTAGGAAGTTTTTCCCAATGTTCAGCCTAAACCTCCCTTGCCGCAATTTAAGCCCCTTGCTTCTTGTCCTGTCATCAGAGGTTAAAGAGAATAATTTTTCTCCCTCCTCCTTGTTACAACCTTTTATGTACTTTCTCTCTCTATGTATACATCTCGGTGCGCGCGTGTCTGTATGTGCATGTGTGTGTAAAATAATTTTTGTATTCATTACTAGAAATGTCAGTTTCTGCCACAACCCCTCTGTTGTTTCCGAATCTCCTTGACCTTTCATAAGCAAGACAGATGGCTGTTAAAAAGCCCAAGGAAATCCTAGCTGGATTAAAGTTTTAGTCCATTTCATTTCCCTCCACTGCTTACAGCGAAGCCGTACGTGGATATCAGACTAAAGACAGCAATTTGGGAAGCAATTTTCTTCAATTGCAGGTACAGCAGGATACAGGGAAAGGTAATGGCAGGATCAGGCAGTTAGCTATAGCATAAACATTTTAGCTACTGGAAAGATGTATTGTTTTTTTTCTTTCGGTCTCTTCTGTTTTTTTCAGTCATCCATGGTGGAGGGGAAAAAACGCCTAAAAGGCAGCACAAGATTTCCCCTTGCCCAACAAAGGGCTACATTACCGGCCTTTGGATCAAAGCCTGTTCCCCAAGCAAACATCCCACCAAGGTGTCTGCTGGTGGCTCTTCAGGGACCCTGCCACCACCCTTAACCGGGAGCTCCAGCTCTGGAAAGATTTACCGCAGATCGGAAAACGCATGAGTCGGGAGGGCTCCGATCTCCACCCCATTTGCTGTGGTCGTGAGGCCCATGTGGCAGTGTCGTTGTGG
The DNA here is from genome assembly GCF_049634645.1 of Pelodiscus sinensis. Classification (NCBI taxonomy): domain Eukaryota; kingdom Metazoa; phylum Chordata; order Testudines; family Trionychidae; genus Pelodiscus; species Pelodiscus sinensis. The sequence continues at coordinate 128,026,336 of NC_134716.1, forward strand.
CTGAGATTTTCCAAATGTGGGTAGTGATTTTGGGGGGCTCTCCACTTTGCATTCAATTGGCCATCTGGCCTCGCTGACGTGTCTACATGTGGGCAACCAGATGCTGAGGGTGCATCCGCCCTGAGATGAAAGGCCCCTAGTTCGTTTGGGGCTGGCCAAGATCAGTTGACATGGTCTCGTGGGGCTTGGGTGTAGATGTCTGGGTTTGAGCTGGTGCCGTCCCTTGAGGGGTCTCAGAGACAGGATCCCACCCGAGTCCGAATCACCGTGATATCCAAGCCCCACAAACCCAAATCAGCTGACCCGGGCCAGCCATGGTCTTTCATTGGAGAGAAGCATATCTGGAGCTGTCGGTTCCAAAGGCAGTGGTTCCGCGGGTTGGTGGAACAAGTTCATATAAGACGTAGGCTTGTCGGACAACGGGGTTTTGCCAGAACTGAAATCGGTTTCATGTCTGTCATGACCACGAGGGATGGGAAGACGCCTGGGGACTAAGGGGTTAACTGTACCTAGCCAGGTAGCATTCAGCCAATAGAAATGCAGATAGGAACTTCAAACTGAGACAAAGGAATTTTGGGGTTTTCCTTCCTTTGTCTCTGAGCCAGTACGATACTGAGGGAGACAGAAGACATGTCCGTCTCCAAGAAAAAGACTCTTCAAAATGTGTAAGTAGGGTAAAGTTGAGATAAATCTGTTAGAATCATAGAATCATAGAATACTAGGACTGGAAGGGACCTCGAGAGTCATCGAGTCCAGTCCCCTGCCCCCATGGCAGGACCAAATACTGTCTAGACCATCCCTGATAGACATTTATCTAACCTGCTCTTAAATATCTCCAGAGATGGGGATTCCACAACCTCCCTGGGCAATTTATTCCAGTGTTTAACTTTTTCCTAATGTCCAACCTAAACCTCCCTTGCTGCAGTTTAAGCCCATTGCTTCTTGTCCTGTCCTCAGAGGCCAGGAAGAACTGGTTTTCTCCTTCTTCCTTGTGACACCCTTTTAGATGCCTGGAACCAGCTCTCATGTCCCCTCTCAGTCTTCTCTTTTCCAAACTAAACAAACCCAATTCTTTCAGTCTTCCTTCAGAGTTAGGTTTAATTGTTTTCTGTTGTTGGACTTTGGATCTGATGTCTGTGCTGATAGGGTGTGTCTAAACTACATGGCTCCGTCAACGGAGCCATGTAGCTTTGTTTGTTTGGCAAAGGGAAATGAAGCCGTGATTTAAATAATCGTGGCTTCATTTAAATTTAAATGGCTGCCGTGCTGAGCCGACAAACAGCTGATCAACTGTTTGTCGGCTCAGCGCGCTAGTCTGGACACTCCCACACCGACAGAAAAGCCCTTTATCGACCTCCCCGGTAAACCTCATCCTACGAGGCATAACGAGGAGGTCGATAAAGGGCTTTTCAAATCGGTGCGGGAGCGCCCAGACTAGCGCGCTGAGTTGACAAACAGCTGATCAGCTGTTTGTCGGCTCAGTGCGGCAGCCATTTAAATTTAAATGAAGCCGCGATTATTTAAATCGCGGCTTCATTTCCCTTTGCCGATCAGCCTAATCTACATGGCTCTGTTGATGGAGCCATGTAGTTTAGACACACCCTTAGAAATGGGTTTTCCTCCCGTTTGTAACGAAGGGTACATCTAGACTACAGGCTTTTGTCGACAGAAGTTTTGTCAACAGTATCTGTCGACAAAGCTTCTGTTGACAAAGAGCGTCTAGACTACATCCAGTTCTGTCGACAAAGCAAGCCGCTTTGTCAACATGAGAGTGTAGATGCAAAGGACAGGATAGATGCAATAACGCCTTCTTTCGACAGAACTCTGTTGACAAAAGGCATTATTCCTCGTAGAATGAAGTTTACAGCCGTCAACAAAACTGCCGAGTACTGTCGACATTATTTCGAAAGAACTCAGCGGCAGTGTGGACGCAGGTATAGTTTTGTCAACAAAAGTCCACTTTTGTTGACAAAACCCTATAGTCTAGACACGCCCTAAGTTTTGAGCTCATGGGAAAATTCCCAGTGAGTTTATTAATTGGTGGCTCTTACTATCTAGCCAGTCCAACTATGCTTGTAACAGGAGTATTGTTTTGATAAGAAAATGTTATTTTCTTTTTCTAAGTAACGGGTATTGGTTCATTTCTGTATCCTGGGTATCTGCCTGCCTCTGACTAGGGGTCAGCAGCCACAGACTGCAGCTTTTGTTTTCTCTTTCTTTTTCAAGCTCTTTGGTGAAAAGAGCTTGGGGGTGCCCTGGGGCTGGTATCAGGTGTCCACCCCTGTTTGTGGGTTCAAAAGCACTTGATGGTAGCAGCGGATCTTTTTATCCCCAAAATCTAGGTTTTTAGGATGGGGGGGGGGGGAGTTTTATACCAAAACCTGGAAAGATAAGGTTTTGGGGTACTTTTGCAGGTCCCCACTTCTGCATGAATTGTGCCAGAGTCAGGAATCAGCCTGGACAATGTAGCATCAGGTCCTCCCCATTCTAGAGGTCCCGTGACGTACCCCAGTCGTTCAGTTACACGGCTAGATCTGTCGGAGCAGGAGAGAGAATGGGGGTACGAGCGACCAAGAACTCAGACTGCCATGGGGCAGCCCAAGCCAACACGGTGATTGACGATGACCCCACTTGATATGGAATGTTTTGAGGGGTCTGAACTGAAATCTTTCATTGCGTGAAAAAGTTTCAATATCTTGGGTGTTGGTTCCGGTTCAGGGGAAATTCCAATATTCCCCTGGACAGAAATTCATTTTTCTCTCAGCTCTGCCAGTCCCTTCTGGAAACCTTGGCCTCTGAAAACTTGACCGCAGCTGACACTGATGCATAGGCCCTGAGAGCTGCAAATTTTCTGGCCCCACATCCGCCATGTTGCTAACTTCAGGGGCTAATGGAGATATTTCAGACGCGGGTGTTCATTGATTCATTGCTGGAGCAAGCGGCGTTCGCACCCGCGGCATGTCTTTTAGAAAGATGTCAGATCTTGATGAGAAGACTCCAGGTGGAGGAGAATCTGCCAGGTCCCTACTTTCCAATCCATCCCAACGGCTAATTATCCTCCCTGCGAAAAACATCGGCGTCACGTTTCCTGTTGGAACACCGATGCCGTCAACTCCCTGCCACTGGATCGCGTCACACCTTGGCCTGCTTGATTGAAGAGCATTCTAAGATGCTCCCATGGAGTGCGGCTAAGGACACAAATTATTTCCTCCTACCAAAGGTGAGTTTCTGCCCCTGGGCAGAGCATTTAGATCTAAAGGGGTTCACAAGCCCTCAAAAAAAGGGCTTACACGGCCGTAAATTGGTCTGTGAACATAAGAACAGACAGACTGGGTCAGACTAACGGTCCACCTAGTCTAGGATCCTGTCTGCTGACAGTGGCCAATGCCAGGTGCCCAGAGGGAGTGAACAGAACAGAGAATTATCAAGTGATCCTTCCTCTGTCACCCATTTCAAGCCTCTGACAAACAGAAGCTAGGGACACCATTCCTACCCATCCTGGCTAATAAGTCTTGATGGACCTAACCTGCAAGAATTTATCTAGCTCTTTTTTGAAGCCTGTTAAAATCCTGATCTTCACAATATCCTCTGGCGAGGAGTTCCACAGGTTGACTGTGTGCTGCATCAAACTTCCTTTGGTTTGTTTTACTCCTGCTACCTATTTATTTCACCACGTGACCCCTGGTTCTTATGTGTTGGGCCCTCTGTGAGAGGAGAGTCCCACCCTGCAAAACAGCGACATGCGTTGCTGGAAACATGGCAACAATGAGGCCATGTTTCCAAAACAATCCTATTTTGGAAACCCTGCCTCTCAGGATGAGCCTGGTCATGTCCGTTTCCTCAACAGCCTGGCGGGCTTGGTCCCCAGCCAATGAATTTGCCTGCGCTGATGGAATTGGTGCCCTCCGGTGTGTTCTATACGCCAGCGCCTGGGACATATTTGAAAAGTCTTAAGCGGGATCTTCTTTTTGCAGGGCAGGAATACACCTGGCAGGAAGGGGGGGGTTGCTTCTCCTCCTGTTGCCAATGCAAGCCAGTGGGATGCTGTAATGAGAAAGAGAAATCGGTGTCCGGGTTATCCTCCTTTTTCCGTCAGTGCAAGGGAATTTACATACAGAACTCCCCGGGCAGCTGCATATACATAATAGCCTGTCTTCTCCTTACCCTTCTGCTGCCTGAGGTGGCCAAAGGCATGTCGAGAGAAGAGATTTCTGCACCTGACTCAGCTTCCCCAGACTTAATGCACCGGGCCAATGCAAAGCGGGGCTAAAATCAATGTGACTTTCCCGGCCTTCGGATTCTTTTTACTCCAGTGACAACTGTCTACACTGGGGCTGCATCTAGACTGGCAAATTTTTCCGCAAAAGCAATCGCTTTTGCGGAAAAACTTGCCAGCTGTCTACACTGGCCGCTTGAATTTCTGCAAGAGCACTGACTTCCTACTGTCTGAAATCAGTGCTTCTTGTGGAAATGCTATGCTGCTCCCGTTCGGGCAAAAGTCCCTTTTGCACAAAGCTTTTGTGCAAAAGGGCCAGTGTAGACAGCTCAGATTTGTTTTGTGCAAAAAAGCCCCGATCGCGAAAATGGCGCTCGGGGCTTTTTTGCGGAAAAACGCGTCAAGATTGGCAAGGACGCTTTTCCGCAAAAAGTGCTTTTCCGGAAAAGCGTCCATGCCAATCTAGACGCTCTTTTCCGCAAATGCTTTAAACGGAAAACTTTTCCGTTAAAAGCATTTCCGGAAAATCACGCCAGTCTAGACGTAGCCCAGATGTTTGCACTACCGGGGCTACATTGGTGCAGACGTCCCTAATGCAGACACACCCTTACACTAAGACCTGAGGAGAGCAACCACTCACAAAAACAAGGGTGTTTTATTTATTGCTGTGTGTATGCCAGCTACCCCAATATCTCCACAGGAGAGTGAGGTTTGCGGTTGGACCAGCCCTCCTGCAACTAGAGTAATTCAGTTCTCTCTGTCCCTGTCTGTCTGTCTCACACACAACACCCAAATGTCACTCAAAACAAAAAAAGACTTGGACTTTTCAGCTTGGAAAAGAGGAGACTAAGGGGGGATAGGATAGAGGTCTGTAAAATCATGACTGGTGTGGAGAAAGTGAATAAGGAAAAGTGATTTACTTATTTCCACAATATAAGAACTAGGAGTCACCAAATGAAATTAATGAGCAGCAGATTTAAAACAAAGCAAAGGAAGTTTTTCTTCACTCAGCACACAGTCAACCTGTGGAACTCCTTGCCAAAGGATGTTGTGAAGACCAGGTTCAAAAAAGAGCTAGCTAGATTCATGGAGGTTAGGCCCAACGATGGTTATTAGCCAGGATGGAGTGGAATGGTGTCCCTGGCCTCTGTTTGTCTGGAAATGGGTGACAGGGGAGGAATCAAGTAAAGATTCCCTGTTGTGATCCCTCCCTCTGGGGCACCTGGTATTGGCCACTGCCGGCAGACAGGACACTGGGCTAGATGGACCTTTGTTCTGAACCAGTCCGGCCGTTCTTATGTTCTAATGACGTCCATGTTTGTGCATCAGTGAAAATCGTCCCCCTGCAACGGAAACGTCTCCCAAAGCCACTCTAGGAGAACTGTGGACCCAGCACCGGAGGCTGAAAGAGGAGCATTCTCCGTGCACACTGGTGGGAACCTGCTCAGCTCCAGAACTGGTATCCGTCCCCCGCACAGGTGGTCCGCAGCTCTACAGCCGCAGTCCTCTGCTTTGCAGGGCTCTGCCCACCGGCCCATTTTCTCTCCGTCTCTCGCCCTGCAGAGCCACGCTGGAAGCGGTGGGCGTGTATGCTGGCAAACTGCCCTGGTCTGGCGGTTAGGAAAGCGTCAATGGGCGAGAGGCGTGGCAGGGAACGTGCTGCCACGTGGGCTGGGCCGGCAGGCGCGCTGCCAGGCGGGGGAGGGCGCGTTGCCTGGCGAACACGGCAGGTCGGAGCTAGAAGCCAATGAGGCGGAACGATGACAAGAGAGCAAGAGGCTTTCGGAGGGAGCCGTCGTTCCGCACGTGGCAGGAGGCCACCGCGCCTACCCACGCCTGCTATCGCTGTGCCTCAGTGGCCCGCGTGCGCGCTCCTTTGCGTTGCACCCACGGGGAGGGGGTGAACCCCAGCGGAGGAGGGAGGGAGCATAGGCAGCTCCAGCCCCCACAACGGGGGAGGGGAAGGGGCTCACAGCCTCAGTTTACCCTGGAGCATAGGGAAGGAGGGCCTCTGACCCCGGAGGGCATGCAGGCCCCCAGCCCTGGGGGGAACATGGCAGGTGGTCCCCCTGCCTCCGAAGAGTGGGAGATGCCTGGCCCCAGTCTCCGTGGGTCAGAAGCCCAGATTATCCCGGGAGACTGGAGGAGCCCGCTGAAGGGGGCGGAGTCTAGTAGCGGAGGGTGGGAAGGAGCAAACGGCATTGCCTTCCCCTGCCTCCTACACGCGCCACCCAGGGTCGTACCCTCGCGTCCTGGGAGCCTGCGGTCCCATCTGGCCCTGCCTGGCATCTTTCCCCATCTGTGCCCAGGGAGCGTAAGAACCCGCCACCCCGTTCCGGAGCTCGCAGCCGCTGGGTGCACCCCTTTCGCCCTCGTGTCGCACCGGGCGTGAACGGTGGCACAAACGTGCGAGGCGGGGGACCCAGTCGGGAGCCACTCTGCTGAAGCGGGTGGAGCCGCACCCGGGCAGGTGGGAAACGCACGGTCCCCTCTTGGCCATCACAGTGCCCAGACCAAGGCAAGAGCCTAGAAACCGAGGCAGAGAGCGTTCCGGCCGGCAGGGACTCACCCAATACCGGGGACTCTCACGTCTGCCTTGGTGGGAGGCTCCCCCGGCTCTCGACTGTGTGTCTGCCCGGCCCTGCTCCTCCGATTGTTTCTGTCTCCTGTATAATTAATGTTGCTGGGTGCAAAGCAATTAAAGGGGCGGGATCTAATTGGTTAGATAATCACGTGACACTATGTTAGGATTGGTTAGACGTCAGTAAAACGATTGGTTAAGGGATACCTGGAAATATTACTATATATCGGGTGGGGAACCTAAGACCCAGGGGCCAGATGCAGCCCCCAGCTTGCTTTTCTCCACCCCCTGAGACGTGGGGGGCTTCCCCCAGCATTGGGGAACCCACACTGGCTCTCCAGACCCCCACTGTTCCCCACAGGGCTGGAGCACGCAACATCCATTAGCCTGAGCCCCCCTAGGTCCTGGTGTGAGAGAGGAAGGTGGGGAGGGGTGTTCTCTGGTGGGGGCCACGCCAGGGCGGGTTTGGTTTTGGTTTGGGGGTGCTTTGTTTCTCCCCTGACCGACTTTTCTGTGGGTCAGCACCCCCGACCCAAACGAGGTTCCCCGCTCCTGCTCTGTATATTGGGGCAAACAGGAAGTGAGGTGGGGGGAGGAAAGGAAACTGGGTTCATGCTGGCTGGAAGTGAACCCCCAAATTGTTTGCATCTCTGGACTTCGGGTTTTGCTGTTCTCTGCTCACCGGAGAAGGGGAAGGTGGGGGAGAGGGGGAAGGGATAAGTCCTCTACCCGGACAAGTCCGTCCCCCGTGCTTGGGACCAGCATGCTCTTCTCTGCCGCCACGGGGCACCTCCTCTGTCCCCAGCTTGGCCTCTCCGTCCGCCAACAGCAGCGTAACCCACGCTTCCCAGCATCCCCTCTGCGCCGCAGGGCCCGTCACCGCAGATGACCCAAAGAGCCGCACTCTGCTCCTGCGGCGAGTGATCCGCCAGTGGATGAGCAGGGCAATGGTGCCGTTTATCCGGCGCCTCCTGCTCTCGGGCACAGAGAGCGACAGCGCCACACGGCAACGGGAAGGAGAACGAGCGGGGGGAGGCGTATGCAGTAGCCTGCGTCCCTTGAATTTCTGCAAAAACACTGAAGATCTCATGTAAGAAATCAGCGCTTCTTGCGGAAATACTATTCTGCTCCCGTTCGGGGAAAAGTCCCTTTTGCACAAAACTTTTGCACAAAAGGGCCAGGGTAGACAGCTGAGATTGGTTTTCCGCAAAAAAGCCCCAATCGCGAAAATGGCAATCGGGGCTTTTTTGCAGAAAAGCGCGTCTAGATTGGCACGGACGCTCTGTTCCGAAAATGCTTTTAACGGAAAACTTTTCTCTTAAAAGCATTTCCAGAAAATCATGCCAATCTAGATGCAGCTGAAGTGTTTTTGGAGATGTTGAGCTGTAACCCGCCCCCCTGTAGCCAGACACAAAACCCCATCTTGTTTTTCCACGAGCCCCATCTTGTTTCCCCCCCCCCCCCCCAGAGAGCAAGAGAAAGGCAGTCAGCCTTTGATGCCCTGGGAACACAGGTGTGCTGCCTGTCCCTGACTCTACCATAAACAGAAACCAGACAGTAAATGGGCTAGCTGACGACCCGGGGCCTCCCGTCGCCCTGATGGCTAGTACCAGTAATTGACACGCCTGCACTGTCCCAGGAGAGGAATCTTCGCCCATCACATACCAGAGGTGCCCATTGTCTGCATTTTCCCAGGTGTGAATTATGCTTTGCACCCTTCGTGGGAAACTTGGTGTTCAAAGCCATTTTTCCTAATTGGCCACTTGAGACCAGGAAGAAGCCTACATGACCCAAGGGGTATAAAAGAGGTTCAGCAGCCCACCCCATTGGAGCTCCAATCATCTATACCTGCTGGCAGGTATTGATTGTCTCCCGAGGTCTGTGGGACGCCCAACCTCGCCCTACTTCTTCCCAAGGGATTGAGAGAAAGACGCTGGCCACGCCAAGTCTGGAACGCAGGGGTGAGAATATGTACCTGCTATGTGTCTATTTTGCATGCATTTAATAAGAGCTCAGAGAACCAAAGGGTTTCATGGTACCTGTAAGTGACTTCTTAGTGTAATTTCTGTCCTGTCCTTTGTAGTGTCTGTGTTATCTGTAACGCAGTAGTAGCATTTAACAACTAAGTTTACCCTGTAACAATAAAATAGTAACTGTTTAAGCTTTAACCTGACTCCTTCAGTTGCTGTAACAGAACCAAGCACAATTTAAAAGAACTTCAGCCGGTCATAAGGGACTCACTGCCCTGACCGTCGGCTGACACCCCCTCACCCTGTGCACACCCCTCACCGCCCATTCAAGCTGGGTAGGGCAGCTAAGACGGCACCAGACAAGACTCCAGGGCCAAGTGGGACCAGGGCTGGCAGCAGAGTCCGCGGATAGCGGTGGGCCCGGCGGCCAGGATCCCAGGTGGCAGAGATGTGGGGCCGGGATGCAGCACCTCCACACCCCAACTCCCCGTGCCTATGCCTCCCACACGTGCAAACACACCCAACCAGCATGCCTCTTCACGCGGTACACACGTGTATGCTCCGATACACAAAACACTGCAAACAGAACACACATACGGTCAACTAGCAGGCATCCTCCATGGCATTTGTATCCCTAAAACCAATATACTAGCAAATGCAACTCCAGCATGCAGCCTTATATAACACACACACACACACACACACCATGCTCGCATACAATGAATTGTAAGGGCCAGATTCATCAACATAAATGGGCACATGTGTAAGTAAGAGACTGAGTTGCAGAATTCTATTTGTGTGCTCCTCGGTGCCACCAGCAAAATCACAGCGTGAGGCCATGGGCTGGAGGCCAACACAAGAGGGTTGGAGGCTGCATGTGGGAATACCTGACCTGCATCTTTAACGGTGTTTGAAAACCAGCTCAAAGTTGAGTGTTAAAGTTGCTAAGTGAAACCTGAGAAGGCAGGAAGTAGCAAAATGAAGGATGCCTATATCACCTTAACTCTGCCCCCCATGTGTACCATATGGCTTAGGAGACAGAATTAAGCATCGCAAGACTGCGCATGTGATTGAAGGACCTAAGTCTTCTAGGGCACTTCTGAAAGCTTTCCATTCTGTTTTTCATGACACCATCCCGGGCTATTTTTTTCCCCGCAGGACCCTGCTTCAAGTGGTGCACATGCTGGCTGGTGCACAGTGAGTGAGGTACCTGATCGGTAGTTGCTTTTATCCTCTCTGACCAGTCACTGGAGCCACACGGCATCTCCACTGTACACTGCCGTGTCTAAATATACAGGGAGGGGCTTTGCTTTAGGTGCTCGAGTTTGCAAAGGTCGGTCCATAGAAACCTCCGTGACCAACTAATTGCAGCCTTGGCAAAGAGCCCCCAAGCCGAATGGGAGCGGGAGAGACCAAGATCCCGTCCCCATTTCTAGACAATGCTGGCTTCACTGACCTTCGCGAAAGCCTTGTGAGATGGGTAACGCCTGCTGGTCTGACGCCCCTGGTGTCCGGCTGTGTCTACAGTAGGGAGGTTTGGCGAGGAAAGTGCAGCCGACGTGCAAAAGTTGCCAAAAGTGAAAAACAGTCAAACCAGTTTTCTGCCTCCCACTGTCAACATTTCATGACTAGCTCCCTGTCGACAGATAGAGCAAAGCATTATGGGAAAGCATCCCACCGTGCAGGGTTGTGGGAAGGCAGAGCTGACCTTGCGCTTCTTGGGATGCCTAAGTAGCTCTGGGAGCTCTCCGTGCTAGGGAATGTCAAAGCAGCATGGCCGTCTCTTCAGCCCTCCCCCGGCAGCAGCCGCCGGCCTGCCTCTGTGTTCCCAGCAGAGCAGAACAGGAGCACTCCAATGATTTGCTCTTTGTTTGTTTCTCAAACGCAGCAGCTCACTCAGCTGTCAGACGCTTCCCGGTGCTTTGAAAGGGCAGGGGCGTAGGCCTGCAGGGCAGCAGAGATCACAAAACACTGAGCAGAGCCATCAGGGCAGGCACTGTGGGATACTGGCGGAAGCCAGTTCTCTTGTCAAAACAAAGAACAGAGTCCACACTGGCTCTTTGTCAACAATAAAGTTATTATTAAAGTTAACAATAAAGTTATTCCAAACTATCTGTACACCTCGTGGAACGAGGTGTACAGATAGATCGGAATGGCTACATAGTTCGAACTATCTAGCCCGTGCCGCGTGTAGCCGCGCGGCACGGGGTTCGAACATGCCGGCTTTTAAAAATGGCGGAGCCGGCTTTATGCTAATGAAGCCCGGGAAATTCAAATCCCGGGCTTCATTAGCAAGTTCGGTATGCATACATTACCCCCCTAGTTCGAACTAGGGGGGTAGTGTAGACATACCCTACGTCTGAAAGCAGTCCCTGGGTGGGAGAAGGTACGTGAGGAAAGTCTGCCAGTGCTGCAGCCGAGTGCAAAGAACCACAGGCTCTGATCCTGTCGTCCTCCCCCCGCCCCCGCCCCTCATCCTCCTCGGCTGTAAATCTGGCATCTCTCACCAGCACTGCAGTCAATCACAGAAAGTTAAGAAGAAGAAAACCCGCCAGGGAAAACAAATCAATGTTGGCCGAAAGGCAAAGGTGCTGAGCGAAGCAGTGTCACTTCCCGGCATCTAACGAGGTGTCACAAGCAATGGAGGCCTTGGGGAAAAACGATAACAGAATAACTCTGGAAATCTGGTACTTGGCAGTGGTCCGTGCGTGTGTGTCTGTGTGTGTGTGTGTCTGTGTGTGCGCGTCTGTGTGTGTGTGTAGGGGGGGCATGCAATTAGGTTAGCACTCTTACAATCCCAGGGCTGGCAGAGATCTCAGGAGTAGGACCCACCCCATCAAAATCTTCCCAGCCGGGGCTTGGTCCAGCTGGGACTTAAACACCCCTAGGGACGGAGATTCCAGCCCCTCCCTAGGGAACCCAGCCCAGCGCTTCCCCACCTGCCTAGGGAAATAGTTTTTCCTAATATCCAACCTAGACTCCCCCACTGCAACTTGAGCCCATTGCTCCTTGTTCTGCCACCTGCCCCCACTGAGAACAGCCTCTCGCCAGCCTCCTGCAGAAAGTCGAAGGCTGCTCTCAAATCCCCCCTCGCTCTTCTCTTCTGCAGACTAAACAAGCCCAAATCCCTCAGCCTTTCCTCATAGGTCATGTGCTCCAGCCCCCAAACCATTTTGGTTGCTCCCTGCTAGATCCTCTCCAATGCATCCATGCCCCAAAGGTGACGTCTGTTCCGTGGCACAGGCGGGAGCAGACTGGCTGGGCAGAAAGCTCTGGAAGGCCAGCCCATTGCTGGATCCTGGTAACCCAATTCTTGGGGTGACTGGAACTGATCACTTTTGTTGGGCGCTGTCCCATCAAGTGCTCCCTGTAAAACCTGCGTGCTTGTGCGGCTGCTCAGGAGAGAATCAAACGTCACCTCCCCGTGCCGATTAGCAGAGCGCTTACAACTGGGCTTTGGGTTTCTACTGGTGGTGCACAATTCCCACATGCTTTGGCGTGCATAACAAAATTATTCTGCACAAGCATGGGCCACACGGAAGAAAAACATCCGGAACAATGTGCCACAAAACCAACGCAACATCTGAGATACATCCGTAACACTAGAAAGGAGTACGACAGAAAGGGATCTAGGGGTTATAGTGGACCACATGCTGAATATGAGTCAGCAGTGTGATGCTGTTGCAAAAAAAGCAAACATGTTTCTGGGCTGCATGAACAGGTGTGTTGTGAGCAAGACACGAGAAGTCATTCTTCCGCTCTACTCTGCGCTGGTTAGGCCTCAATTGGAGCATTGTGTCCAGTTTTGGGCACCGCATTTCAAGAAAGATGTGGAGAAATTGGAGAGGGTCCAGAGAAGAGCAACAAGAATGATTAAAGGTCTAGAGAACATGAGCTATGAAGGAAGGCTGAAAGAATTGGGTTTGTTTAGTTTAGAAAAGAGAAGATTAAGGGGGGACATGAGAGCCGTTTTCAGGGATCTAAAAGGGTGTCACAAGGAGGAAGGAGAAAACTTGTTCATCTTGGCCTGTGAAGATAGAACAAGAAGCAAGGGGCTTCAGCAAGGGAGGTTTAGGTTGGAATCTCCGTCCCTAGAGGTGTCTAAGTCCCGGCTTGACAAAGCCGTGGCTGCAGAGGAGTAGTGATGGGGGGCAGGGGAGGGGGCAGTTGCCCCTGGGTGCCACGCTGGAGGGGTGCCAATTTAGCAGCGGAGGGAAGGACGGTGCTAGGACCCCCGGGTGCTGGCCGCTTCTGCACCTGCATGAAATCGAAGTGGAGCACAAAGTGCCTGGCGGGGGCGGCACATAGGGAGGGGGTTCAGGCTGAGCACGTGCAGAACGCAGCTGGTCTGAGACTACAACCCCCACAATCCCCTTTGCTGCCAGTCGGTCCGAGGCACCGCCATTGGGCTGCAGCATCCGGGTCCTCGCCTGTAGCCCGCCCCGCTGAGAAACCACAGCCACCCATTGGCCAGAGGGCGCGTCAGTCTGGCTGGAAGCAGAACGGCCCTGTGCACCGGAGGGCGCCCCACATGGTGGCGGGACAGGCGGGGAGGGGGTCCGGCTGGGGTTTGGGGGGCACAGATTTTGCCTTTACCCCCGGGTGCATAACACCCTCGCTACGCCACTGCCTGGCTGGGCTGATTGATTTGGGGCTGGACTCCACGGCTGTGTCTAGACTGGCAAGTTTTTCCGAAAATCAGCTGCTTTTCCGGAAAAACTTGCCAGCTGTCTACACTGGCCACTTGAATTTCCGGAAAAGCACTGACGATCTCATGTAAAATCATCAGTGCTTTTCCGGAAATACTATGCTGCTCCCGTTCGGGCAAAAGTCTTTTTTCGAACGACTTTCGCGCAAAAGGGCCAGTGTAGACAGCACAGGACTGTTTTCCGCAAAAAAGCCTCGATCGCGAAAATGGCCATCGGGGCTTTTTTGCGGAAAAGCGCGTCTAGATTGGCCATGGACGCTTTTCCAGAAAAGCGTCCTGCCAATCTAGACGCGCTTTTCCGAAAATGCTTTTAACGGAAAACTTTTCCGTTAAAAGCATTTCCGGAAAATCGTGCCAGTGTAGACGTAGCCCATGACTCCTGAGGTCTCTGCCAGCCCTGGGATTCTGGGATTCTATAACCGAGCGCTGTGCAAACACGCATCGTGTATAAAACCGAGGCTGGTTGAGTGCCTGTGTCTTTCTTCTGTATATTTCTCCCGGAATATTACACTCAAGGAATTGCAAGCGCTTTGTGTATTCAAATATCCCCTCTGTGATAAACTACGTTATCCGCCGATGCTCAAGTACCCCTCTCGCAGACATCTCTCTTCTTTCAATAACGCAGTCTCTTGAGATCAAATCCCGTTTCCTTAATTGCGCTGCCGCAATCAGCACGGCTATTCTTCAGGAACGAGGCAGACAAGAAACCTCATCTCCTTTTTGTGAAATCACTGCCCTTGTTTCCGAGCCCCAGCCGGGCGGTAGGAAATAATTAAGCTCCTCTCTTGCAAGGCCGGGGTCTGCTGTGTTGCCAAGTAGCGGGTGGCTTGTTATGCTCGCTGGATCGCCCGCTGCAGCAGTGCCACGGGGAGCACGTGGCCTGCGTGTTTGACCCCGCGCGCGGGGTGAAACAGGCCGGGCACAATGGTTTTGTGTTATTTACTTGGACGGACAAATTGCCGGGAACTTGTTCCACGACAGAGCGATCGGGCAGGGGGCAGGGAGCTCGGAGAGTGGGCGTTGGGCAAGACAGGTGGGGGCTACCGTGGAGATAACTGAGGTCATTGGATGCATCAGCTGTCACTCGTGCGAAAGATGCTGGCCGTGCCAGCGCATGGAGGAGACGGCACTTCACCCTGCCCCTCTGGCCTTACCGTCAGCATCGATTGGCTCCCTTCACTGACGGGCACAGTCCCGAGGCTAAGGACTGGACGGGCTGTGGAGACTGCTCTCCCAGCCGGCGTCCCTCCAGGACGCAGTGGAAACAGATCGGCCAGGATGATTCTCCGCCACGCCCAGCTCTGTGGCTGGACAGAGGAGCTCACACTGCTACTGGTCCAGCACGAAACATAAGAACGGCCAGTCTGGGTCAGAGCAAAGGTCCATCTAGCCCAGGCTCCTGGGGTCAGAAGGGATGAACAGAACAGGGAATCGTCCAGTGATCCCTCCCCTGTCACCCATTCCCAGCCCCTGACAAACAGAGGCTAGGGACACCCTCCCTGCCCAGCCTGGCTCATAAGCATTGAGGTACCTCACCTCCATGAATGTTTCTTTTTTAAACCCTGGTAAAGTCCTGGTCTTCACAACATCCTCTGGCAAGGAGTTCCACAGGTTGACTGTGCACTGCCTACCCAGTTCAAGGGAAGGCATCTCAGGAGCATTGTTGGCTAGTGTGTGTGTGTGTGTGTGTGTGTGTGTGTGTGTGTGTGCGCGCGCACGCACTCATGCGTGCACACTGGAGAAATGCAGCTTTCTTGATTGAGTCACACTAGACGGATCCTCACCCCCATGGCCAGCAGGTCCTTCCAGCGCTAGTACCCCAAATATGGCAAGGGGCACTCAAATCGAGTAAGGGGTGGCTATAGAGTCCAGTCCTGGGCTGCTGGAGTGAACAGGTTGCAGGCGTCACTGGGGTGAATGGCGCAGGGGCTGGCGGGGTGGCTGACACCTGGTTGGGAGCGGCAGGGCTTTGAGCAGCACGGCTCCGTAGTGGAGAGGGACGGGCAGCCGGGGGGACCGAGGGGAGCCGGGAAAGCTGTGGAAGGCCTCACCTGCCGTGGACCCGCACAACCTCCTGCCACATTTGCATCCATGGAACTGGTGATGAAAAAGAACCAGGCTGTGTATGTGCATGCCAGGAGGCCACGGGAACCGGCTGAGTGCCACGCGTGTCCTGAAGCACCCCTGGGGCACACAGATCTCCAGCTCCCTTTGCTTTGCAGAAGGCAGCCCTCGGGGACGAGACAGAGGGAATCTCCCTTTGGGAAGCAGCCAGCCCAGTGGCATCCCAGCCGGCCACCCTCTCCTGCGCTGCATCCCCGTGGGACTTTGCCTGGCTCCGGTGGCCCATTTTCCATCAGCTACTCGCCCTCTCTGTCCCGGCTCCGCACAGCCCCTCCACCGGTCACAGAACAGTGACGCTGATGAGCTAGAAACCTGCCCGGGGAAGGAGAGAGGAGCTGTCTGACGCTAAAGCAGCGACAAAAGCCAAGTGCTCATGGTCACAGAGTGCAAGGACATCCCTGGGCGGCACACGTCCCTGAGAGCCCTTTTGGTATCGACAGCAGCAGTAGTATTTCCTGTGATCGCGCCTTTCTTGGCATTCCTGGCGAAAGCTTGGCACTGGAAAATGTTCAGAAAAGGGTAACTAAAATAATCAGGGATTTGGAACGGCTGCCCTAGAAAGAGGGACTAAAAAGACTGGGACTTTTCAGCATAGAAAAGAGGAGACTAAGGGGGGAGGGGAGGGTAGAGGTCTATAAAATCACTACTGGCGTGGAAAAAGTGAATAAGGAAAAGTGATTTACTTGTTCCCATAACAGAAGAATGAGGGGTCACCCAATGAAATGAATAAGAAGCAGGCTTAGAACAAATCAGAGGAAGTGTTTCTTCATGCAGCGCACAGTCAACCTGTGGAACTCCTTGCCAGAGGAGGTTGTGAAGACCAGCACTTTAGCAGGGTTCAAAAAAGAGCTAGATACATTCATGGAGGTTAGGCCCATCAGTGGCTATTAGCCAGGATGGGCAGGAATGGTGTCCCTAGCCTCGGTTTGTCAGGCGCTGGAAATGGGCGACAAGGGAGGGATCACTGGATGAGTCCCTGTTCTGTTCACTCCCTCTGGGGCATCTGGTGCTGGCCCCTGTCAGCTGACAGGACACTGGGCTCGATGGACCTTTGGTCTGACCCCGTCCAGCTGCTCTTATGTGGGATTCTGCCACATCTGCAACTTGCCGGAGCTCCCAAACTTCTGGCAGGCAGCCAGCCCGGAGCACAGCTCCAGCACAAAGCAGCTCCCGGCTCGAATCCGGCCAGAGTCGTCGCTTTGATGAAGCGGGCTCTTTGTGGTCCCCAGGGGGCTTGGGAGACGGTATGTGCAGCCCAGCTCCCGGGCGGTGGGGAAGCAGCGCATTTCCGACCGGAGCCAGGAATGCTAATGGACTCATTTCTTCTCCCGAGACAAGGAAATTATTTCTGCCCCCAGCCAACCTCTGGACCACAGGGACACGGTAAAACAACGGCAGTGTGTTAAAAAAAACCCAACGCAGCCGCAGGGCAGCCTTCCAGGGAACGGTCCCCGGAGCAAGGGCAGCGGGGAGATGGGGAGTAGGGATGGGGCAAGGGGATGGGTGTCCCAGGCTGGAAACAGGACTGGCTCCTCACGCAGCCAGTTTGTGTCCTCCTAAGTAGGAGGAGAAGGCAGAGAGCAATGGGAATCTTTCTATACGGAACATAAGAACGGCCAGACGGGGTCAGACCAAAGATTCATCTAGCCCAGCGTCCTGTCTGCCCACAGTGGCCAGCACCAGGTGCCCCAGAGGGAGTAAATACAACAGGGAATCATCATGGGATTCCTCGCTTCTCTCCCATTACCAGCCTCTGGCAAACAGAGGCTAGCGACACCATCCCTACCCAGTCTGGCTAATAGCCATTGATGGACCTAACCTCCATGAATTTATCTAGCTCTTTTTGAAACCCTGTTAAAGTCCTGATCTTCACAGCATCCTCTGGCGAGGAGTTCCACAGGTTGACTGTGCACTGCATGAAGAAAAACTTCCTTTGGTTTGTTTTAAACCTGCTGCCTATTCATTTAATTGGGTGACCCCTAGTTCTTATTTTCTGGGAGCAAGTAAATCACTTTTTCTTATTCACTTTCTCCACACCGGTCATGATTTTATAGACCTCTCGCCCCACTTAGTCGCCTCTTTTCTATGCTGAAAAGTCTCTGTCTTTTTAATCTCTCTTCCTATGGCACCCATTTCAGTCAGGCAGGTGTCTCCAGACAAGAACTTGGGTCGGACGGAATATCAGGCAGGACTTTTTAATCTCACAGAAGGCCACTGGCATGGGGGGAGGGGTCCTTCTGAGTAGAACTCTGCCAATTGTTCTCTCTGTGTTATATTGGTAGGTATCGGCGGGGCCTCGGCGGAAAGGGGCGGGGCTTGGGTGGAAGGGGGCGGGGCCAGGACCAGAGGCTTGGAAGTAAAAAGCCAGCAAAGAGCTCGTGGCTCCTGGCCCCGCTGCTACGGTGTTGCCTGGGGTTGCTGTGGCTATTTAAAAGGCTTGCAGCTTTGTTGCCAGCTGTGACTAGGAGCCATTTAAATAGGATCCTGCGGCCTGAGCCACCGCCTGGAAATTTGGTGGCATGGGCAGCAGCAGGGGCAGATGACTGTTTTGCGGGGCCCTGGGCAGCATAAATTCGCGGGGGCCCCCTTTGCCACGGCGCATACGCGGGGCTTTTTGAAGCGCGGGGCCTGGGGCGGCTGCCCCGTTCGCCCTGCCCTATATCCGCCCCTGGGCAGCAGGATATAAGGAGCAAGCAACCAGCTGCAGGCCCCCGCTGGATCCAAGTCTGAGGTGGGGCTAATTTTGCCCTTAGGTTGCATCTTGCCCTGCCCCAATCTAGCTGATATTTTCCTGTCCCAGGCCTAACACATGGAGCTGATCGTCCCAGACTCCGCCCCGTAGACGGCAGTGCTATTCACATACGTTACGCTGCTCACAATCCACTTGATAAACGGTGGCTGAATATCCCTCGCTCCCCTCTAACGAGAATGCGTGTCTCCACGGGGTGTGCATTGATGTAGGGTTGTCAAAAGCAGCGAAGGGAGTTTGGCGCCTGGCTCTCATTGATTGCCAAAATCCCTTTTGAATTATCCCTCCCCGGTTTGTTACTTGCAGAATCTTTCATCCCTCTCCCTCCCTCCCCCCTTGCAACCAAAATAACATCTTAAAAATTGTGTTTCTTCACCCGGATGCAATCAGAAAAGGGGCGCTGGGCCTGATGAGAAATTCAATCAGTTCCTTGGAAACTATCTTCTGAGCAACGAACTGATGTCCAGCTCATAACATACACAGGCCTGGCTACGTCTACACTGGCACCCTTTTCCGGAAATGCTTAAAACGGAAAAGTTTTCTGTTATAAGTATTTCCGGAAAAAGCGCTTCTACATTGGCAGGATGCTTTTCCGGAAAAGCACTTTTTCCAGAAAAGCATCCATGGCCAATCTAGACGCGCTTTTCCACAAAAAAGCCCCGATTGTCATTTTCGTGATCGGGGCTTTTTTGCGGAAAAGACTACTGTGCTGACTACACTGGCCCTTTTCCGGAACAGTTTTTCCGGAAAAGGACTTTTGCCCGAACAGGAGCAGCATAGTTTTTCTGGAAAAACACTGACAATGTTACATTAGATCATCAGTGCTTTTCCGGAAAAGCAAGCGGCCAGTGTAGACAGCTGGCAAGTTATTCTGGAAAAGCAGCTGCTTTTCCGGAATAAGTGGCCCAGTGTAGACACAGCCAGGAAGGGGTCCCTGCGGGGTGAAATCCCTGCTGTAAACACACGACGGGGTTTAGCGCACGGCACAGGCCTCCGCGGCACGGCTGCAATGCAATTCAGTGGCGCTTTGCACCTCGTAATTCCCGTGTGGGAACTTTCATGAGTCTCCCCTTGACATATTGGCCTCAAGTTCTGCGACTTTCGAGTGAAGCCCTGCAGTGTAGACATACCCCTTGAGGCTACGTCTACACAGCTTCCCTCTTCCGCAGAAGCTTATGGAAGGAGGAAGGAGAAAATTTGTTCCTCTTGGTTTCTGAGGACAGGACAAGGAGTAATGGGCTTAAAGTGCAGCAGGGGAGGTTTAGATTGGACATTAGGAAAAAATTCCTAACTGTCAGGGTGGTCAAATATTGGAATCAATTGCCAAGGGAGGTGGTGGAATCTCCCTCTCTGGAGATATTTAAGAACAGGTTGGATAGACATCTGTCAGGGATGGTGTAGACGGAGCTTGGTCCTGCCTTGAGGGCGGGGGGCTGGACTCAATGACCTCTCGAGGTCCCTTCCAGTCCTATTATTCTATGATTCTATAAACTCATCTAGCTCTTCTTTGAAGTCTGTTATAGATCTGACCTTCACAGAATTCCCTAGCCACGAGTTCCACCAATCTCCAAGGAAGATGAGAAGGGTATAGTCATAAGAACACAAGAATGGCCGTCCAACCCAGCGTCCTGTCTGCTGACAGTGGCCAGTGCCAGGTACCCCCAGAGGGAGGGAACAGAGCAGGGAATCATCCAGTGATCCCTCCCCTGTCGCCCGTTCCCAGCCTCTGACAAACAGAGGCCAGGGACACCATCCCGGCTAATAGCCATTGATGGACCTAACCTCCATGAATGTATCTAGCTCTCTTTTAAACCCTGTTATAGTCCTAGCCTTCACAACCTCCTCAAGCAAGGAGTTCCACAGGTTGACTGTGCGCTGTGTGAAGAAGAACTTCCTTTTATTTGTTTTAAACCTGCTGCCTATGAATTTCATTTAGTGGCCCCTATTTCTTATTGTATGGGAACAAGTAAATCACTTTTCCTTATTCACTTTCTCCACACCACTCATGATTTTACAGACCTCTATCATATCTCCCCTTAGTCTCCTCTTTTCCAAGCTGAAAAGTCCTAGACTTTTTAATCTCTCCTCATATGGGACCCGTTCCAAACCCCTAATTATTTTAGTTGCCCTTCTCTGAACCTTTTCTACTGCCAGGATATCTTTTTTGAGATGAGGAGACCACATCTGTATGCAGTATTCAAGATGTGGGTGTACCATGGATTTATATAAGGGCAGCAAGATATTCTCTGTCTTATTCTCCATCCCTTTTTTAATGATTCCTAACATCTTGTTTGCTTTTTTGACTGCCGCTGCACACTGAGTGGACATCTTCAGTCCATGCAGTCCAGGACGTATCGTGTGCAGAAAGTTTTCAATAAACTGAAGATTACAGAAGGCCATCAGGATCCAGGTGCAGGACCACAGGGACCGTGTAGGGATAAATGGGGAACAGCCAGTGAAGAGGAAGGAATAGATCAGCAACATTGAAAGGAGACAGCGAGAGGAAAAGGAGAGATGGAAGGGTGAGGCTATAGTTACCAAAGGAGCTGAGCAGGGTGTCTTGGGAGCCAGTGCATGCAAAGCAGCTAGGAAACTCGAGACTGGGAGTCTGCCAAGGAAAGGAGAAAATTGCATTAAATCTTATTTGTCTTTAAACAAAGTGTTCTAATTGCTAACAAAGGCCTTGCGAGCAAATTGTAGTAAAACGGAGTTATTCTGATCAATTTACATAGTCAAGCAAATTACGGAACGAGGCTGAAAGAGTGCCAGATACAACAGAGAGAGGGGAAGGCGGTAATTTGGGGGAGGAAAATTACTTGATGGCTTGAAAAGAAGAATTATGAAGCATGAGTTAGAGGCGCGGCGTGCAGGCTAATCGGCATGCAAAATGGGGCCGAGATTTTAAACTTCATTTGAAGGTCTGGGAAATCTGATCAGGGTAAAAGAAACAAGAATTGATTAGGCAAGTCAGATCCAGCAAGCATTAACTCAGCGCAAGTAGCCCAAATCTGTCCCCTGGCCTGTGTGCAGCTAGGATGAACTCATGCAATTGCTCCCATTGACCAAACGCTGGTCTTGTGGTCCAGATGATGTCTTGGGCTCGGCTCTGTGTTCAGTTCCTGCGTCGTCTGTGACCCTGGGCAAGATATTTTGGATGAGATCCTTAAAACTGCTCCAAGTTTCCTCCCATTGAAACTGCTAAGGGCTGTCAGGAGCCTGTTCCTTCAACTCTCTGTGCCTCAGTTTTAAACCACGGTGAATAATTAGGGCTGGCTAGAAAGCACCGAGGTTTTGTCATTTGTTTTTGTTCCACACTGGAATGAAAATGAATCCTTTCACAAATGGCATGAAAAAACACGAGCCATCCCAGACTAGCCAAGAGTTTCGTACATGCGGCACTCGCCTAGAACGGGAGAGAACCAGTGTTCAGGTCCAGCTCACCAGCCTAAAGAGCACAGGGGGAGGGATAGCTCAGTGGCTTGAGCATTGGCCTGTTAAACCCAGGGTTGTGAGTTCAATCCTTGCAGAGGCTGTTTAGGAATTTGGGGCAAAAATTCATCAGGGATGTACTTGGGATGGTAAGGGACTGGATTCAAGGTCTCTTCCAGTTCTAGGACATAGGCAATCTTTATTATTATTATCTTGAATTGAGGCCTCCTGCAACCCAGGTGAGTCCCTGTATCCCAGGTTATTAGCTGATCTGGGGCAGGGGCAGCCTTTCTGTCTCCTGACATTTCAGCCTTGCTCTGAGACCCCCCTTCTGGGGGAGTTTTGGGGACACTGACACATTCCTGCAAAATGTGTTGGTGTTGACGAACAAGCATTTGCGGGTGAAAAAATGGTTTGTAGGAAAATCCTTCCCTCGCTCCATGTATCTGACTACATTTGCAGCCTTGTCTGCTGCCATTGGCAGCTCTTTGGGGTGGGGACTGCTGCTCATGACAGCTACATGCAGCACCTACCACAATGGGGCTCTGGACATGCTTGGGACCGCTACACGTTTTGTTTTATTGTGATGGGGCCTCTGCCCCACCCTGTCCCATAAGTGGTTCCTGGAGCCCTGAAAAGGCTGCTCCAAAAACATTCAATAGGAGAAGGGCTGTGAGGAGCAGCCAGTCAGGGCCTGGTAGGCCCATATGAGAAGAGGAGCAGAGCAGGATCAGTTGCTCACTGGAGCTCAAGGAGGAAGGACTGTCTGCCTTGTAGATGGAGGAAAGCGAGCACCCTAAGCAAAGCAGAGCTAGGCAAGAACATGGGGGGGACCAACCCAACTCAATCAACCCAGCCATGGTTTTGTCAAGCTGAGACTTAAACACCTCTAGGGATGGAGATTCCACCCCCTCCCTAGGGAACCCAGCCCAGCGCTTCCCACCCACCTAGGGAAATCGTTTTTGCCAATATCCAATCTAGACCTCCCCCACTGCAACTTGAGCCTATTGCTCCTCATTCTGCCACCTGCCCCCACTGAGAACAGCCTCTCTCCAGCCTCTTTAGAACCCCCCTGCAGGGAGTTGAAGACTGAGGTAAGGGTAAAGCAGGAGCTAGGGCTGTGGAGAAGTAGAAGTGACACAGGGAAATGTTCTGAGGGTGTGAGGGGACGAGCCATTTGGCTGCTATCTATGGGTCACGGGTCCCCCCCCCCCCCACTTACAACTGAGGAAGTGGCTGGACAGTTGACCTGCAATATTGACCCTGGAAGGGGGAACGCAGAGTGTGGTACAGTCAGAGGGCTGTGTCATGAGGAGGACACCACGGCCCAGTAATGTGGGTCCGGGAGCAGGAGACATGGGCTGAGTGAGCGTACTGACCCGTAGAGCTCATCTCCAAGGTGGCCAGCAGGAGGCACTCGCATGGGAAATGGAGCCCTCGAAGTGCACGTAATATATAACAGTCCCAAAGGGGTCAATACAAAACTCTGACATGGGCCAATGGTTGCCTGAGTGAGGACGACTCCCATGATTCAGGGTCTGTAAGGACCCGGTTCTTTAGGCCCTATCTCGCTCTCCGTCGGGCCGGTGTTACCTTGTGGATGTACCGAGAGGAGCACCTGTCTCTAAGTGCACGACTGTGCGTCAGCCGTAATGCTGTACCTGGCTATTGGCATGGAGGAGCATTCAGAGGAGCACTTGGGAGAGGCTGGAGAGTGTGGCTCGAGATAATTTTTAATAATGTTTACTTGTCAGAGCACAGGAGAGTGTGTGGAGTGCTGGAGGACTGGAATTTGTGTGCCCAACGAGGAAGATAAGGGGAAGGATTTAGAGCATTACGGTGGCATTGATGTTCTCGGGAGCTGTATTATTAATGTTTGCAAGGCACTTTGAAAATGAAAAGTGCCGTAAACGTGCTAAGTGTCACATTAGCAGATGCTCTGGAAGGGGAATTGAAGTAGGAGAGGACATGTATTGGCTAGCACCGTGCAGAGAGCTTGCGGTCGCCAGAGAATTCTAAAGTGAGATTTATTCGAAGGGAGCAGGACTGGCCAAGGTGCATTCAGAAGCAAGTGCAGACCAAAAAGTTGGTGGCACCTGACCTTTAATCCTGGATGGGAAAGTCCCATTAAACCATCTAGCCTGTTTCGCTGGGTCCAACGCAACACAACAGGACCACCCAGCCCGTCTTGCTGGGTCCAACACAACGGGACCACCCAGCCCATCTTGCTGGGTCCAACACAACAGGACCACCCAGCCCATCTTGCTGGGTCCAACACAACGGGACCACCCAGCCCATCTTGCTGGGTCCAACACAACAGGACCACCCAGCCCATCTTGCTGGGTCCAACACAACGGGACCGCCCAGCCCGTCTTGCTGGGTCCAACACAACGGGACCGCCCAGCCCGTCTTGCTGGGTCCAACACAACGGGACCATCCAGCCCGTCTTGCTGGGTCCAACACAACGGGACCGCCCAGCCCGTCTTGCTGGGTCCAACACAACAGGACCACCCAGCCCGTCTTGCTGGGTCCAACACAACGGAACCACCCAGCCCATCTTGCTGGGTCCAATGCAACGCAACGGGACCACCCAGCCCGTCTTACTGGGTCCAACGCAGCGCAACGCAACGCAACGCAATGCAACAGGACCATCCAGCCCACTGTTCTAGGTCCAACACAACGCAATGGGACCATCCAGCCCGTCTTGCTGGGTCCAACGCAACACAACGGGACCATCCAGCCCGTCTTACTGGGTCTAACGCAACACAACGGGGCCATCCAGCCCATCTTACTGGGTCCAACGCAACACAATGCAACGGGACCATCCCAACTCAATCAACCCGGCCAGGGCTTTGTCAAGCCGAGACTTAAACACCTCGGCTACGTCTACATTGGCATGAATTTCCGAAAATGCTTTTAACGGAAAAGTTTTCCGTTAAAAGCATTTTCGAAAAAGCACGTCTAGATTGGCAGGATGCTTTTCCGCAAAAGCACTTTTTGCGGAAAAGCGTCCATGGCCAATCTAGACGCGCTTTTCCGCAAAAAAGCCCCGATGGCTTTTTTGCGGAAAACAGAACTATGCTGTCTACACTGGCCCTTTTGCGCAAAAGGCTTTCAGAAAAAGACTTTTGCCCGAACGGGAGCAGCATAGTATTTCCGGAAAAGCACTGATGATTTTACAGGAGATCGTCAGTGCTTTTCCGGAAATTCAAGTGGCCAGTGTAGACAGCTGGCAAGTTTTTGCACAAAATCTGATGATTTTGCGGAAAAACTTGCCAGTCTAGACACAGCCCTCTAGGGATGGAGACTCCACTACTTCCCTAGGGAACCCAGCCCAGCGCTTCCCCACCCGCCTAGGGAAATAGTTTTTCCTAATATCCAACCGAGACCTCCCCCACTGCAACTTGAGCCCATTGCTCCTTGTTCTGCCACCTGCCCCCACTGTGAACAGCCTCTCTCCATCGTCCTTGGAAACCCCCTGCAGGGAGTTGCAGGCTGCTCTCAAATCTCCCCTCACTCTTCTCTTCTGCAGACTAAACAGACCCAACTCCCTCAGCCTCTCCTTGTAGGTCAGGTCTTCCTTCGCCTAAATGTTCAGCCAGCAAGCCCCCAGTGCACTGTTGATTCTGCAGATTCACAATCAACAGGAACCACTCTGGCCATCCAACCCGACTTCCTGCCGAGCACAGGCCAGACACACTCCCTTAGTGTCTCCTGCGCCGGGGGGAATTATTACTCCGCATTAGTAATTATTACACGCAAATGGAATCAATGTTGCTATTTCGTCGTTTCTGCTCCCTCCTGCCTGACAGGGTTCTCCTGGCACTGAGCAGCTGAGAGCTGCCGGCTGAACACACAGTGTAGCCCCATCCGTGCCGTGCAGATGCATTATCGCCTCTTCCCTCCGCGACGCGCTGCCTGCTCCGTGCAGACCAAATTACATTCTCGCAGCCCGAGTGCGGCGCAGCCTCCTAGTTCATATTTGCTGCCTGCTATCTCTCGGAGGCTTACGCCCTGCAAATATCTGTAGGCTGTTATCATGTCTCCTGTGAGTCATCTCTGAGCCAGGCAAGACGTATTTAGCTCTTTTTCATCTTCCCTCGGAAAGCTAACCCCTCCAGCCCCAGCCGGTGTCGGACTTACTGCCCTGCTTTGAAATGACATCCAGTTGCCAGTGCCCCTCCTCCTGAAAGAAACAGAGCATCTGAGAATGGAGAGAGGCTGTTCTCAGAGGCGGCAGGTGGAAGAACAAGGAGCAATGGGCTCCAGTTGCAGTGGGCGAGGTCTAGGTTGGATATTAGGAAAAACTATTTCCCTAGGAGGGTGGTGAAGCACTGGAATGGGTTCCCTAGGGATTGGTTGGAATCTCCATCCCTAGAGGTGTTGAAGTCTTGGCTTGACCAAGCCCTGGCTGGGATGATTGAGTTGGGGTGGGTCCTGCTTTGGGCGGGGGCTGGACTCGGTGACTTCCGAGGAGTCTATGATTTCAGGCGAAGTGGGGGAGGATCCACTCTCCGCTCTGTGGCTTGGCAGCTTGTCACACCGAGCCCCGAATCCCATCGATCTTCGGGCCACCACGTCACGTGGCAAACGCTTCTCTGCTGGCCACCGGCTCCCCAAGTCGCTGGATCGCCTTGGATTTCTCAGTAGCCCCGGCAGGTTCTAATTTTATTTCCAGCCCTTCTTCCCGCCCTCGCTGGGTCTCTTGCAGTTCTGACTCCATCCAGGCCGGTGTTCGCAAGGCCATCCAGCGCACGCCGGAGAATGTAATTAACACGCGGTTTCCCTCTTCTCCCAGACCATTAATAAATATGCTAAACGAGGCCACTGCCTCGCTGCGCTCTGCACAAGCCGATGCTGAACAAGACTTGCTTTCAGCCGCACGCTGCGTGTAAGGCAGGCCCTGCTACCAAGTGGAGCTAATTCCCTTCCGCACCAGCAGCGGAGCTGAAATTGATTTCCCCTTACCCTGACACCTGCATTCCTTCCCCTCCTGCCTGTAATGAGGGCACGATGAGACACCAAGGACAGGGAATGAGGGAAATTAACACTTTTAAAGGCTGCAGAAAGCGGGATGAGGGGAAGCAGCTGGGAGCCACTTGCAAAGCCCAGCGCCCACTTATTGGTCGGCGCTTGACGGGGCACGCAGGTAATTCAGTAGACGGGACACTGGGGAGGGCTTCCTAGTGCCACACAAGTGGGCTCCCGAGTCCAAAGCGAGCTGGAAAACAAGGGCAGATAAGTGGGTCAGTGCAATTCAAAGCTGAGAGGTATCAAGCAATTAGATCAGGGTGTATACACTGGAAACCCTGCCTCAGAGCGCCCGACTTCCAGAGCTCAATCGATTTATTTTAACCCAGACTAGCATGGGGGGTGACTGGGTCTCAGCCTGTTGGTCTCTACAGGGGGACAGACAATTAATAACAGGCTTTTCAATATGGCCCGGAGGGGTACAGCACGCTCTGGCTGGGAGCAGAAGCTAAACCCACTTGGAACGGCAAGAAGGCGTACGTATTGAGTAGCGAGAATAATTGGAGGATGTATCCCGGGCCGTGGTGCATTCTCTAGTCCTGACCATTCGGGAATCCAGGTCGGAAGGTTTTGTTGCCAAAAGGGCTACTCCAGGAATTATTTTGGGGCACTTAGCCGCAGACTACGGGATCCCAGAGGGCCTGTTGGCCTGGGGAGCAGGGAGCAACAGAGATCTGAATTGTCACCGCTCTGAGAGGCGGGCCTGGGAAAGGAGCTGGCAGGGAGAAGCCGGGAACTGGAATGTCACCCTGTGATGGACCGTGCCGTGTCTGGGCACAGCTGAGGGCGTCCGCTCAGGGCGAATTGCTCAACTTCGGGGCTCCTTACAGCCCCCAGACTGGTGACCTCTCCAAACAGGCCACAAACCAGTCCCACAGAGCGCTTCAGCAGCCTGCCTGAAGCCTCCCGAGCAAAACCCCTCCGACACCCCAGCAATATCCGTGCCCCAGATAGCCCTGGGCCTCATGCACAGGTGGGGGGTCCTAGCACCCAATCCCACCTACCCCGAACAAGTTCTGTCCGGTTCCAAGAAACCAGCCACAGATCCCTGGTCAATTTACCCTCTGGATCTTACCCACAAATCACGCTGGGCCAATCCTTTAGCATCTAACAACTAAAGGTTTATTATTACAATAAAGAAAAGCATGAGAATGAGGTTGTTAAAGGATAGTACATTACATGCATCAAATCTCCCAGTTCTCGATGCAGGCTCTAGCAGAGATGTTACAGCTGCTGGCTTAAGAGTCCTTGTTGTGCATCCTAGGATCAGAATGGGTCCACAGTTCTTCCTGGCTCTTCGATCCCTGCAATGCTGCCTCTGGGATGAAGTGCTGAGCTGAGAACAAAAATGGAGTCGACCACATGGCCTCTTTATACCTCCTTCCTGGTCTCTCCTTGGCTGCAGCAGGTCACCTGGCCAGCGGCCTATCCCTGCTGGCAGCTCTCATGTGTCAGCCCTCATTCTTTAGGTGTGTCCTTGGCCCATTGAGAGCCATTGTCCCACAGGGCCTCGCTGATTAGCATGTCCATAGGCCGGGCTCTGCCCAATGCTCAACCACATTCAGAGAAATATTCAGTCTCCACACAGATTACAGATTCCTACCTACACACACAGACATTCTACAATCACATAAATAGCGTACACAGGATCAGCAGACAGCAAGCTCCTATTCAATACCCCACATGGCCTCTTTTATACCATTTTTGGGGCCAACACCCCCATCTATGGGTGCATCAGTGATCTGGCTGCTCCCTTCAAAATCCAGTAACGTGACACCCCCCCCCCCTGCTCCTCGGGGCTCCCCATGCAAAGGGAGTCCTCGGGCGTCTCCCTCGGCACACATGCTGCTCGGGGGCCTCGGGACCTGCAGGGCTTCCAGGTTCCCGGAGCCCCCATCAGCCTGCCAGGCTGGTAAGAAGCCAGGCAGGTTTCGGCTGGAGCCCTGGCATTGACCCAGCGGCAGGAAGCCCTTGTGGTTTCAGCCCACCAGCAAATCCTGAGGCACAAATGGTTCCCTGGATGCTTTCCAGCCAGCTCTGCCGAGGAGAGACAGAGGGAGACGGGAATCGGACTCAGCCCAAGCTACGCGAGGCCTGCATGGAACAGGGCAAGGGCCCTGGCAGGCCTGCTGATGAGGGGGGCAAAGGAGGCAATTGTCCTGGGCAATTTAAAGGGGCCCCTGTGATTCCAGGTGCCAGCGGGGTGGGATCGTTGGATGATTCCCTGTTCTGCTCCCTCCCTCTGGGGCACCCGGCATTGGCCACTGTCGGCAGACAGGACACTGGGCGAGATGGACCTTTGGTCCAAATGAAATTGGACACCAAATGAAATTAATGGGGAGCAGGTTTAAAACTAATAAAAGAAAGTTCTTCACACAGCGCGTAGTCAACCTGTGGAACTCCTTGCCAGAGGAGGCTGTGAAGGCTAGGACTATAATAGAGTTTAAAGAGAAGCTAGATCATTTCATGGAGGTCAGGTCCATAAAAGGCTATTAGCCAGGGGATAAAATTGGTGTCCCTGGCCTCTGTTTGTCAAAGGCTGGAGAGGGATGGCAGGAGACAAATCGCTTGATCATTGTCTTTGGTCCACCCTCTCTGGGGCACCTGGTGCTGGCCACTGTCGGTAGACAGGATACTGGGCTAGATGGACCTTTGGTCTGACCCAGTACGGCCGTTCTTATGTTCTTATGTTCTTATGCTGGTCTGACCCCGTGTGGCTGATCTTACGTTCTTGCTGCCCAAGCCCCGCCCCTCCCACTTGAGGCCCCTCCCCTTCCAAGAGCCCCTCCTCCCTCGCAGAGCCCACAGAGGCTGTCTCGTTATGAATCATACTTTTAGTTTATTATCGGTGTTGCTGATTCTGGCTGTTGAGCGGGCGGCGTTTATTTCCCTCGGCTCCTGGGCACAAAGGGCTCCCCCTCCGTGCGGGGAGGCAGGTCACCTTGGCCAAGGAGAGAGAAGTGTGTGCTTGTTTGTTTCCCTGGCGGATAATTAGCACTGCAGGGAGGCAGTGACCCGGGACAGGGAGCTAAGTTTACACACAGCTCTGCCCCCCTCCCGCCCCGCTAGTCTCTCTGGGCTGCTGCTCTGCAGCTCACTCACCTTGAGAGGCGGAAGGGGGCCAAGTGACTTTTGTCTTCCCGCTGTAGCTTTGATCGCTGTGAGGAGGAGTCCCATGCTCCCAGGGCTGCCCCCCAACCCCGTCCTCACTAAATGATGATTAGTGGGTACTGGGCTTCCTCTGCAGCCAGTAAGCCTCTGGTGTTTGCATGTATAGCTGACCTTAAGCAGCAGCTGGAAAGTGTGTGTGTGTGTGTGCTTTTGCATGCATGGGTGTGGGTGTGCATATGCAGGTGTGCGTAGGTGTGCAGGTGCAGGTGTACATGCATGTAGGTATGTGTGTGTTTGTGCATGTGGTGCGCATGTGCATGTAGGGGGTGTGTGTGTAGGTGTGCATGTGTAGGTGTACATATGTGTAGGTGTGTGTGTGGGCATGTTTGTGCGTGTGGTGCGCATGTGCATGTAGGTAGGTGTATGTGGGGGTAGGTTTGTGCCTGTGGTGCTCATGTACATGCATGTAGGTGTGTGTGTGAGTGTGCATGTAGGTGTACGTGTGTAGCTGTGCATGTGCAGGTGTACATGCGTGTAGGTGCATGCATGTGTGTGTTTGTGTGTGTGGTGCACATGTTCATGTAGGTGCGCACGTGTGTGTAGGTGTGCATGCATGTGTGCGTGCATGGGCATGTGGCATACGTGCCCGGGTTTGCGCGCGTGTGTGTAGAACTACATTATGGAAATATTAGGGATGCAAAGTCCCAATATCAAGCCCGCTCAAGTTAGGAAGCCCCAGGAGGAAGGTGGCCTGGGCAACCTTAATCTGCCCCCTGGCGTACATGCTCGTTAACGGTCGTTAATTGCGTGGTCATGCACGACATTGCCACCTCCTCATTTAGTGCACAGGGCCTGGGACTCAGTAAGTGACTAATCCTTCAATATTCTTTTTATACCCAGGCCTGCAATGCGTGAGGACAGCCTGTCCTCCTGCGCCTTAGCCAGCCCCGGCCCGGACTGCAGAGTCATCCCCTTGTAGCGCACCAAACCAGGAGAGATGATTGAGAGGGGAGATGAGAGAAGCCTATAAAATCATGGCTAGTGTAGAGAAAGTAAATAAGGACTTTTTATTTACTCCTCATAACACAAGAACTAGGAGGATCACCAAAAGAAAGAAATTAATAGGCAGCAATTTTTAAAAAAAGGAAGTTTCTCTTCGTGCAGCGCACAGTCAACCTGTGGAACTCCTTGCCAGAGGATGTTGTGAAGACCAGGTTCAAAAAAAGAGCTAGATAGATTCGTGGAGGTTAGGTCCATCGATGGCTGTTAGCCAGGAAGGGTAGGAATGGCGTCCCTCGCCTCTGTTTGTCAGAGGCTGGGAATGGATGACAGGAGAGGGATCACATGGCTCGACGGAGCCATGTAGATTAGGCAGGGCGGTAAAGAGAAATGAAGCGGAGATTTAAATAATCGCCGCTTCATTTTTATCAAAATGGCCGTCGCGCTGTGCCGATCAGCTGCACCGAGGCTCACAGGATCTGCCGACGAAGGGTTCTGGGGTCGGCAGATCCCCGTCTAGACTGCCGCGCTGAGCCGACAAACAGCTGATCGGCACAGCGCGGTGGCCATTTTGATTTAAACGAAGAGGCGATTATTTAAATTGCCGCTTCATTTCCCTTTGCCGAGTAAACTCGTCGATATGGCTCTGTTGACGGAGCCATGTCATTTAGACGTATCCTTGATGATTCCCTTTCGGTTCACTCCCTCTGGGGCACCTGGCACTGGCCCCTGGGGGCAGACAGGACACTGGCCTAGACGGGCCTTTGGTCTGACGCCGTCTGGCCAGTCTAATGTTCCTCTGTTTACCCCATTGCCCTTTCCCTAGCATATACCCTCCGATCTGTCTCATGCCCCCCGTCCCTTATTTCCCCCTTCAGAGCCTGTCTTTGCTCCACACCCTTCTTCCTAGGAAATCACACCCAAATAATAAGATCCCAAAGAGTTAATGGTGCTTGGGCACGTTGTATTCAAATGACGGCTACTGTTCAGCACACCTACCAAGAGCTCAAGATGGGGCTTTGATCTCTTGGAACCCACCAACCCCCATTGCACCCTGACCCAAGCTAGCTCTGAGTTTTGATGCTCATTCGGTCTCAGAGCCTACTGCGGGATTGTTATAATACAGTGTTTAAGGGCCATCTCCTCACTGGGTATAAACCCACACCAGTGGCTTGCCCAGCACCAGTGTGTGAATCAATTTTTTTACCATTCGGCCCCCGGGATATTTGACACAGTGATCTCAATCCCCATTGTCCTGCAGGTTTCCCTCTTGGTAGATTTGTGATGGTGGTGTAGGGTTGCCTGGTGTCCCGTATAGTCCCGGACAGTCGGGTATTTTCACCTCCTATCCGGTAAAAAAAATTCAGAAAATACCGGACACCTAAATGTCCGGTATTTTCTGATTTTTTTTCCTGGCCAGGAAGCGAAAATAGCAGACACCTGGCAATCCTACGACACACTCGGCAACTGGGCCTAGCCCCCGGCCTCCCACTCCCGGACTCTGTGCTTCCCTGGTTCCACAGGGAAGCTGCGTTCTGGCTTGATCAAGAAAACAAAATGGCCGCCGGCAAAAAGCCTAAAGACCAAGGGGAAGCAATGCCTTCCCTGGGTCTTAGTGCTCAACCTCGCCCCGTTCCTATCCCTATTCTGATTCTGCAGACACTCTGAAAGGGGCCATGCTGTTTTAATGCTGTTCTATTATTTAATTTTTATTTTGTTTTTGCTTCATAACTCTCGGAGTCCTTTTTTTTCTAACAACTTTGGTTGCCCCCCGCTTTTTTTTTTCTCCTCAACAGACTTTTTTCCCCGGTGTTTTTTTGGGAGGGGTGGGAGTGTCGGTATTTTTGGTTAAACCATCTGGCAACCCTACGGCGGTGATGGTCACAGAAGACCCTTAGGGGACTTTCCAGGGTGCTGACAGTCCACTGCCACTCGCCTTCCTGCTCTCCAGGGCTTCTCACCACCCTTTTCTGCCGGGCCAGCTCCCTGGTCTCCTCCAGCCAAGTCACAGAGCTGAGATCACTGCTCCAGTCCCTTCCCCCCACCTCCCTCCCGAGGAGCAATACAAACACGGAAACTCGTCAAGTCCACGGAAAATGCAGTTTTGGGTCCAGCCACCTGGGACACCCCTCCCCA
The DNA here is from genome assembly GCF_049634645.1 of Pelodiscus sinensis. Taxonomy (NCBI): domain Eukaryota; kingdom Metazoa; phylum Chordata; order Testudines; family Trionychidae; genus Pelodiscus; species Pelodiscus sinensis. The sequence continues at coordinate 128,059,390 of NC_134716.1, forward strand.
AATGGGATCAGACCCCCCCCCAGTGAATTATTTGGGTAAACCCCTTTACCACTGAAAGGGGGAATGCTGGTTGCTCCTCCGGGTACCAATTATTTACACTGGGCCTGATAGTAGATAAAAGTGATTTTATTAAGTACAAGCAGTAGGATTTAAGTGGCTATAAGTGAGAACAGGCGGAGCAAAGTCAGTTACAAACTTAAATGAACAGAAAATGCTTAATTCTCACACTGAAACCGCAGTACAAACATATTACAGCCTCATCCTAAAACTGTCTCTTCTTCCAGCTAAGCCTCCAAACCAGGGATGTCCCTGTCCCGGAGTCTCTTGTTCGCTTTCTTGAGAGTGCCACACCACCTAAAGACAAAGACACCGCTCGCTTCCCATTGATGTGTAGATTCCACTTTGGGCAGGAATTCTGTTTCTACATTCCACCCTTCCTGGCCAGGCCCTACCAGTTAGGGAGTTCAAGTGACTTCCTAGAATCCTAGAATACTAGGACTGGAAGGGACCTCGAGAGGTCATCGAGTCCAGTCCCCTACCCTCATGGCAGGACCAAATACTGTCTAGACCATCCCTGAGAGACATTTATCTAACCTGCTCTTAAATATCTCCAGAGATGGGGATTCCACAACCGCCCTGGGCAATTTATTCCAGTGTTTGACCACCCTGACAGGTAGGAACTTTTTCCTAATGTCCAACCTAAACCTCCCTTGCTGCAGTTTAAGCCCATTGCTTCTTGTTCTATCCTCAGAGGCCAAGATGAACAAGTTTTCTCCCTCCTCCTTGTGACACCCTTTTAGATACCTGAAAACGGCTCTCATGTCCCCCCTCAATCTTCTCTTTTCTAAACTAAACAAACCCAATTCCTTCAGCCTTCCTTCATAGCTCATGTTCTCTAGATCTTTCATCATTCTTGTTGCTCTTCTCTGGACCCTCTCCAGTTTCTCCACATCTTTCTTGAAATGCGGTGCCCAGAACTGGACACAATCATCCAACTGAGGCCTAAGGAGTGCAACTTCCTAAAACTAACCACTGCTAAGACTTAAGGACAAAAGGGGCTGTTTACATAGGATTGCCCAGAAATTGAGGCATCCTCTCAGAACACCTTGGATGGCTTGTCTTTGCAGTTTGAAACCCATAAAGCATCCCCCACACCACAGGTCTAATTTTACACCCAAGCATGAGACATCCCCCAAAATAAGATAGACAGGCCCAGCGGATTGAGACGCGAAGAGCGATAGGTTGCATGAGGCAATTTGACCCAAACATTTTTGAGTGATGCATATTTATGTCCATTAGTCCATTTCATAAAGCATGGGGAGGGGGGTCCGTCCCAGGATTATTCATGGCCATGGTGCGTTGAACAGAGGTGTGCAGACCCCAACTCACAACGCCGCTTTGGTCTTTCCCCAGACAGCTTCCAGCTCCCTCCACCCGCCAGCCATGACTGCAGGTATCCCCAATTGTCCCTTCCAATGCCTATCACCCCACACTTGTCTAGGGCCAATTTACTTGCTCACTGATTTGTGCTGCTCTCTGTGAATTTCCCTGCCATGCTATTCCCTTGCCTTCTTGTGCTGATGTTAATTCTGGACCCCCCCCCCCTCTCCCCACCCTAATGGTGATCTCAGGGTCTCTCTGCTATTAACCTCTCTTCAGAGGACTGGCCATTTACTCCTTCCCTTTCCTTCCGATCTTTTCTCGTCTTTAATCTGTGGCTTGGCTTTTGCTCTCATCCTGTGGTTACCAAGTTTCCTTAATAGCCTCCTGTGAGGGACTTGATCAAAAGGCTTTTGAAAGCTTAAATAAATTATACCCCCCACTTCTTCACTCTCTGCTATCCTGTTAACCCTTTCAGAGGGGTCTTGAAGTCAAGTTAGGTAGGCAGAGCCGGAGGAGGGTCAGTACCTGCCCTCTTCATCCACTTCCAAAAGAGGTTGCTAACGTTATCTTCCTCATCTTCTTTATCTTCTTCTCTGCCCCTGTAACCAGGACAGAGCCAGACTTGGGCAGGAAACAGGTTTCCTGTTCAATGAACATTTTTGAGTTTTCAAAAAAATCTTTTTGTCCTGCATCAGGATGAAAAAAATCAATGGTTTTGAAATTTTTGCAAATCAAAAATCTGAAGGACTTTTTTTTTAAATTTATTTTTGCAAATCGAAAGTCAGATCTATTCTTTTTTAACGCAACACAAAGGCAACCTGTGGAACTCCTTGCCAGAGGATGTTGTGAAGGCCAGGACTTCAACGGAGTTCAAAAAAGAGCTTGATACATTCATGAAGGTTAGATCCATCAATGCTTTTTAGCCAGGATGGGTAGGAATGGTGTTGCTAGCCTCTGTTTGTCAGAAGCTGGGAATGAGTAGCAGAGGTGGGTTTATGTGATGATTCTCTGTTCTGTTCATTCCCTCTAGGGTACCGGGCATTGGCCACTGCTGAAGAAGGGATGATGGACTAAATGGACGTTTGGTCTGACCCAGTACAACCGTTCTTATGTTCTTAATCAAAATGTCTCCTTTTGATAATTTCAAAATGTTTCATTTCAATGTTGATCTTTTAAAATAAATATTTGTTGCTGTATATTAACTTACATTTCCAAATGCAAAATCATTTTGACCCCACAAACATTTTTTTAACTATGCAAGCAGGATGTTTGACAACTTCAAAATCCTTCCACCCCCCCTCCACCCTCCCAGTGTTTTTGTGAATGGAAAACCTGTCAAACCTGATCTGTTCCTGCAAACAGCTTTGATTTTGAAGACAATCAAAGTTGAGTCCAAAAATTCCCCCCGCATCTCTGGTCACAACCTCGCAGTCTCCAATCCACTATACCCCACCAATCCGTCCTACTTTCTCCGGCTATTTCTAGACTTCAGGCTTCTTTTGGAAGAAGCTTTTCCAGAAGAGATCTTCTGAAAAAACATCTTCTAGGAGAGACTGTCCACACTGCCAAAGTGCATCGAAAAAGCCATGTGCTTTTTTGAAAGATAGCGTCCATGCTGATTGGACACCTGTGTGATTTCCTGGAGGCACCTGTGTGATTTCCTGGAGGCCTTTTCTTCCGAAGGAACTCCCTCTTCTGTGTCCACACACGCCTTTTTCCGAAAAAGCTTTTTTGGAACAAGGCTTCTTCCTCGTAGAATGAGGTTTGCCGTCGTTGGAAAAACCCCTCTGTTCTTTCAACTTTCTGTCAGAAGAACGCAATGGCAGTGTGGATGCAAGTATTGTTTTTCCAGAAAAACACTGCAGTGTACACACACCTTCCAGTGGTTCTGCCTCCTCCATTGACCAGCAGGGCTTTGCTTATAGTCTGTCCCTCTGTCTTCATCACCGGGTGGATTTGAACCTGGGACTTCGGGGCCTGATTATAGGAGTCTCTACCCTCTGAGCTAAAAGCCAGCTGGCTCCCAGCCCCAGCTGTAGAGGTCTCTTAATCTTAACTGTTGCAGTGGTCTAGGTGCCACTTGCATTGCTCAGTAACCACACTAGGGCTGTGTCTACACTCGCGGCTTCTTGCGTGAGTAATATGCAAATGAGGCTAAGCGTGGAATATCACTGAGCCTCATTTGCATACCTAATGAGCTACCATTTTTTTCAGAAGACGCTCTTGCGCAAGAAGGAGCATCTACACCGGCCTTTCTTGCACAAGAAAAACCCTCTTGTGCAACGCCATTACACCTATTACTTTTCAGGAAGAGCGGCGTTGCGCAAGAGGGTTTTTCTTGTGCAAGAAGGGGCAGTGTAGACGTTCCTTTTTGCGCAAGAGCCTCTTCTGAAAAAAATGATGGCGCATTAGGTATGCAAATGAAGCTCGGCGATATTCCATGCTTAGCCTCATTTGCATATTACTCGCGCTAGAAGCCGCGCGTGTAGACATAGCCTAGGTGTGTGGGTTACAATAGGTCTGCTTTCTCGCGCACTGTGGATGTTAATACCATACTTGTCAACGTGGTGGTTCCGTTCTCTTCCGTGGGACCTGCAATCCGCCCAAGACTCCCACATGAAGACTCTTGTCTCAGATCATGCCAGGAATGGAGGGATCTCCAGTTGCATCGTGGTTTGGGATGTTTTTCTTAAAAAAAAAATGCCATAGAAATCGTGGCATTTTTCTGCCTTCCGTTACACAGGAGGTCAGAGCAATTGATCGCAGTGTTCCCCCCGGCCTTGGAATCCACGACTCATCCTGATGCCTTGATGTCCTGCAGATGCAGAACCAGCTTAGCTGAGTCTCTCTGCCCTGGTCTACATGAGGATTTTAATCTCAAAATAAGCGCGCGCGCACACACACACACACACACACACGTTGAATTTGTAAGCCCACACGACTAAGCCCGTTATTTCGAAATAACAGGCTGCAGCATTTGAAATCTGGACTCCAATGCAACCGGAAGTCCATGCAACCCAGATACAATTCCTTCAGATCTGGTCTTTTTATCCCTTCCTTCCCACCCCCGCAGGCTCTGGGTTGCAAGGAGGAGAGACCAGAACAACGAAGTTTGTTTTCTTTAGTGCTCCATAAGTCTGCCTTGTGCGGGAGACCGACCCGTTACATTAGGTCGCTTCTCTGTGGCAGGTGGTTTTCACAGTCAGAGGCTTCCAATACAAACGTGCAAATGTCACCTTCTACTAGAGGATGCAGGGGTGATCAGTAACATTAATGTTTGCAGCCACTCACAGGAATTCCATGAAGCCGAAACACCAAGCCCATTTTAGAATGCGAATACCGCTTTGGCTACGTCTACACTGGCATGATTTTGCGCAAGAACTCTTTTGCGGAAGAGCTCTTGTGCAAAAACTCTTCCAGAAGAGAGCGTCGACACTGGCATGTGCCTTTTCGCAAGAGATGTGCTTTTGCACAAGAGCATCCGTGCCAGTGTAGACACTCTCTTGTGCAAGAAAGCTCTAATGGCCATTTTAACCATCGGGCTTTCTTGCACAAGAAATTCATGGTGCCTGTCTACACTGGCCTCTTGCACAAGAACAATTGCACAAGAGGGCTTCTTCCTGAGCGTGGGCATCATGGTTCTTGCGCAAGAAGCCCTGATTTCACACATTAGAACGTCCGTGTTCTTGCACAAGAACTCGCGGCCAGTGTAGACAGGCAGCAAGTTTTGGCGCAAAAGTGGCTGCTTTTGCACAAGATCGCACCAATGTAGGCACAGCCTTTGTGTTAGGACCCACGTCCAGCCCAGGCCATGAGGACTTCCCCCTCTGGGGACTGCCCTGCCACAGTGCCCCACACTCTGGGGTTTTCCCCCTCAGGGAACCCTCCAATTTCCCTACACCCACCTTGCCTCAGTGACCCTACTGCCGGTCATCCTCTAGCTCTTATCTCAGGGGCAACCTGCAGTCTGACATGGCCACTCTGCATTGGCAAGGGGGTGCGGGCCTGCTGCCTTTGTCTGTCCTGGCTGCCACCCTGCAGCCCTAGGACCCTCAGGCCCCCATCACTGGGCCTCAGCCTGGGACTACTCAGGTCGGAGCTCCCCTGGCTCTCCCTGCCTTTCCCCAGCAGCCCTCTGTCCATGGCACCCTGGCTAGCAGGCAGAAAGGCCCTTCTCCCTTAAGGGCTGGAGTGAGAATTTGCTCAACCTGGCCAGCCATTGCTTTTATACATCCCTGTGGGACTCTGATTGGCTGCTGCAAGTCCTCTCAGGATTGGCCTATAGCTACAGCCCTTTCCCCAGGCTGTTTTAAACTTTTGTATGCTTCGAAGGGGTGACCACACAGTCAACCTGTGGAACTCCTTGCCAGAGGAGGTCATGAAGGCCAGGACTGTTTGTCAGAAGCTATTCACTCCCACTGGGTCACCTGGAATTGGCCACTGTTGGAAGACAGGATACTAGGCAAGATGAACCTTTGGTCTGACACAGTATGGCCATTCTTGTGTTGTTATGTACACCGTGTTTTAAGGTGAACATAAGAACAAAAGAACAGCCATACTGGGCCAGACAAGAGGTCCATCTCTCCCAGTATATCCTGTCTTCCAACAGTGGCCAATACCAGATGCCACAGAGGGAGGGAACACAACAGGTAATTATCATGCGATCCCTCTCCTGTCATCCATTTCCCAGCAAACAGAGGCTAGGGACACCATTCCTACCCATCCTGGCTAATAGCCATCAATGGACCTGTCCTCCATGGATCTATCTAGCTCTTTTTTGAACCCTGTTAAAGTCCTGGTCTTCACAACATCCTGTGGCAAGGAGTTCCACAGGTTGACTGTGCGCTGCGTAAAGAAAAACTTCCTTTTTTTGGTTTTAAATCTGCTACCTATTAATTTCATTTGACGACCCCTCGTTCTTATGTTATGGGAACAATTAAATATTTTTTCCTTGTTCGCTTTCTCCACACCAGTCATGATTTTATAGACCTCTACCATATCCCTCCCCCCATAGTCTCCTCTTTTCCAAGCTGAAAAGTCCCAGTCTTTTAAATCTTTCTTCATATGGGACCCATTCCAAACCCCTCATCATTTTTGTTGTCCTTTTCTGAACCTTCTCCAATGCCAATATATCTTTTTGGAGATGAGGCGCCCACATCTGTACGCAGTATTCAAGCCGTGGCCGTCCCATGGTTTTATACCGAGGCAATAAGATCTTCTCTGTCTTATTCTCTATCCCTTTTTAATGATTCCTAACATTCTAGTTGCTTTTTGGACTGCCGCTGCTGCACATTGCGAGGATGTTTTCAGATCTCTCTCCTGAGTATCTGTAGCTAAATTATTCCCCATCGTATTGTATGTAGAGTTGGGATTATTTTTTCCAACATGCATTACTTTACGTTTATCCACGTTGCATTTCATTTGCCATTCTGTTGCCCAGTCACCTGGTTCGGTGAGATTTCTTTGCAGCTCTTCGCAGTCGGATTTGGTCTTCACGGTCTTGAGCAGTTTGGTGCGTTCGCTCTGTAACTCTGCTTGCTGGACTGGAGAGGAACCCTGGGGAGGGTGCCGTACTAGAGCCCAACAGGAGGGGTTCTCTCTTGCCCATCCGCCCCAGAAGCACCAGAGAGCTAAAGACTTTGTGGCTTGCTTCCCCTGCACTCCGGCCTGACGCAGAGGAGACGTGCTGCTCAGTTCTTCCCGACGGCTGAGTTTGCAATTCGCAGCAGAAGCAGGGAAGAAAGAACAGCCCTCAGGAGCAGGAATCGTGTCTTTGAGGGGAAGCATCACTCAGCCTAACCCTCCCCAGCACTCCGCCTGGGCCAGCCCGTACAGAGCAACCTGCATAGAGCTGTGAGCTTTGGTGCCAAGGGACCGCCTGGCACTGGCCACGCCTGCCTGGGTGACAGGGCAGCTCCGAGAGCCCCAGGGGGCTGTCTGGACCCCCTGGCGTGGCTGTTGCAGTGCTTGAGCAGTGTCTGCCTGAGGGGTGGGGAAAGCTAAGACGAGAACCCACAACCGGATTGGGGGCCGCGCCCAGATTCCCGACAGCCCGCCCTGAGGCTGGTACCCAGACGCTTGCACCCCACTTGACTGTGTCTGTACACTGTGTGTGAGAGAGAGAGAGAGAGAGAGAGAGAGAGTGTAGGGATAGATAGATAGAGAATGTAGGGAGAGAGAGAGAGAGAGAGAGAGAGAGAGAGAGAGTGTAGGGATAGATAGATAGAGAATGTAGGGAGAGAGAGAGAGAGAGAGAGAGAGAGAGAGAGAGAGAGAGAGTGTAGGGAGAGAGGGAGAGAGAGTGTAGAGATAGATAGATAGATAGATAGATAGATAGATAGATAGATAGATAGATAGATAGATAGATAGATAGATAGATAGATAGATAGATAGATAGATAGATAGTAAGTATAGGGATAGAGAGAGAGAGTGGAGAGAGAGTAGGGATAGAGAGAGAGAGAGAGTGTGTAGGGAGGGAGAGAGAGAGAGAGAGAGAGAGAGAGAGTAGGGATAGATAGAGAGAGAGAGAGTGTGTGTAGGGAGGGAGAGAGAAAGAGAGAGAGAGAGAGAGAGTAGGGATAGAGAGAGATAGAGAGAGTAGGGATAGAAAGAGAGAGAGTGTGTGTAGGGATACAGAGAGAGAGTGTGTAGGGATAGAGAGAGAGAGTGTGTAGGGATAGAGAGAGAGAGAGGGAGTGAAAGGATACACAGAGAGAGAGAGAGAGTGTAGGGATAGATAGATAGATAGATAGATAGATAGATAGATAGATAGATAGATAGATAGATAGATAGATAGATAGATAGATAGATAGATAGATAGATAGATAGATAGATAGATAGTGTATGTGGGGATAGATAGATAGTGTGCAGAGATAAATAGATGGATAGACAGATGGGGTGTGCAGGGATAGATAGAGAGAGAGAGAGTGTGTGTAGGGAGGGAGAGAGAAAGAGAGAGAGAGAGAGAGAGAGAGTAGGGATAGAGAGAGATAGAGAGAGTAGGGATAGAAAGAGAGAGAGTGTGTGTAGGGATACAGAGAGAGAGAGTGTAGGGATAGAGAGAGAGAGAGAGAGAGAGTAGGGATAGATAGATATATATAGAGAGAGTGTGTGTAGGGAGAGAGAGAGAGTGTGTGTGTATGGATAGAGAGAGAGAGAGAGAGTGTGTAGGGATAGCTAGATATATATATAGAGAGAGAGTGTGTAGGGAGAGAGAGAGTGTGTGTGTAGGGAGAGAGAGAGAGAGAGAGAGAGAGAGAGAGAGAGAGTAGGGATAGCTAGAGAGAGAGAGAGAGAGTGTAGGGAGAGAGAGAGTGTAGGGATAGATAGAGATAGAGATAGAGAGTGTGTGCATAGGGATAGAGAGAGAGAGAGAGAGAGAGAGACAGACAGACAGAGAGAGTGTGTAGGGATAGAGAGAGAGAGTGTGTAGGGATAGAGAGAGAGAGAGGGAGTGAAAGGATACACAGAGAGAGAGAGAGAGTGTAGGGATAGATAGATAGATAGATAGATAGATAGATAGATAGATAGATAGATAGATAGATAGATAGATAGATAGATAGATAGATAGATAGATAGATAGTGTATGTGGGGATAGATAGATAGTGTGCAGAGATAAATAGATGGATAGACAGATGGGGTGTGCAGGGATAGATAGAGAGATAGAGGGGGTGTGTAGGGATAGTTAAATAGATAGGGGGGTGTGGGGATAGATAGATAGAAGGGGTGTGCAGGGATAGATAGACAGAGAGATAGATTGTATGAAGAGTTGGGGGGCTTGGCAGAATTCATTTTTTATCATTTCAATTGAGAGGATCAATGTCTATTTTTTAAACATTTTGTCCTATTGTGTAGCTTTACTTTGTATGCGGTGGCACTGCATTATGGAGTTAAAGCTCTTTACAAATGTGTATCTATTTACATTTTCCCCATGGTAGGAAATTGTGTGTGTGGGGGGGGTCAGATCTTGCGGGTGGCAGACATGACTTATTTAATGACGCTAGATATTGAGATTCAAAACATTCAGTCTTTGGAACCATTCACACACAAATTATCAACAGCACACATCAGCCACCCCAAGTCAATATCCTTAAAACAAACCCTAATAACTTCTCCCGCCGCATTTTCCTGACTTTGCCGACCTGTAAACCCTGATGATTATCAATGGAAATTCGTTTTCATCCGCGTGCGTGTGTGTGTGATGAAATCAACGTGGGGAGATACAAATCTAACCCTTCCGAGCGGGTAGAGAGAGTTTGTTAAGCACTCTATTGTTTCAGGCAAAGCTCTCCATCATCCAGTATGTCCCCATGTGTCTGAACGCCAGTGCCTTCTTCAGGTTGCTTTGGAAGAGCCCTCTTGCATGCTCTCGATTTGCATGCTGTGCTGTGCGCACTGATGGCACACAGTTAACAATAAACAATAATAATAACCTGGCTGTGTATATGTGCTTTAATGTCCCAGGTAGCGTGCGTCTGAATACCTAATGTCTGGCTGATTGTTATTCACTCTGTCTTCATTGTTAAAAAAAACACAGCACAAACCCACAACCCTATAGTTAGAAAGCAAGATAGGGTCTGCTTAATTTCAGGCCATTATCTCCCGGTAATTGCTGGAAGGATTTCATTCAGTGCGAGTGCAATGGAAGCAAATCAATTTTCCCTTCCCTTATGGAAGGGGAAAAAAAAAAAGCTGTGTTGTTCTTCAAGAGGTTGGGGCTTTCAGTCCGCGGCTGGGAGCAAGAAGCAGGCCTCTTTTGTCAAATTCACATTTCATTTCCAGAGCGTGCCAGGGCCGGGATGTAAATTTATAATGAGAAAAAGGGGGAAAAACAAAGAGAGTGCACGGGGGAAATGCTAATGAAGGAAAATGAACAGGGGCTGCTGCAGAGGAGCGGACAGACAGACAGACAAGCATCTCCGGGGGAAGAGAGAGCTGCTGAGGCAGAGAGAGATACGAGCAGAGACGTGCACACAGGAAGGCACAGACGTGTGCCTGCACCCACTTGCACACCTAGGGTCGGAGTGCGCCGCATCTCTGCTCTGGCTAGCAGTGTGAACGCTGCCTCATGAATCCACAGGCTACGGGTGGCCCTGTAAGCTGGGTGCTTGTGCAGTCGCTCAGGAGAAATACAGATGCCGCCCACCAGGTTGGCGTGTCTCCTGGTGGTGCACATTCACACAGACCTTGGTGCACACAACAAAATTTAGTCCACACACAGGTGGAAAACACCATTCATGGATGGGAAAGATTGGAGGGGGCATTGGTGTACGACCCCTGGGAGAAACAGGGATAGACAGAGAGAAAGCACAATGTGCACACACACAGAAGACCAGAAGAACGGCCAGACTAGGTTAGACCAAACATCCGTCTAGGCCAGTGTCCTGTCTGCCCACAGTGGCCAAAGCCAGGTGCCCCAGAGTGAGTGAACAGAACAGGGAATCCTCACGTGATCCCTCTCCTGTCGCTCATTCCCAGCCTCTGACAAACAGGCTAGGGACATCATTCCTACCCATCCCGGCTAATTGCCATTGATGGACCTAACCTCCATGAATCTATCTAGCTCTATTTTGAACGCTGTTAAAGTCCTGGCCTTCACCGCATCCTCTGGCGAGGAGTTCCACAAGTGGACTGTGCACTGCGTGAATAGAAACTTCCTATGGTTTGTTTTAAACCTGCTGCCTGTTCATTTCATTGGGTGACCCCTGGTTCTTAGTTCTAAGACCTGCGTGAGTCTCACACACTCAGAGAGGCGGACAGCCAGCCAGCGCGTGAGAGACAGAACCCTCCTCCCCACCCCACACACACATGCTGGCTCACGGCCAGAAAGACAGGCCCAGGTGGCCCAGTTGGGGAAGTCGAAGGGTCCCCCTCCCATCACTTCAGTGCCACATGATGCGGCCCAGCCCCTCAGAGAGAGCTGGCCTGGGCCTGGGCCCTCAGACTCTGACTGGGCCCTCCTGCTGCTATGCACCCTCCCAACCATGGCCCCGCTGGAATACAGCAGGCACAGCCAAAGCCAAACATTACCGAGGGGAAATGGCGGAGAAGGCCAGAAATGGGGCCTGTTCCACCATCCTTGCTCCAGGGATCCCTACGGACCTTCCTCTCTCCAGCCTCTTTGGAACCCCCCTGACGGGAGACGAAGGCTGCTCTCAAATCCCCCCTCGCTCTTCTCTTCTGCCCAAGTCCCTCAGCCTCTCCTCGTAGCTCATGCGCTCCAGCCCCCGAATCATTTTGGTTGCCTCCGCTGGCCCCTCTCTAGTGCGTCCACGTCCTTTCTGGAGTGGGGGGCCCAGAACTGGACACACACTCCAGATGTGGCCTCCCCAGCGCTGAATAAAGGGGAATAATCACGTCTCTGGATCTGCTGGCAATGTTCTCCTACTGCGACCTAATATTCTCTTCGCCTTCTTGCCTACAAGGGCCCCTGTTGACTCATCTCCAGCTTCTCATCCACTGTCATCCCCAGGGCCTTTTCCATCAAACTGCTGCTTAGCCAGCTGGTCCCCAGCCTGTACCAATGTTTGGGATTCTTCCGTCCCAAGGGCAGGACTCTGCACTTGTCCTTGTTGAACCTCATCAGATTTCTTCTGGCCCAATTCTCTAATCTGTCCAGGTCACTCTGGACCCAATCCCTGCCCTCCAGCGTGTCTACCTCTCCCCCTAGCTTAGAGTCACCTGCAAACTTCCTTAGGGTGCCACCCATCCCCTCCGCCAGGTCATTAATACCGATGTCGAACAAACGCTCTACCCAGGCAGATCATGCCGGTGGAAACAGCCTCCTTCATAGGGGCCTGATTCCCCATCGCTCCACCCCTGGTGCCTCATTTTACACCGGGGTACGGGGAACCTGGCAACGGCCAACACGCACGTAGGCATCTGCATCGGTGCCCCCCAGCCTGGGCTGACACCCCTGCCCTAGTGCGGTTGGAGCTGGCATCGGTGGCTCAGCAGCGTGGCACAAGCTAGCATGTGTGTGTCCTCCTGAGCTGAGATTTGCATCCCCCCCACTCGTCCTGTAGCCCAGGGGTTTTCTAACGACGGGTCGGACCCAGGACGGGGTGGTGGGATGTCGGGCGCTGGGACTCGTGGCTGTAGGGGGATCAGGTGAGCAGCAGGGGCGGGGCTAAGACTGCGCTGCACCCCAGAAGCGGTCAGCAGCAAGCCCGGCTCCTAGGAGGGGTGGGGGGTGTGCACAAGGCTCTGTGCACTGACCCTACCCTGAGCACTAGCTCCGCACTGCTACCGGCTGGGGACCTGCTGCCGGCCACGTCTGGGCGCAGCCTGGTCTGGTGCCAGGAGAGACAGGAAGCTGCCTTAGTCCTCCCCCCGCCCCCAGCAGTACCGCTGATTGGGAGTCGCTCAAGGGAAGCCCCATCTGCCCCAGCCCTGCCCCCAAAACTGGAGCCCCCGCCTGCACTCCAAAGCTCCCATCCTGGAGCCCCACACTCCAGTCATATTATGTTGGGTTGCAGCACCTAGAATTTTCTTCTGCTGGGTCAGAAGAAAAAAAGTTTGAGAGCCGCTGCTCTCGACGGGCACATCCTCCCCTGCGCCTCCCCGAGACAGGCACCAAGCCTCCCGCAGGCCGTCCATGGTGCAAACTCCTCCAGCGCGACGCTGAGCCTCCGTCAGAGCAGACGTGACCCTCTCCACGCCCATGGAACCGGCGCTGGGAAAGCACAAAGAGAAGCCCCTCTGAAATTGATTCTTACCTCATATCATTAAAAAATAAATTGCCGGCGCGCGCTAACATAAAGTCAGAATCAATCTTATTTTTGAACACCCGGAATAACCTAATGAAATTCACGACTGAGTCAGAGTACGGTGCCGACCCCGTGGGAATTGATTACCCAAATTGAATGGCTCAGAGCTGATAAGAGGAATTTGGAATAAATCTTACTTTTAACTACTCCTTTTTTATGCGCGTGAAAAAAGAAGAAGATTGATTCCAATCAAAACTTCTTCTCCAAAGTACGAGAGTTTCGATTTGTCGCGGCGCTGTTTTGGCGGAACGGCACAGTCGATCGCGCCCCTTGGTATGCGCTCCCCGGAGAGAAAAAGCGGGAGGCACGATATTTCTGATTTATAGCTCCAAATGAGATGGCAATGATCATACTAATCAGGGCGAGAAGCGGAGGGAGGAGGCCACAGACAGAAGGGGCGCTCCCAGCTGCTGATTATGCTGAGGGAGATGCTGTTTAGGAGCAAAAGGTGTTGAGTTTTGCTGGCGGGGGGTTAGCTACTGCATTCCCTGCTGCTCCGGTGCTGGGGTGCCGCCCCCCGCTCCAGCTTTGCTGCTACCCTCACTCCTGGTCTGCAGTCCCCCATGCCCTGCTCCACTAATGACCCTCAGTCGTGATCTGCCACAGCCCTAGGCTGTGTCTAGACTGCAGGGTTTTTTTCGAAACAACTTCACCTGCGTCTACACTACAGCCGTGTTCTTTCGAAATTAAATCGAAAGAACGCGGCTTTTCTTTCGACGGCGGTACTCCTCATTTCACGAGGCAGCACGCCTTTTTTCGAAAGTGCTCTTTCGAAAAAAGGCGTTCTTGAACGCAAACAGGGCTTTTTCGAAAGAGAGCATCCAGACTGCCTGGGTGCTCTCTTTCGAAAAAGCAGCTTGCTTTTTCGAAAGTTCCGCTTGCAATCTGGACGCTCTTTTTCAAAAGAGGCTTGCCGTCTCGACGTAGCCCTAGACATCCAGTTTTAGCCAGAGTTGGGATGAACTCATATGATTTGCATTTATTTTTGTGTTCGGACAACCCTTAGGTTCATTGGTGAATGAGGCATTTTCGGACCTCCTCTAAGGAATCACAGAATCCTAGCACAATAGGACTGGAAGGGACCTCGAGAGGTCATCGAGTCCAGTCCACTGCCCTCATGGCAGGACCAAGCACTGTCTAGATCAGAGGGGGAAAAAAAGGCCTCCGCAGGCTGGATCCAGCCCAGCAAGTGGGTTGATCAGACCTGCAAAGGCCCTGTCACTCCCTCACCCCCTGGCCAATCAGGGACTAGGGGCGGGGAGAGCGCACTAAGTTTCCTTCACCCTGCAAGGAGCACGAGGCTCTTAGAAGTGCCACATGCTCCTGGCCGGGAAGGAGGAGATTTCACGTGCTCCCCAAACCCTGACTGGACTGGGGGCAGAAGGGGGAGCACAAGAAAATCTCCGCCCACCCCATAGGCATGAGTGCCTAGGGGGAACCTCTGCGGAGGGGGCAAAGACTTTATGCACTCCCCCACCCCCAGACCAATCCTGGTCTATGGGTGGGGAAGCAGGGAAGTATCCTGGCCCCACCCCTTCCTCTTGAGGCCCCGCCCCTTCCGATGTGGCCCATGGCCACTTCAAAAATTTCTGAACAAAAAATTATTGCCCCTCTCCCCCCCGGTCTAGATCATCCCTGACAGGCGTCTGTCCAACCTGCTCTTAAATCTCTCCAGCGACAGAGATTCCACAACCTCCCTGGGCAATTTATTCCAGTGTTTAACCACCCTGACAGGTGGGAAGTTTTTCCTAATGTCCAACCTCAACCTCCCTTGCTGCAGTTTAAGCCCATTGCTTCTTGTCCTGTCCTCAGAGGCCAAGGAGAACAATTTTTCTCCCTCCTCCTTGTGACACCCTTTTAGATACCTGAAAACTGCTCTCATGTCCCCCCTCAATCTTCTCTTTTCCAAACTAAACAAGCCCAGTTCTTTCAGTCTTCCCTCACAGCTCATGTTCTCTAGACCTTTAATCATTCTTGCTGCTCTTCTCTGGACCTTCTCCAATTTCTCCACATCTTTCCTGATATGTGGTGCCCAGAACTGGACACAATACTCCAACTGAGGCGTAATCAGCCCAGAGTAGAGCGGAAGAATGACTTTTCGTTTCTTGCATTTTTTGCAACAGTCACACCTTGTTGATTCATATTCAGCTTGTGGTCTACTCTGACCCCTAGATCCCTTTCTGCAGTCTCTGCCAAAGAGCAAGGAAGGTGAATAAAACCAATGGGAGATGCGAGAGGTTCAAACGCAGTCTCGATCCGTACCATCTGTGTCACACGTTAGCTGGGAATTCCTCCCTTGCCCTGGAAAATTTGTGCCAAACATTAATTTCTTTTCATTTTCTTCCACATCAATTTTTCAGGCATGTTTGGGGGAAAAAATTCAGACATTTTGGGGGAAAACAAAGATCAAGATAGTTTCTGGTTGTGACAACTGAAAAATGTCTGCATTTGGAGTGTATTTGAACCAAAAAATGACCAAAAAAATTAAAAAAACATGGGGCGAAAAGGGGCTTTGGGTTTTTTGACTAAAAACCTCCCTCCAAATGTCATCAAAATTGGATACTGCCCAGGGGTGCTTCTGTGTAGCAACAGAGCCAGGCCTTGTCAAGAGTTGTTTGGAATGAAATATATGACCCACTCTGGCACCAGGCCTGCGGGATGTGAGTGTTGGCCTGGCTCCCGACCCATTTGTGCCAAGGACAGGGCTGGCCCTGGGCATGTCACTCCCCAGAGCAAAGGACGACAATCTGCGCTTGGGTCTGTAACAGGGTGGATAGGACAAAGGTCTATAAAATCATATCTGGTGTGGAGAAAGTGAATAAGGAAAAATGATTTACTTGTTCCCAGAACATAAGAATCAAGGCTCACCAGATGAAATGAATAGGCAGCAGGTTAAAAACAAACCAAAGGAAGTTTTTCTTCCCGCAGCGCACAGGCAACCTGTGGAACTCCTCGCCAGAGGATGTTATGAAGGCCAGGACTTCAACAGGGTTCAGAAAAGAGCTAGATACATTCATGGAGGTTAGGTCCATCAATGGCTATTAGCCAGGATGAGTAGGAATGATGTCCCTGGCGTCTGTTTGTCTGGAAATGGGTGACAGGGGTAGGATCACGTGAGGATTCCCTGTTCTGTTCACTCCCTCTGCGGCACCTGGCATTGGCCCCTGTGGGCAGACAGGACACTGGGTTAGATGGGCCTTTGCACTGACCCAGTGTGGCCGCTCTGAGGTTCTTATCTTCGCCTTGCAGTGCGGATACATCGGCTCTTCAGATGCCCCTTCACTAGAGTTTCAGGTGATGGACATTAACAATCTCCAACCATGCTGGCATTGGCAGAGCGAAGAAAGCCCACCTCTCTCCTCCCGCCATGACCTGCCTGGTAGTTCAGGCCAAAAGGCCTGGCTGGCCGTGTGGTGGAGCTGGCATCTTCCACGCTTCAGTAGCTGGAAAGGCAGCCAGTCCGTGCAGCCGGAGAGCGATTTATTCTCCCCTCCTAGCGAAATCTGGTCTGCATTACAAACAACAAAACCCCCTCCAAGCCCATTGTGTTTAAATAATGTTAAAGGTCTGACTTAAAGCAGCGAAAGCAAATTCCAAGGCCTAATGAAGAAGGATCGTCTGGCACGGTAATAATAATAAACTTGGTGCACATGTGTGGAAAGAGAGAAACTTTCATCTGGGGCGCTCCCAGTGCTGTAATTAAGTCGGGCTCCCAGCGCCCCTGGAGCACAGTAGATATGGGTCATCCGTATTCTTCAGCTAGAGAAACTGAGGCACAGGCGGGACTTTGTCCAGGCCCTACAGGGAGCTGGGGGGAGGACGGGGAATAGGATTCTGGCTTCCAGACTGCAGTGATAGCATTAGGCAACACTCCTTTCCTAGGGCTGGAAATTGTGCTAGGACAGGAAACGGACTCGTGGAGTCCCCCGGTTTTTGGGTTATTTTGCTAGTCACTGGCCATGAAGCAGAACCAATGGGTCCTGATTCCCAGCCCTCTTCTCCAGCCTCTGCCCCACGCTGCTGTGCAACACCGGGATGGGCCAAGTCGTCGCCCCCTGCTTCCGCCCCTCCCCAGCGCAATCCCTCGCTGCTGGAGCGAGTATGTGCCACCAGGGTCACGTCCCAGACTGCGGCACGCCCAGCATGCGACATGGGCTTGCTGGGGCTGGATTCTCCCAGGGACCCCGCCCTGCCAGGCTGTGGGGGAGCCAGAGCCCCGCATGGATCCCCCTTTTCCAGCCAGCAAAATTTGGAGCGGAGCAGGGGGTTAGCCCAGCAGGTTCCAAATGAGTCGGACCCAGGACGGTGCGGGGGGATGTCGGGCGCTGGGTCTTGTGGCTGCAGGGGGATCAGATGAGCAGTGAGGGAGGGGAAGGGGCTAAGGCAGCTCCCTGCCTGTCCTGCACTGCAGACGGCGCTGCACCCCAGACATGGCCGCAGCAAGGCCCAGCTCCTGGGTGGGGGGGCGGAGCACACAGGCTCCGCCCACTGCCCCTGCCCGGAGCACTAGCTCTACACCCCCATGGGCTAGGAACCTGCTGCCGGCTGCGTCTGTGGGGTCAGGGGAGGCAGGAAGCTGCCTTAGCCCCCCTGTTGCACTGCTGACCAGGAGCCGCGCTGGAGCAGGGGCCAATGAGCCAGGTGGAGCCAGGAGATGCCCCTCAGAGTCAAGGGAGTTTGGCCTGGGTCCCAGCACCAGGGTTCCCTGTAAGCCGAGAGCTTGGGAGAGATTCGGGCACTGCCCAGTTATCTGCCCACAGCTGGCAGCACGTGTTTCTATTGGTGGTGCACATCCACGTGTGCCTTGGTGCACCGGACAAAATTTATTCCGCACATGGGTGGAAACCGTTAGCGGGGACATGGCCCAGCACACTGGAGGCTGATGGAGAGGGGTGTACGGCTGAGGACAGACAGAGATGCTTGATTCCATGAGATTTTTCCAGGCTCAATCTACAAGTGCTGCCAAAGTGAGAAAGTGTCATCTCCACCTTGGTCTGTTGGGGGCCAGGACCGCCCCACGTCTCCACCGAGGACAGGGTCACAGGCTTTACCTGGAGCTTGATTCCCTGTCTCCTTTGTCAGCAGGGGCCATGCTTACACGACCCGCTGGCAGCTTGCTCCATAGCCCAGCCCGGCCTCTCTCTATCTCTCCGGCTCTGTTAGCCTTTCCTGTCACTTTCTGTAACCCCCCAGCTGCTGCGTGTGTTGCATGGGCCTGTGCAGCAGGACTGAGAGCACTTTCAGAGAGAAAAATGAGTTTGCTCTGCAGCCTGAGCTGGCTTTCTGCTCGCGCCATCCAGAAGTCCCCGGTTCGATTCTTCCTCTCGGCGTTCCACTCACGCAGAAACATCTTTGATGAGCCCTGATGGGTTGAGACAACGTCTCCCTGGCCTGCGTGTCTTTGGGAGGAGAGAGCCTCCATCTCTCGTGGGTCACAGTCTCCCCTCTTGGGGTTGGGACCATGCTTTGGGCCTCCTGCTTCACGCCTGTCCCTCTAGAAATGCTCCGGTCCAGCTGCAGACTCTGGCATCCAGAATCAGCAGCAGGAGACTGGGGTCAAATCAGCCAGAGAGTGGTGGGTCAGCCTAGGAAGGGGCCGTGGCAAAGAGATGGTCGGATGGTGTGCGGCCGCCCAGCTGAGCGTGCAAGGCCAGCGATGGAACGGGTCCTATATGAGGAGAGGTTAAAGCGACTTCGACTTTTCAGTTTAGAAAAGAGACTGAGGGGGGATATGACAGAGGTCTATGAAATCATGAGTGGTGTGGAGAGGACAGACAAAGAAAAGTTATTTATTAGTTCCCTAAATAGAAGAACTAGAGGACACCAAATGAAGTCAATGGGTAGCAGGTTTAAAACTAATAAAAGAAAGTTCTTCTTCACACAGCGTGTAGTCAACCTGTGGAACTCCTTGCCAGAGGAGGCGGTGAAGGCTAGGACTATAACAGAGTTTAAAGAGAAGCTAGATAATTTCATGGAGGTTAGGTCCATAAAAGGCCATTAGCCAGGGGATAAAATGGTGTCCTTGGCCTCTGTTTGTCAGAGGCTGGAGAGGGATGGCAGGAGACAAATTGCTTGATCGTTGTCTTCGGTCCACCCTCTCTGGGGCATCTGGCATTGGCCACTGTTGGCAGACAGGATACTGGGCTAGATGGATGTGACGGCGCGTTGGGGGTTCCCCGTCTCCTGCACCCCGAAATGGCACAAACAGACTGCACCAGCCAGTGGAATTGAGGGTGGTTTATTGCTCCTCCAGCACAGCGCAGCACAGATGTAATCTGGTTACAGGAACTGGGGCTAAGAGGCCTCAGTGCCCCCCCTTTTAGATAGGGGAGTCCCAGCCCCCTCCCCAGCTCCTTATACCCTGCCTTCCAGCGAGGAACTAACCCAGCCTCCTCCAGCCCTGCCCCCCAAGCCAGGGCAGCATTCCACCTTCTTTTGTTCCTCTCCATGGGGGGTGTCTGGCCACTGGTTCAACAAGTTTGGCATTACCTTTGCCTAGTGAGGCTTTCCCTGCTGGGTCTTGCTCCAGACAGCAGGGGTCACCACATCCCAGCAAGTACCCCCACTACGTCACAGTACGGCCGTTCTTATGTTCTTATGATCTTATGATGGATGGAGAAGGCTTTCCAAAGTTCTGCTGTTGGCTCACCAGGTTTCCGGCATGGCACAACAGACTTTGCATGGTTTAGATGTAAGGAGACAGGTCGAGGGGTGCAGATGGGAACAGCTGGGGTGTTCATGGTAATAGACAGATGAAGCATTGATGGTGATAGATAACGAACAAGACAGAAGAGTCCATGTGGGGATAGCGAGCCAGCTACCCAGAGGTGGGTGTCTGGGGATAGGCAGCGAGATAAGCAGAGGACTGTGTATCTGCAGTCACCTCAGTCCTCTCTCCCGGCCTTCACAGCCTCGTTAATCACCTGGGGTTGCTGGCGCGCCGCAGTTTGCATGGGAATGATAATTAACGGGAGCAGCAATAAAGGAGCTGGAACGTGCGATGTTGTTATCGAGACACAATTATCCCAGAACAATGCGGTGATTACAGTTTGCCCAGGATGGAGCTAATTGCCGCAGCCCCTTTGGGGGTGGCACGTTCCCTTCCCAGCCACGTCAGGACGCTCGCTCACCCACCCCGGCAGCTCCAGAGGACTGTGTGGCCTAGGGGTCGGGGCATTTGCAAGGCCCAGCTCAGGTCGCCGATGGAAACCACGGGCAGGATCCAGGCCTCAGGTAACCTCCCGGTGATGGCTGGACTCTGTAGGCCTGTGGGCCCCTGGCTGCAGCCAGCACCCTCAGCCTCCTGTAAAATTACTCTCCCCCTGAAAACGCCAGTGGGTGGGGAGCTCTGCAAAGGGCCTGATCCTGCCGCCTGCACACGGACCATGGCTAGGAGGCAGCGCGGAATGAATGAAACAGGAGCAGCCGCTTTCAGAGCAAACCTGTCGCAAGTGAGGATTTCCCACCCGATCCTGGGAAGAAAAGGGTCCAAAACCTTCCTCCAACAGCTCAGGGGCATCCCAGCTGGATGTCTGTCCCTGAAGCACCGTCTGAGGCCTGCACAGTGGGACCAGTCACTCACAAAGCATCCTCCGTGTCCCCCCTAGCTCTAGCCCCATCCCCCTCTGACATAAGAACGGCCAGACTGGGTCAGACCAATGGTCCATCTAGCCCAGTGTCCTGTCTGCCCACAGCGGCCAATGCCAGATGCCCCAGTGGGAGGGAACAGAACAGGGAATCCTCACGTGATCCCTCCCCTGTGGCCCATTGCCAGACAAACAGAGGCTAGCAACCCCATTCCTGCTCATCCTGGCTAATAGCCATTGATGGCCTGTCCTCCATGAATGTATCTAGCTCTTTTTTGAACCCTGTTAAAGTCCTGGCCTTCACAACATCCTCTGGCGAGGAGTTCCACAGTTGACTGTGCCCTGTGAACATAAGAACATACTAACGGCCATACTGGGTCAGACAAAAGATCCATCTAGCCCAGTAGCCTGTCTGCCGACAGTGGCCAGCACCAGGTGCCCCAGAGAG
Organism: Pelodiscus sinensis; assembly: GCF_049634645.1. Taxonomy (NCBI): domain Eukaryota; kingdom Metazoa; phylum Chordata; order Testudines; family Trionychidae; genus Pelodiscus; species Pelodiscus sinensis. The sequence continues at coordinate 128,080,575 of NC_134716.1, forward strand.
GGTGGATAGAAGACAATGATCAAGCGATTTGTCTCCTGCCATCCCTCTCCAGCCTCTGACAAACAGAGGCCAAGGACACCATTTTATCCCCTGGCTAATAGCCTTTTATGGACCTAACCTCCATGAAATTATCTAGCTTCTCTTTAAACTCTGTTATAGTCCTAGCCTTCACAGCCTCCTCTGGCAAGGAGTTCCACAGGTTGACTACACGCTGTGTGAAGAACTTTCTTTTATTAGTTTTAAACCTGCTACCCATTAACGTCATAAAGCTCCTGTCGACAAAGAGCGTCTAGACTACATCTAGTTCTGTCAACAAAGCAAGCCGCTTTGTCGACATAACAGTGTGGACGCAAAGGACAGTGTAGATGCAATAATGCCTTCTCTCAATAAAAGGCATTATTCCTCATAGAATGAGGTTTACATACGTCGACAAAACTGCTGAGTTTTGTCGACGTTATGTCGACATAACTCAAAGGCAGTGTAGATGCAGGTATAGTTTTGTCAACAAAACCCTGTAGTCTAGACACACCCTTGGTGTCCTCTAGTTCTTCTATTATGGGAACTAATACATAACTTTTCTTTATTCACCCTCTCCACCCCACTCATGATTTTATAGACCTCTGTCATAGCCCCTCTCAGTCTCCTCTTTTCTAAACTGAAAAGTCCCAGTCGCTTTCACCTCTCCTCATATGGGACCGGTTCCAAACCCCTATTCATTTTAGTTGCCCTTTTCTGAACCCTTTCCAAGGCCAAAATATCTTCTGTGGGAAGAAAAACTTCCTTTGGTTTGTTTTCAACCTGCTACCTATTCTTTTAATTTGGTGAGCCCCAGTTCTTATGTTCTGGGAACAAGTAAATCACTTTTCCTTATTTGCTTTCCCCACACGTATCATGATTTTACAGACCTCTCTCCTCTCCCCCCTTAGTCTCCCCTTTTCTAAGCTAAAAAGTCCAAATCTTTTTAATCTCTCTTCTGACGGGATCCGTTCCAAACCCCTCATCCTTTTAGGGAGGAGAGAGAGGGGGCTGGCCAGCGAGCTAAGCTGCGCTCTCGGCCCGCAGAGCAGATTAGAGCCGGTGGAGATTTTGACCTGGGAGAAAACAAAGATCATGTTGCTCACGTGTGCTGATGACACAAAAATGGGGGCGAGGAGGTTGTCAAATACCAACTGGGGGAGGTCAGTGATTCAGAGAGAGCTGCTTGCTTTGGTCAACTGGATGCAGGCAAGCAAGGTGCAGCTAAAGATCAGTGGCTCCCTCTAGGAACATAGACTACGGGGTCCATTTCCCACGGGAGGGGCAATTGGGTAGTAGCTGAGAGGTTGTAGCTGGGAGTCCCGTCTCCCGGCCCGGCGCCCGCAATTCGAGAAGGATGTCGACACCTTGCAGAGCGCTCGGAGAGGAGAATAATTAAAGGATTAGAAAAGCTGCTGTAAAGCGATAAGCTAACTAGATGGAGCGCTTTGAGCCTAACGAAGAGAAGGTTAAGGAGTGATTTGATCACAGTCGATAAGTACCTCCCCAGGGAACAAATATTTCATAATGGCCTCTTTTCTCCCGCCGAGAAAGGCATCAGGCGATCCACCGGCTAGAAATTGAAGCTAGACAAACAAGAGGTGAATTATAGACGGCGAGGGTTTTTAGCCGTGGGAACAAGTTGCCCAGGGGCAGGGTGGATTCTCCTTCATGGGCAATTTTGGAAATCAAGAGGGGCGGTTTTGCTAGATCTGCCCGAGGAAGGATTCAGGGGCAGGGTTCCGGTCCATGTTGAACAGGAGTTCAGAAGAGATGATTCCAGTGGTTCCGTCTGGACTTGGAATCTGGAAATTTGGGGTGTGGGCTGGTGAACATCGAATGACGACCGGGGTTCCGTGTAAGCCGAGCGCTTGTGCGGCCACTTAGGGGAGATCCGATGCCACCCAGTGGATGAGCAGAGCGCCTACCGCTCGGTTTTGTTTCTACTGGTGGTGCACATTCACACACACCTCCGCGCGCTTAGCAACATTTATTCCACATGCAGATGGAAAAGATTAGTGGGAACATTGATGACAACAGCCAGATGCTCATTGACCGTTCACTCCCGGCTCCCTCCTTCCCGCCCCAATTGGAAAGCGAATTGTGACGCTATGGGCACGCTATGCGGAGGGCAGTTTTACGGAGAGGGGTGCAGGTCGTCTGAAGTAGTCAGAGCAGAAGCCAGGTCTAGTGGGTGGAGCAGGTTGGAGAACGAAGCCAAGGGTCAGCACCAGTGTCAGCTGCCAATCAGTAGAGCCAGGGGCCAAGCCAGAGTCAGACCTAGGAATCAAAGCTGAGGTTGGACACCAAATGGCAGAAGCACGGGGGAAGCCGGAGACAGGGTCAGAAGTGAGAGGCCGGGACTGGGGCCAGGAGACAAGGGCAGGAACTGGAAGAGAGGCAAGGCCCCGGAGCAGAAGAAGAGCACGGTGTGAACAGCAGAGAGGCAGGAAGCCAGTCGGAGGCAAGAGGCAGCCACAACAGGAAACAGCCTTGTTGCTCAGACACACCTCCTGCGCCTCCTTCTAGCTTAAATAGAGTGGTTGAACCAATCGGTGCGCTGGGCGGTCCTCCAATCCGGGCTCCTGTGGACGGTGCCGGGGCTAGTGTTACAGCCCTGCTAGCCTCTCTACAGAGCTGGTTTCAGCAAACCGTAGATGGAGGCCGTGAGACACCAGCTCTCTGGGGACTCCCAGACGTGGGTTCAGGACCTGGGAGGTCGCAGATAGTTTCCTGGCTTTGTCCGTCTCTATCCGACCCGCACAGGCCGCCCTGCAGTGGCCAGAAGCTCCCAGGGGACAAGGACAACACTGTACAGAAGGGACAGGCAGCAGAGAGGACGGGAGATGGGGCCGACACGCGGAGGAGGGGAGAAGTCACACAGAGGCAGAGCGGGGCAATGGAAAGCCAGCGGAGGGGCTGCGATGCATGAAGGGGACAGGGCCTGTCTGAGATGGGGAGGCTCCGGGCCAGGCAGGCTGACAAGCCTGGCACTAGAAGCAGTTTCATGGAGCCAGGCAAGAGCCCGTTCATTAGGTATCTTGGCATTGGGAAAGGTTCAGAGAAGGGCAACAAAAATGAGGGGTTTGGAACGGTTCCCCGATGAAGAGGGATTAAAAAGACGGGGAATTTTCAGCCCAGAAAAGAGGAGACTAAGGGGGGATAGGATAGAGGTCTATAAAATCATGACAGGTCTGGAGAAAGTGAATAAGGAAAAGTGATTTACTTGTTCCCATACCCTAAGAACTAGGGGTCACCACATGAAATCAATAGGCAGCAGGTTGAAAACAAACCAAAGGAAATTTTACTTCATGCAGTGCACAACCTGTGGAACTCCTTGCCAGAGGAAGTTGTGAAGGCCAGGACTTTAACAGGGTTCAAAAAAGAGCTAGACACATTCATGGAGGACAGGCCATTGATGGCTATTAGCCAGGATGGGCAGGAATGGTGTCCCGAGCCTTTGTTTGTCTGGAAATGGATGACAGGGGAGGAATCACTGGATGATTCCCTGTTGTGTCCTGCACCTGGCATTGGCCACTATGGGCAGACAGGACACTGGCCTACATGGACCTTTGGTCTGACCCAGTCTGGCTGCTCTGATGTTCTAATGTGCATTTATGGTGTCCCTGGCCTCTGTTTGTCAGAGGCTGGAGAGGGATGGCAGGAGACAAATCGCTTGATCATTGTCTTCGGTCCACTCCCTCCAGGGCACCTGGTGCTGGCCACTGTGGGCAGACAGGATACTGGGCTAGAAGGACCTTTGGTCTGACCCAGTACGGCCGTTCTTATGTTCTTATGAGGGTCTCACATGCCCAGCCCTGCCAGGCCACGCCAGCCCCATTGCCTTGCTCACACTCTGGGACCCCAGGTCTGAGGTGGCTCAGAGAAAGGCCCTGGCAGGAGCCACCCTTCCACCATCCTATGCCCCGGTCCCTGGGGTCGGCTGGGCCACGTGGGCGGGCGTGGGTTGCTGGGAGAACAGCACGAGGCCGAGACGGGAGAATGCTCGGGGCTGCGTTAATTGCTTTCCGGCCAGGCGCAGCATGTCAAGGTTTTAGTCCTGAGCTTCCTGGATTATCTCCAGTTTAGCAGCCCGGTGAGGAGCATTGTGAATCGGCAGCGCGAGGCGGGCCCTACGTCCCATGAGGCACTGGGGATTTGCCAAGAAGCCTCCTGGCAGACGGCAAACAGGACGATCGGTGTCAGGTTTGAACATTTTTTAAAAATCAAATCCCCTCAGACACAATGGGCATCTCTCCGAACCAAGGTTCGCGCTACAGTTCTCTAGCCATGTGCGGAGTAAATTTTGTTCTGTGCAAAGAGGCATGTGCGGAGGTGCACTACCGCTAGAAACACAGTGTAACGGCACATTGGGGTTTCCCCGTCTCCTGTACCCGCGTAGTGGTACGAACAGACTCCACCAGCCAGTAGAATCATAGAATCAGAGAATACTAGGACTGGAAGGGACCTCGAGAGGTCATCGAGTCCAGTCCCCTGCCCCCATGGCAGGACCAAATTCTGTGTAGACCATCCCTGTGTAGATCTACTCTTAAATATCTCCAGAGATGGGGATTCCACAACCTCCCTGGGCAATTTATTCCAGTGTTTGACCACCCTGACAGGTGGGAAGTTTTTCCTAATGTCCGATCTAAACTTCCCTTGCTGCAGTTTAAGCCCATTGCTTCTTGTTCTAGCCTCAGAGGCCAAGATGAACAAGTTTTCTCCCTCCTCCTCATGACACCCTTTTAGATACCTGAAAACTGCTCTCATGTCCCCCCTCTGTCTTCTCTTTTCTAAACTAAACAAACCCAATTCCTTCAGCCTTCCCTCAGAGGTCATGTTCTCTAGACCTTTAATCATTCTCGTTACTCTTCTCTGGACCCTCTCCAATTTCTCCACATCCTTCTTGAAATGCGGTGCCCAGAACTGGACACAATACTCCAATTGAGGCCTAACCAGCACAGAGTAGAGCGGAAGAACGACTTCTCGTGTCTTGCTCACAACACACCTGTTAATACATCCCAGAATCATGTTTGCTTTCTTTGCAACAGCATCACACTGCTGACTCATATTTAACTTGTGGTCCACTAGAACCCCTAGATCCCTTTCTGCCGTACTCCTTCCCAGACCGTCACTTCCCATTCTGTGTGTGTGAAACTGATTGTTCCTTCCTAAGTGGAGCACTTTGCATTTGTCTTTATTAAACTTCATCCTGTTCACCTCTGACCATTTCTCCAATTTGTCCAGGTCATTTTGAATGATGAGCCTATCCTCCAGAGTAGAACAGAGGGAGTTCATTGCTTCTCCAGGATACAGCACAGCACAGATGTAATCTGGTTCCAGGGCAGGCCTAGGATGCCTCAGACCCCCTTGAGATGGGAGAGACTGAGCCCCTAAATTCCAGCCCCTTCCTTAGGCTGTCTCCTCCATGATCCCAGACAGACACTAACTAACCGTCCCTTCCATCCCTGCCCCCCAGCCAGGGCAGCATTCCCCCTTCCTTTGTTCCTCTCCCTGGGAGGTAACCGGTCGAACAAGTCACCTCCCTGTCCCATCAGCTACTCGGCTGGTACAGGCAGCAGCCAGTGGGTCACCCACAGCCCAAGCCTAGCAACCAGCGAGGTACCCGCACTATGTCACACACAGGCTGGCAGCTGGGCGCTCTGCTAATCAGCTGGACCTCTCCTAGGTGCCTGCCCCAGTGCTCAGCTTGCGGGGAGCCCTGCTCCGAACGCCCCTTTGGAGATTAGCAGCGCTCGGCCAGACTCCAGACCTGGCTCACCCCCAAACAGCTGGGCTTGTGGGACAGGAAGGCGGGCTCCCACAAAAAGCCTGAGGCATGTGTGTGAGGGGCGCCAGAGCTGGCAAAGCAGAGGAGCTGGGGGTGAGGGCTGAGGTGCCTTGCTATAGGGTCAGGGGGTCATGCGGGCGCACTTGTGGAGAGCCCCAGGTGGGTAGGGGGGCGGCTGCGGTGCCCGAATGAGGGGCAGAGCTCCGGGTGGAGTTCGGGGGGGTTGCCACTGCTGCGTGAGGTACAGAAAGACAAATAAACTCCCAGTGGCTTTCCTCCTGACTGAAAACAGTTGCGGCTGAAAACGCTGGGAGAATGAATAGCAGCGGGAGCTCCCGCAGGTTGGCTCGTATCTGGATTCGATTTGCAGTAGGGTGGGGGGGGGATACGCGTCGGCCTCCGTCTTGGCTACCGTACATATTTGCCTTTTAACACAATACCCAGACCCAGGAGCTTATCACATTCGGGTCCAAACCAAAGGCAAGGGGGACAGAGAGCAATGCCAGGATCGCGGGAAGGGTGCTGGAGAGGGAGCCTTTTGGGGATGAGAAGAAAGACCAAGGGGAGGACTCTGGAGAGGGCTTTGCTCTCCAGATAGGCTGGGTGCCGGGAACCACTCCTCATAAGTCCTGTCCCTGCCCCTGCTTTGCTGTAGGACTTGGCGAAACCACCTGTGTCCAAGTGTAACCAGGACTGTCCTGCTATACACAGCGCGGATCCCGAGATCTTCCACCAGGACTCTAAGAACGGTCTCCTTCTTGAGTCCATCAGTGAAAACATGGTTTTGTTGACAGCGACAAAATACAGTGTCCTGACATTGAACTGCCTTGTTCGGTGTCTATCAGGAAATTATAGACTCCGGGAATCACAGAACCATGGAACAGGCAGGGACCTCAAGAGTCATCGAGTCCTGTCCCCTGTCTTCATGGCAGGACCAAGCACCGTCTACATCATCCCTGATCAATGTCTGTCCAACCTGCTCTTAAATATCTCCAGAGATGGAGATTCCACACACCCCCTGGGCAATTTATTCCAGTGTTTCACCACCCTGACAGTTAGGAAGTTTTTCCTAATGTCCAACCTAAACCTCCCTTGCTGCAGTTTAAGCCCATTGCTTCTTGTCCTGTCCTCAGAGCCCAACGAGAACAATTTTTCTCCCTCCTCCTTGTAGCACCCTTCTAAATACTTGAAAACCGCTCTCATGTCCCCTTTCAGTCTTCTCTTTTCTAAACTAAACAAGCCCAGTTCTTTCAGTCTTCCCTCACAGCTCATGTTCTCTAGATCTTTCATCATTCTTGTTGCTCTTCTCTGGACTGTCTCCAGTTTCTCCACATCTTTCTGGAAATGTGGGGCCCAGAACTGGACACAATCCTCCATCTGGAAGGATGGATGAGCAGAGTGCAGAGTGAAGCGGGAAGTCCAACAGCTGCTGAGCCTGGGGGCTGAGGTGTTAGCGTGGTTCATAGAATCATAGAATCATAGAATAATAGGACTGGAAGGGACCTCGAGAGGTCATCGAGTCCAGTCCCCTGCCCCCATGGCAGGACCAAGCTCCGTCTACACCATCCCTGACAGATGTCTATCTAACCTGTTCTTAAATATCTCCAGAGAGGGAGATTCCACCACCTCCCTTGGCAATTTATTCCAATATTTGACCAACCTGACAGTTAGGAATTTTTTCCTAATGTCCAATCTAAACCTCCCCTGCTGCACTTTAAGCCCATTACTCCTTGTCCAGTCCTCAGAAACCAAGAGGAACAAATTTTCTCCTTCCTCCTTGTGACACCCTTTTAGATATTTGAAAACCGCTCTCATGTCCCCCCTTAATCTTCTTTTTTCCAAACTAAACAAGCCCAGTTCCTGAAGCCTGGCTTCATAGGTCATGTTCTCTAAACCTTTAATCATTCTTGTCACTCTTCTCTGTACCCTTTCCAATTTCTCCACATCTTTCTTGAAATGTGGCGCCCAGAACTGGACACAGTACTCCAGCTGAGGCCTAACTAGTGCAGAGTAGAGCGGCAGAATGACTTCACGAGTTTTGCTTACAACATACCTGTTGATACAACCTACAATCATATTTGCTTTTTTTGCAGCAGCATCACACTGTTGACTCATATTCAACTTGTGGTCCACTATGACCCCTAGATCCCTTTCCGCCATGCTCCTTCCTAGACAGTCGCGTCCCATATTGTATGTATGGAACTGATTGTTCCTTCCTAAGTGGAGCACTTTGCATTTCTCTTTATTAAACCTCATCCTGTTTACCTCTGACCATTTCTCTAACTTGCTAAGGTCATTTTGAATTATGTCCCTATCCTCCTGCTCTGTTCATTCCCTCTGGGGCATCTGGCATTGGACACTGGGCCAGATGGACCTTTGGTCTGACCGAGTACGACACTGTCAACCTGTGGAACTCCTCGCCAGAGGATGTTGTAAAGACCAAGACTTCAACAGGGTTCAGAAAAGAGCTAGATACATTCATGGAGGTTAGGTCCATCAATGGCTATTAGCCAGGCTGAGCAAGGAGGGCATCCCTAGCCTGTTTGTCAGAAGCTGGGAATGGGCAACAGAGGAGGGATCACTGGATGAGTCCCTGTTCTCTTCACTCCCCCTGCAGCACCTGGCATTGGCCACTGTCAGAAGACTGAGCTAGATGGACCTTTGGTCTGACCCAGTATGACCGCTGTTCTGTTCGTTACCTAGCTATAATTACCATAAGATAAACATATCTCTGGGTGACCTTTTCAAAAACTACAGAGGGGCTGTCTACCTTCCAATCCACGGCCCACAGCAGAGACTCACAAACCCAGCCAGCTGCAGATGCAGCAAAGTGAGCTTCAGAATAGGCTGTAGAAACCCACCCAGATCCTGCGTTCTCTCTACAGACCAGACAAAGACGCAGCATCTAGGCTGCGTGGGGCAGAGACTGGGGTTTTATTGCCTGCGCTCAAGCCTTTGTGATTTATTATTATTGGTGGTGGTGGTTTTATATTAATAATGCAGGGCCTCGAAGTATACAAATATTGCTATTATTGAAGCATCGCTGTAGCCCTGTGCGAGTTCAAAAAACTTTGCAGAAATTAACTAATTAATCACCATGAAAGCCTCCGCCCCGAGGTAGCCCTATTTCATCTGGGAAAAGTCTCAGCGGGGTCGTTGCGTTAGTCAGCCAGGGTATGTCTACACTGCACACTTATTGCAAAATAAGCTCTTCCAGAAGAAATACTCAGAAACAGCTTCTTTCAAAGAGCACCGCTACACTACAGGGAAGCCTCAACATGAGTCCGAGGCAGGCTTCCCTAATGGGGACGTGCTACCTCGATTTAGAGCCCCACGAGGCACAGGGAGGAGTACCTTTGAATGGCCCAGGGGAGGGGCTATTTCGACATAGCCCCAGTGGAGTGTCCCCGCACACCCTCTTCCGAAAGAGCTTTTTTGGAAGAGGCGTTATTCCTTGTGGAATGAGGTTTACAGAAGTCGGAAGAAGCCGGCTGTTATTTTGAATTTATTTCGAAATCACGGAATTGCTGTGTAGACGCTCGCATTGTTATTTCGGAATAATTGCCGTAATTCTGAAACAACACTGCTGTGTAGACACACCCTATCTGAAAAAAACTTGAAAAAACAAGTGGTCCTATAGCACCTTACAGTCTAACAAGATAGATAGATAAATAGATGGGGGTGTATGGGGATAGATAGATAGATAGATAGATAGATAGATAGATAGAATCATGCTCTTTTGTGGTCACAACCCACTTTTCCATTGGGAAACTGAGGCATGGAACTGAGGTGTGCCCCCCCAGACACTTGGGGGCCACACATGAGAAAATAGCAGCCCCAGGATTTTGGAACTTGGCTTCCAGACTCCCGGCTGCAGTCTATGCTGCCTTTTTATGATTCTAAAATGTTGAGCAAAAAAAAAAAAAAATGACCTTCCCGTCCTTTGAATCGGTGTGACAGAGCTGCGTAAATGCTGGAGTTTGTTATTCCAGCCCGGCCGAGCCGCCGCTCGCTCCGCGGAAGCCGCACTCAGCCCTAATTTCCACAGCAACCAGCTATGATGTCACAAACAGGGGGATTAAGATTCCAGATGGGAAATAAACAGCAGGAGCCGGCGAAATCTTCAGACACACAAAAAATCTTCATTCCAGGCAAACGTCCTTTAGCAATAAAACCCGGGGGAAAGAGCACATGACAGAACATGACGTCAACAGCAGCGGCACTTAATAGGATCGCTTTGCTCCCCTGGGCTTCCCACGAGGCTCGAGCGGGTGGCTTACACAGATGTCTGCTGATCAGCTTTGCTGATGATCGGGCCCGGAGGGAGCGAAACTTGAAGCGGTTCTGTTTGCCCAAATGAAGTGCCAACCCTTTCCAACCGCCCTTCGAACAGCAACCATGAGGCGGCCGCTAACGCTTAGAAGCATCCAGAGGGCCAGGAAGTCTTTGGAGCCTTTTCTGAAGCGACCAACGTTAGGTGGAGAAGTTTCAAGGCCTTCAAAATGAATTGCGAGGGAAATTGCTGGGGGAAGGGTTAACGAACAATGTGCCTCCACATGTCCCCAAACGAGCCAGACACTGCTCGTTGCTTGCTCTGTAATAACTCAGTCCTCCGGCCAAGCCACTGTGTAGTCCACCGCTTCCGGGGTTAAGGACCCCTTGGCATGCCATCTGGAGTGGCTTACGGCCACAAGTTCCTAACTCAGGGCAGACTGTCAGACAGCAGAGCAAAAAAATCTCAGAGGGGCGGCTGAGTTAGCTTGTAACTTTAAAAACAATGAGTAGTCCTGTGGCACCTTCAAGACTAACCAAAATATCTAGTTTCATGAGCTTTTGCGGGTAAAACCCACTTCCTCGGATGAACTGGAGTGGAAATAACAGATACCAAGCAATGTATAAAATGTGAATGTCAAAAGCAGGAGGAATTGGCTTTGTAATGCACTAACCAGCTAATGTCTTTGTTCCGGAACATAAGAACGGCCATACAGGGTCAGACCAAAGGTCCATCCAGCCCAGTACCCTATCTGCCAACAGTGGCCAATGCCAGGAGTCCCAGAGAGAGTGAATCAAACAGGTAATGATCAAGCAATCTCTCTCCTGCCATTTATCTCCACCCTCTGACAAACAGAGGCTGGGGACACCATTCCTTACCCAGCCTGGCTACTAGCCACTAATGGACTTAACCTCCATGAATTTATCTAGCTCTCTTTTAAACTCTGTTATAGTCCTAACCTTCACAACCTCCTCAGGCAAGGAGTTCCACAGATTGACTGTGCACTGTGTGAAGAAGAACTTCTTTTTATTTGTTTTAAACCTGCTGCCCATTAGTTTCATTTGGTGGCTCCTAGTTCTTATATTATGGGAACAAGTAAATAAGGGTATGTCTACACTACAGCACTAATTCGAACTAACTTAGTTCGAATTAGTTAATTCGAACTAAGCTAATTCGAACTAATGCATCCAGACTAAAAAACTAGTTTGAATTAGTGTTTTGCTAATTCAAACTAGCATGTCCACACTGAGTGGACCCTGAACCGAGGTTAAGGCTGGCCGGAAGCAGTGCCGGCAGGGCATCAGATGAGGACTTAGAGCGTGGAGCTGCTGGCTCAGGCTAGCCGAGGGCTGTGCTTAAAGGGACCCGACCCCCACCCCGGACAGACAGTTCTCAGGGGTGCCCCGCTTGCAAAGCAGTCCTGGCTTGGATTGCCCGGAGTGCCCACACTCGGCACATCACAGCACTCGGCCATCAGACTGGCTGCACTTGCTGCAGGCTGCCATCTGGAGAGAGGGGGCAATTGGGGGGCTGCAGGAGAGCTTCCACCCCCAGAAGCCCGCAGAGCCAGCCCAGTCCTCCCCATCAGGGGCTCGTACCCCATTCCTCCCTCACCTCCTTCCACTTACCCCTCCCTAGCCCCCCTTCCTGATGTATAAAATAAAGGACAATTGTGTTCAAAAATAGAATCTCTCTTTATTGAACAAAACTGGGGGAGACTGGGAAAAGGAGGTGGGAGAGGGGAAGAGAGAGGGTTGGAGAGGGGAGGGCAACTACAATGATGAGGGGTTTGGAACAGGTCCCATATGAAGAGAGGCTAAAGAGACTGGGACTTTTCAGCTTAGAAAAGAGGAGACTGAGGGGGGATAGGATAGAGGTCTATAAAAGCATGAGTGGGGTGGAGAGGGTGCATAAAGAAAAGTTCTTCATTAGTTCCCATAATAGAAGGACTAGAGGACACCAAAGGAAAGGAATGGGTAGCAGGCTTCAAACTAGTAACAGAAAGTTGTTCTTCACAAAGCAAAGAGTCAACCTGTGGAACTCCTTGCTGCAGGAGGCTGTGAAGGCTAGAACTAGAACAGAGTTTAAAGAGACGTGAGATAAAGTGATGGAGGTTGGGTCCATGGAGTGGTATTAGCCAGGGGGTAGGAGTGGTGTCCCTGCCCAAAGTTTCTGGAAGGCTGGAGAGGGATGGCACGAGACAAATGGCTTGGTCACTGTCTTCGGTCCATCCCCTCCAGGGTCCCTAGGGTTGGCCGCTGTCAGCAGACAGGCTACTGGGCTAGATGGACCTTTGGTCTGACCCAGGACGGCCATTGTAAGCTCAGGGCTCAGGGTCGGGGGTCTCAGTGGACCCCCTTGATTTTCATGCAAACCTGCTCCTGGGTGTCCAGGCTGGCAGCTCTCCTGCCCTAGCTGGCCACTTTCCTGTGCCTAGTGCAGAGGTCATGGACGAGGTCCACGATGTCCGCACTAGACCAGGCGGGTGCCCGCCTCTTGCGGTCCAGGGCAAGCTCCCGGGAGCCTCCAGCCTGGTCCCGGGAAGAGGGGGAGGGCTGGGGGGGCATCGGATGCAGGGTCTGCTAGCTGGGTGCTGGCAGGCTTGCACCTGGCACGGGCACCGTAGCCAGCCCTTGCCCCTTTAAGGGGTCCGGGGCCAGGAGGGGGGCATACGAGTTTCCCTGGTGTTGGCCAGAGTGGCCACCAGGGAAAGCTGGGGAGGGCTAGCCTCCCACTAGTTCGAATTAAGGAGCTACATACCCCTTAATTCGAACTAGTAAGTTCGAACTAGGCTTAGTCCTCGTAGAATGAGGTTTACCTAGTTCGAACTAAGCGCTCCGCTAGTTCGAATTAAGTTCGAACTAGCGGAGCGCTTGTGTAGCGCCTAGCAAAGTTAATTCGAACTAATGTCCGTTAGTTCGAATTAACTTTGTAGTGTAGACATACCCTAACTTTTCCTTATTCACTTTCTCCACACCCGTCATAATTATATAGAACTCTATCCTGTCCTAAAGTTGATGGGGGGGGGGGGCTGGGTTGCCTTGTGCCTCCCTCCCCCCCCCCCCCCGAATTTCTTCATGTCCCCCCAGTTCGGGAACTCATGATCTAGACCATCCCTGACAGGTGTCTGTCTAACCTGCTCCTCTAAATCTCCAGTGATGGAGATTCCACAACCTCCCCAGGCAATTTATTCCAGTTCTTAACCACTCTGACAGGTAGGAAGTTTTTCCTAATGTCCAACCTAAACCTCCCTTGCTGCAGTTTAAGCCCATTGCTTCTTGGTTCTGTCCTCAGAGGCTAGGGAGAAAAATGAGGACAATTTCCCTCCCTCCTCCTTATAACAATCTTTCATGTGCTTGAAAACTATGATCATGTCCCTTCTCACTCTTCTCTTCTCCAGACTAAACAAACCCAGTTTTTTCACTCTGCCCTCCTAGGTCATATTTCCAGGACCTTTCATCATTTTTGATCTTCCCTTTGCATCCGGTCGCCTTCCCTGCAAAAGTGCAAAGAGCCCAAAGATGAAGGATCTTTCCTAGAATCCATATTTATAGCTTCCCCTGAAAACAAAAGGTTTCCAGTGTCTCTGCCCACTTCTCCTTTGATGGCGGTGATGGAGGAGTGCCCTTTGGTTCAAAGACAGCCCGTCACCATATACCCTTTGACATTCGCACTTTTGTTCTGCTAAAGTCCTTCGTGAACACTCCCCAAGGCTTGCTGGCGGGGGTGAATTAGTTCCACGGGTACACAAGGGCTGTGTCTATACTGGGCCACTTATTCCGGAAAATCAGCCGCTTTTCCAGAATAAGCTGCGAGCTGTCTACACTGGCCCTTGAATTTCTGGAAAAGCAACGATGCTCTACTGTACAAAATCAGCCGCTATTCCGGAAAAACTATTCTGCTCCCGCTCGGGCATAAGTCCTTATTCCGGAACACTGTTCCGGAAAAGGGCCAGTGTAGACAGCCCAGTAGTCTTTTCCAGAAAAAAGCCCTGATCGCGAAAATGGCGATTGGGGCTCTTTTCCAGAAAAGCGCGTCTACATTGGCCACAGACACTTTTCCGGAAAAAGGGCTTTTCCGGAAAAGCGGCCTGCCAATGGAAACGCTCCTTTTCCGGAAAAACTGAAAACGGAATAGTATTCCGTTTTAAGCAGTTCCGGAAATTCATGCCAGTGTAGACACAGCCAAGATGTTTGTTGCTGCGTCGTAGCAGGATACAGCAAAGTGGAAACAATGCAAGTAACCTCCCATTAGTTTTATGAAGTCTGAACGCCACGTACATGCTGCTGCCTTCTTTGATCTATATGAATACACAGGTAAACGGGCCTGAAGACACTCTGGCATGCCAAGTCTGCCAACTTCACTCTGGAAGGGTACTCTGGGCCCACCTGTTGCTCGGGGTTCCAGCCCAGTGACCCTATAACAAGGACACAGGTCCATTGTGTCCCCAGCTTTGTCTCCCTGGACTCTTTCCTTCCCAATCTCTTATGCGTTCCTTGTCTTTTTCCAGGCCCCCCCCCTTCTCAGGTGATGGCAGACAACCTAACTGGCCTCCTAGTCCCTCATTTAGCCCATCAAGGCTGGTTTGGGGTGCACATCCCATTACCCCCCAAATCAGAGTTGCCCTCAGATCAGGCTGAGCTATTCAGCACATTTCACTCTGTTCGGCTACATCTACACTGCAGCTCTATTTTGGGATAGCGGAGGTATCCTGAAATAGCTATCCTGTGTCTTAACAGTGCACCTGTTATTTCAGAATATTTTGAAGCCCGACATCCCCGTAAACCTCATTCCACGAGGAGTAAGGGATGTTTTGGAATAGTGGGTTATTTCGAAATTTGGCCCTGTGTAGTCAGCGCTGAAGTACGAAATAAGCTATTCTGAAATTGACTCGATATAAGCTACGCAATTTACCTAGCTCAAATCGCACAGTTTATTTCGAGCTATGGGTGCAGTGTAGACGCACCCTTTCCGCCGTGTGAGTCTGTAACTTTAAAAACAACGAGCTGTCCTGTAGCACAATAGAGACTAACAAAAATATAGAGACTCGTGAGCGTTCATGTACAAAACCCTCTGCAGGCTTTGCCCACGAACGTTCACGAATCTGCAAACCATCCATGAGCGGATGACGAGTTTCACACATTGCACGATTCCAGCTGATGGGGGTGATATGTGACGTCCCCCGGTATCATGCCTGTCCCACAAATGGCTAATCTGAGCTGGGACGTCACCTGCCCATGCCTGGGGCAAAACGGATTCGATGTCTTGACTGAACCAGTTTCAGCGCCAGTCCGGTCAGATCCTGCCTGCAAACGTTCATGTAAACAGCTTGGCCGGTGTCCACATCCGACAAAGGGGACCGGTCCGGCCCAAGTGAATTTAGTTTCTCGATCAGCAAACCATTTGTGACCAGGAGTCCGCATGGCCCCCCAGCTCCCGGAACCACCTTCCAAAGTGAAGCCAGCGGCACTGCCCCATGGAACTCGAGCTGGGTGAGCAACGCAGCCCGGGTTCCCTAGGGAAGGGGTGGAATCTCCATCCATAGAGGTTCACAGAATCCTAGAACTCTAGGACTGGAAGGGACCTCGAGAGGTCATCAAGTCCAGTCCCCTGCCCTCACGGCAGGACCCAGTACTGTCTAGATCAGGGGTCCCCAAGCTATGGGTCGCCATTACATTTCAAAAGGGTCGCCCGGTGTCTCCCCAGGTGGCTCTTAAGGTCACATTTTCGGACTTGCCCTGGGTCACCAAGTCTTCCTGAACTGTCAAAATGGGTCCCCCTCTGGAAAAGGTTGGAAACCGCCGGTCTAGATCAAGTCCCGGCTTGACCAAGCCCTGGCTGGGCGGATTGAGTTGGGTGGGTCCTGCTTTGGGTGGGGGGCTGGTCTTGGAGACCTCCTGAGGTCTCCCCCTGCCCTAGGAGTCCGTGAGCCTGTGAGACGGTCCCACCTGTACCCATGCACGCAGAGCCCCAGGGCGAGAGAGACAGGCGGCCTGATGCGGCGGTGAGGGGCACGGTGCCGGCAGAGCGCACGTGTGTGAGACTGACAACGAGAGCATCTCTGTGTCTGTCCAGAGCCGGGCGGAGGGGGTGGAGGGAGCCGCTACCGCAGCGGGAGGGGGTGACACTGAAGCCAGGGGCCGAGGAAACATGACTCGCCCTTGGTCCGGAAAGAATGCTGCTCCTGTTGCATTTACGGCCCTCCGGGGAAAGGCGGCAGGAGCAGGGGAAGGAAGCCCAGCAGCAGGCCCGGGGGACCTGGCTTTTTGAAGACGTGTGCTCCCGTGTTACAGGTGTCAAGAGGGCACCAGACAAGCGCTGTAATGAGCTCCGGGGGCAGGGAGGACATTATGCTGCTCGCCCTCGCACGCCGCGGCTGGAAGGAACGCCAGGGCCTGGCGTGTCTCTGGCCAGCTTGCTCTCTTAAAGGGAAACACGGATCCGAAAGGAGCAGACCCAGGTGGGCTCCCCCTCGCCAGCCCCCCTCTTTCCTTACAGAGCTGCCGCGGGGTTGGCTGAACGCAAGTGGCTCTGCTGCTCAGCCGGCCACTCGCCGTAGCCCACGGGAAGCAGGAGGCGTTGGGGTGCCCGGGAGGACTCCGCTGGGCTATTGATTTTGGGGTATCCTCAAACAGCTGCGGCAGCCAGTGCCGGCGGAGAGCAGGCCACCCCTTGTGGGCTGACGTCACATGCAAACCCTCCGGGCCCCACCACAGGCCTAGCTTTCAGGGGCTCGATCTCTTAATGGGGAGCAGGTTTAAAACTAATAAAAGAAAGTTCTTCTTCCCACGGCGCATAGTCAACCTGTGGAACTCCTTGCCAGAGGAGGCTGTGAAGGCTAGGACTATAACAGAGTTTAAAGAGAAGCTAGATAATTTCATGGAGGTTAGGTCCATAAAAGGCTATTAGCCAGGGGAGAGAATTGGTGTCCCTGGCCTCTGTTTGATCATTGTCTTCAGTCCACCCCCTCTGGGGCACCTGGTGCTGTCGGCAGACAGGCTACTGGGCTAGATGGACCTTTGGTCTGACCCAGTACGGCCGTTCTTATGCTCTCTCTGGGAGGAGTGGGGGGGGGGGTGGAGCGACGGAGCCTTTCATTCACCCTGCGGAGGCTGGAAGAAGAGTTTTCCCCTGGGTGTTCACGGTGCTGGAATTGTACCGGCCTGGGAGTTGCTTTCAGCCTCAGCCCATTGTATCTGCGGTCCGACCCACCTGGTCCCATTCCCCTCCGGGTCTCACCCCCTGCCCATCCCTGTGGTGTCTGGGCTCCTGCCAGCGTTGCATTAAGCAACCTGACCAACATCAGCCATGTGACTCTTTCTGTTTTCCTGGAGGAAAAAGTCTATGGGGATTTTTTAAAAACCCACAACAATGTCTTTGTTTAAATCGTGCTTGCTGGGTCGTGCGTGTCTCTCCAGGATGGCAGGTGCGTCCCGTCGAGTGGCACCGAGACCACATGCAGAGAGAAGAATGGGCAGAATCCTAGAGCACTAGCACTGAAAGGGACCTTAAGGGGTACCGGACCCCTTGGGTGCAACCTCTTGTAATCACCCAGGGGCTGGCTTTTCCTACATTCTCTGTGGCATCAGCAGGGACTGGAATCCAGCGCCTTCTGCCCGCCAAGCCGCACTATGAGCTCCGGGAGACTTTTCCGCAAGGCAGTACGGGGCTTAGGACATGTGACAGAGTGATTCCACCGCTGTCCAGCAGGGGGCGGCGCTGCTCACGAGCCGGCTCCTTCCACCTCGACTTCCCTGCCTCGACTTCCCACCCGGCGGAGTGGGGGGAATCAGCTGAGCAGGAATTCCTAGATTTCAGAGGTGTCGCCGTGTGAGTCTGTTTCAGCAACAATAATGAGAAGCCCTGTGATCCCTGAAAGACGAAAGATGCATGCGCCCGGGATGCATAAATCGGGGACTCTCAAGTAGGAGCCGAGAGGTCGTTTTCTCTCTGTACCGGGCCCAGGGGTGTCCCTGCATCCCGGTTCCGGTGGCCCCCGCTCAAGAATTCCTGCCAATCCACGGCAGCGGGTTGGGAGCAGAAGCCACGGGTCTCATGCGAGGCCAAGAGTCCCACCTTGGAGTGACAGAGGCAAGGAGCTCGATCTGTTTTGTTCTGAAAGGGTGTAACGGTGCATCGGGGTCCCCCGACCCCGTACTCCCGTCCTCAGCAAGATGCGACTCCGCCAGCCAGTAGAATAGGGAGAGTTTATTGCTGCTCCGAGATACAACACAGCACAGGACCGATGCAGGCATAAGAGGATAGGCCGACAGCCCTAGCTCCCTTTGGGGAAGGGGTCACAGGCCCCTGAACCCCCTAACACTGGTTAGTCTGTTTTCTCCAGGCTTCCCCACGCTCTGACTCCCCTTCTCCAAGCCACCCCCTTCCTGTTTTCAGACCCCTTCCCTGGTCAGGTGAGAACCGGTTGGGCCATGGTCTACATGACTTCAGGACCCTCAGGGCGACACCCCCTCCCCTCCGCCCTGTCCCCGTTGGGCAGTGCTTACAGACACAGGCCAGTAGGGGTCACCCACCGCTCACAGCCCTAGCATCGTGACCAGTGAATGCCCAACCAAAATGGACAGCTCCCCCCTCCCCCCAAGTCACAAAGGGAGACGTCTGAGGAACAAATATTTAATTACAGGGGGTTTCAGAGGCATCGTGCAACCCAGCGGCTGGAAGCTGCAGCTAGACCCGGGCAGGCGAGTAACGGGTGTTCCTTTTTAACCGGGAGCGTAATTAACCATCGGGCCGAGTTATCAAGGTGAGGGTGGGTCCTCCATCATGGACAATTTTTAAATCAAGCTTGGATGTTTCTATTCTAGGAAGTTATTAGGAGATCCTAGCACAGTAGAACAGGAAGGGACCTCGAGAGGTCATCAAGTCCAGTCCCCTGCCCTCGCGGGAGGACCCAGCACCGTCTAGATCAGGCCTACTCAACTGTGGAAGCCCCGGGGAGCCACAAAGATACTCACAGCACATGCCGAGGGCCGCAACTTACGTGTGGTTGCATATTCATGCAAATAGATATGCAAATATATGCAAATAGCATCTTTCACACTGACAGGCATGAATACAAAGATGAAGGCAAGACTACACTAAACACAAGGCCCATTTATGTCAGTTCTGCCGATATTCATAGAATGCAATATTTACCCGACTTCCACCCCTATGCCAGCACTTTTAATGAGCAACGACAGTCCAGGAATTTAACGACTAAAACGCAGATCGACAGAAGACTGTCCTATTGATGACTTTTTTGTTTTGGCTCCCACCCCCAGACCACATGTTGGGCCCCACGTAAACCCAAACCGCACCGTGGGCTGCAAACAAACGGGTGGCGGGTCGCATGCGTGTTGAGTAGCCCTGGTCTAGATCACCCCTGAGAGATGTCCATCCGACCTGCTCTTAGCTATCTCCAGGGATGGAGATTCCACAACCCCACTCGGCACATGGACACAGCGGTCTCCTCTGACCTTAGGACTTGGGCATGAGCAATGTGGAAGGGCAGGGGGGTGTGGGGGGGGCCGGTTTCAGGACCGGGGTGTGGAATGCCGTGTCCCGAGGGAGGGCTCACACAAGGGGGTCTACGCATGGAGGTGCACAGACATAAGCTGAGCTAGGAACAATGACTCGACTCTGGCTGGCTTGGAAGCCCATGGAACCATCCCCGGCACACTGGTGCCTGCCCGAAGGGGGCCAGATTGTGATGGCAGAGAGTTTGCTCGCGAGGCGCCTGTGTGGTTGGGAGGACTCTCCAATGGGAGGTGTGTGGCGTAGTGGGGGGGTCCCCCTGCGCTGTGACCCGGGGTCCCCCTGCGCTGGGAGGGGAGATTCCCACTGACTCACCCACATGTGGATTAACCCAGACACCCAGGCTCACCCTCCCAGGGGAGAGACAGAGGGAGGAGGGTGGAGACCAGGGAATCTGTCTGGTATCATGGAGGAAGCAGCCTAGGCAAAGGGCTGGGATTTAGGGGCCCAGGCTCCCCCATCTCAAGGGGGGCTGAGGCATCCTAGGCCTGCCCTGGAACCGGATTGCATCTGTGCTGGGCTGTATCCCGGAGAAGCAATAAACTCCCTCTGTTCTACTGGCTGGAGGACTCTGTCCGTGCCACTACGGGGGTGCAGGAGTCGGGGGACCCCGACGCACCATCACAAGGTGACACCGCGACAGTGCTTTGCCGAGGACAGCAGCGGAGGGAAGCCCGGGGAGAGGCCTCCAGCCCTGCCACGCAATGAAGCTGAAAACGTCTAGCGGGGGCGAGGCGGCAGAGCCTCAAGACAGGACCAGCCAGCGCTTCCCAAAGGCTGGAGACAGGTCCCCGGGAATGCACCGCGGGGCCCACGGAACCCACGGACACCGGACCAGGAGTGGGCTTGGGGGAGAATCACAGGATCCGTGGGTGGGAAGAGACCTCAGGAAGCAAAGAGCCCGGCCCGAAGCAGGACCAACCCCAACTCAATCAGCCCAGCCAGGGCTTGGTCAAGCTGGGACTAAAGGGATGGAGATTCCACCCCCTCCCTAGGGAACCCAGCCCAGCGCTTCCCCACCCGCCTAGGGAAATAGCTTTTCCTCATCTCCAACCTAGATCTCCCCCGCTGCAACTTGAGCCCATTGCTCCTCGTCCTGCCACCTGCCCCCACTGAGAACAGCCTCTCGCCAGCCTCTTTGGAACCCCCCTTCAGGGAGCTGCAGGCTGCTATTGAATCCCCCCTCAAAGGAAAAGGAATAGCCAAGCCAGAGTCTGCATTGGGCGGGAATTGAACCCAGACCTCGGGAAAAGCCACCGTTGCAGGGGAGGGGTTGGTAGAATCACAGAACACTGGAACTGGAAGGGACCTCGAGGGGTCATCGAGTCCAGTCCCCTGCCCGCACGGCAGAACCGAGCACCATAGATCATCCCTGACAGGTGTCTGTCCAACCTGCTCTTAAATATTTCCAGGGACGGAGATTCCACACCGCCCCCCTCCCCAGACACTGATCGCTCCTATAGATCTGCCGATGCCGTGCTTTTCACAAGGAAAGGCTGCCTTCCCTTTGTCCCCAGTGCCCTGTCTCGTTTCACACAGCCTGGGAACCTGTGAATGGGGAGAGCATCTCCTGGAAAAGGTACCCCAGCGGCAGGTCGCGAGCCCAGAAGTGCTGGGTGGGGTTCGAATTAGCAGCCTCTGTCAGTTTCAGGAGGGATCTCTTAGCTTTTGGAACCCAGCCCCGACTGCTGCCCACCACGCCCGGCCGAGGGGCTAGTAGGTGTGGATTTGGGAATTCCCTTAGGGACCCTAAACAAAAGTCCTGTCTGTAGGGGGCCTGCGTGGTGACTGGTCAATATTGACAGAGAGCCGGGGCCGGATTAAGATCTTTAGAGGCCGTAAGCACTGAAAAGATTATGGTGCTCCCCCCCCCCATATGTAATTCAAAATAAAAACAATGCTATACCGTAAAATCTCTTTTTTTTTTCTTTTTTGGTGCCCCGGCTGTGCTGGTGCCCTAAGCACATGCTTAGTCTGCCCATTGAGTAATCCAGCCCTGCAGAGAGCAAACACGACAGGGGCACACACAACCATAGCAAATTGGTTCTGCTATTCAGGCTGATGTGCGGGGAATTCTCCCCCCCCCCATATCTGCCCATTCCCACTTCACTGGCCTGTATTATACAAGA
Source organism: Pelodiscus sinensis (assembly GCF_049634645.1). NCBI lineage: Eukaryota > Metazoa > Chordata > Testudines > Trionychidae > Pelodiscus > Pelodiscus sinensis. Next base: position 128,102,317 of record NC_134716.1, read on the forward strand.
GGTCAAACCAGTTGATCAAAATGGTCCATTCTGGCCTTGGAATCTTTCTTTCTTTCTCTCTCCTAACTTGGCTAACCAACAGACAAGCACTCCCCTAGCATTGCCCACCCACACCTTTGCTTAGGGCAATGGTCCCCTGATGACAGCTCTAAGGGACGTCACGCGGCCGGGCACACGGTGCCCCTTACAGCTGCCAGCAGGCGCCCCGGGCAGCTGCCTGGCTAGGCCCCCTCTTAATCTGGCCCTGCGCGTGGCGCATGTGCAGCCCCGCCCCTGGACACGTGGCATGTGAGCAGGCCCCGCCCCTGGGCACCCGGCAGCCCCGAAAGGTTGGGGACCGCTGGCTTAGGGCATGTCTACACTAGGAAACTGGTTTGAAATAACTACGATTGATTGAATAGCTCCCAAAATAACAAATTCAAAATGGCCTGTCCCCGCTACAGGGAAACCTCGACATTAGTCTGGCTCTGTTATTACGGACGCACTCCCCCGACTTAGAACCCCAGGGAGCACTGGGGAGGAATGAGGCTGAATTACTCTGGAGCGTCGTTATTTCGAAATAGCGGCACCGGAGCGTCTGCACAACCGCTCTTTCGAAATAACTTTTGAAATTAGCGTGATTCCCTGAGGAAAGCAGGAGTCCAGATTTCGAAATAACGGGCTTGAGAGTGTGGACGCGCCGCTTATTAATTCAACTTAAGGGGGGTCATTTCAAAATAAAGACCGGAGTACAAACCAGAGCTTAGAGATCAAAGTTTCATGGCTTTGAAGATCTTCTCTAGGGATTGCCAACTCTGTATCGTCCTTTGCAGAGCAGAGGCAAAAAATTGTTTCCTTCTGCCGGCCCAGATCTGTGACTGCCGCCTGCCCCCCACGCACTCCCACAAAGCCGCTAAATTGAAAGTTAATTTGAATTCAAGTTTATATAATCCAGGCACATCCCTTCTTAACAGACAGGAAACGACCGAGGCATTAACCTCCCATCAGGGAAGGCAGGCAAAAGGCGAAACGCTTCCACCTTCCACTTTATTTTGTTTGGTTTGGTTTAAAAAAAAGCTTCCCACCCAGAGTTGACTCCGATCTGAGTTGGAAATTCCCCACCGGGATCCCAAAGTGCCTGGGAAAGAAGGTGGAAGTCTGGGGGTGCAGTGAACAGCCCTCAGGCTCAGCTGTTTAAACAGCCTGTCTCTCGGCTGGCCCCAGATTCCTGCGTGATCGGTGAGGATCAGAAGGGAAGGGAAGAGGGAGACAGGACACTCCGGGTACGTCTACACAGCAGCGTCATTTCGGAGTAGCTGACGTTACGCCGAAATAACCACGAACGTGTCTACACTACCAGCCGTTATTTCGAAGTAACGGTGAGCTGGAGGACTTTGTAACCCTTGTTTCATGAGGCGCGAGGGAAGGTGGAGGAAGCGCGTTCTCCCTTTGACTTCCTGCTGCGTAGACAGCTACTTCGACTTCAGCGACGCAATTGACGTCTCTCAAGTTGCAGCGCTTCATTCGACTTTTGCCCTGCGGTGTAGACGCGCTCTCCCTGCCCTAGAGAGAGGGCCAATGTCAGGGCAGATGGGAAGGGATTGCCAGGTGTCTGGTATTGGCCTGGACAGTCCAGTATTTGCAACCTCTGTACGGTTAAAAAATAAAATAAAATACCAGACATGTAAAATGTCCGGTATTTTCTGTTTTTCTTGGATGGAAGGCCGCTTAAGACATTCTTCCCTTGCTGCATCTGGTGGGGGTGGAGGGAGCAGGGAGCATGGGGGTTTAAAGGCGCAGTGACTTTTTTCTTTGGTGCGGTTTTTTTGCTCAACAAGTTTGACCTCCCGTTTTGTCTTTTCTTTTTTTTTTCCTCCACCCATTTTTTCCCCACCATGTTTGGTATTTTTTGTGAAAGTATCTGGCAACCCTAGATCCCGCTGGCTCAATTCGCTCGGTCTGCGCCCAGCTCAGCACGGATTTCAGGGTAGAGGCGAATTGAGTTCAATCAACATGAGTCCTAGCGACGGATTCCCTGGACATTGACGGGAACACGGGCTTAGAATTCAGCCGGAGCTGTCCAGAGCAAAGCTCCGGGGAATATTATCAAATCCATGGGGCAGAAGCTCTGAGTTTTGGCACTTCCCGTGGGGCAGAAGCCCCAGTGTCCCCCCACATAGTCTAAAGCCCCGGTCCCCCACAGCTAGGAGGGTGAATCCTCAAACCTCACACCCCCGCCGGCCACAGCGGCAGAAGCCTGGCGCCCCAACCCCCCTCCTGCATTTTTATAGCATGTGGGGCGGGGAGAGCACAGAGAAATAATCAGTGAGATTTGAAACGCTGTTGGGGGCTGAGAGCAGGTATGCGATGGAAGCCAGGGACGGATAAGAGACGTCTGCTCTTAGCACCTGAAATTGGTGGGTTTGCCCCCCAGGGGACTTTTGCTCTGGCATCTTTTCTTTGAAATGCCCCACCCGGTTCCTTTCGCCCACGACGTCTCGCTCGCCACCAGGCGCTGGTCCAGGAAAAGCTGCCATCTTCCCCTCCTGGTCGTGCTACTCGGCCAGGCCCGGCACCGGTGAAACGCCTCTGCCCTGAAGAGGACGCTGGTTGGGGGGCAAAGGGGAGGATGCCCTGGAGGAGAGGCTGGGCAGAGAAACACGCCCTGGCTCCTCTTGCCCTGGCTAAGGGCTCCGGCCGTAGCAAGCCAGGGTGGCGCAAAGATGGCGCTCGTCGTTTCGGCTCAGAACTCAGACGCGGCAGTGGCGTTCAGCACCTGGTTCGGAGGCGGGTGGGAGGGATTGCAGCCTGGGGAGGCGGCGGGAAGCTAGGTGGCCCCAGCTAGCTAACAAGAGCATAATCCCCTCCAGGATCCCAGGCGCTCACTCAAGGCGAGGGGGTTTTATGATCCCATTTTACAGATGGGGAAACTGAGGCCTGGGCTAGCCTTTGCCACCACGGCCACGCTGCTCATTTCAGCAGGCTGCTTCTGCCCCAGCAGGCTGGGCTGCACATGCTGTCCCCACTGCAGTGTAGACGGACCCCACCTGGGTGTGGTACTATCCCATCCAGCGGCACCGAGACCACTTTCAGCAGGGGTAGGTAAGATCCCTTCCAAGCCTTTCAATCCACCCTGCAGGCCGGGACTCAGAGCATCTCCATCTGCCTTTCTGCGTTGGGTGCGGGGGGGGGGAGGTTCCTTCACCCAAACTCACTCTCAGACCCCACGCCCTCTCCTGCACCCCAATGCCTTATCCTCTGCTCCCTTCTGCACCCACCCTCCAACCCCAACCCTGCACCCCCTGCAGAAGTGCAGCCCTCAACCACTCACCAAAATTTTGGAGTGCTCCCCCCAACAGAAAGTATTGCCCACACCGAGAGAATAGTGAGTCTGCTTTACAGCTTTAGGTGCCAGGCAGCGGGTGTTTAGCTCGTGCAGTAGAGACTCGTGCACCAAGCTCCGGAGGGCCCCGGTTTGATTTTGCCTGGCGGGGTTATATAAACACACCCCAGTGGGGTCCTGCTGCTTCCTCACCTTTCCTCCCAGGACAAGGTATCTCACCTGCTGGCATTGTTCTAGCTCTCTGCCAGACTCTCCAGTTGGTCTGCATGTTCCCTGATCTGCAGCACCCGGCACTGATGCAATACTTGGGTGGGTTTCTCCACTTGGGTGGGTCTTTGCACGCCACACACCTGTTACTACACCCCAGTCGTAGATACTGGCTTTCTTCGCACCTGCACCACTCCGCCGGGTGGAATAAGCTATAACCCCGCAAGCCCCTGCCAGTAACATCCCCTGCTGTTGTGGTGCATCTGATTGGCCCTTTGTGCGTCTCGTAATTTGCAAGTGTCTTTATTAAATTTCATCCCCCAATCAGACCTCGGACTCACTCTCCTCCCCGGGAGAGCAGAATTAGTGCAGCACTGAGCACTTCTGAGAATCCTGCCCATAAGCGAGCCTGGCCTCAGTTTCCCCATCTGTAAAATGGGATTCTAATACTTCCTTGCCTCCAACCTTAGTCCATTTAGAGGGAAGCTCTAGGGAGCTGGGATTTCCAGGGTGTCTCCACCCTGAAAGTGGAGGTATAGCCTCTTCCTCCCCACGTTCGCTTTGATCTGGCTAGAGTGGCTAAAAATAGGGGTGGCCAATATTCTCTGGAAGCTGGGCTCTTGTGTGGTTGTTTAAATGCTGCCCAGCTGATTAACAGTGTGCACACAGATAAGTTTTATTTTATTGGTGGTGCACATTTGCACCTGCCTGTGTGCACATAACAAAATTTATTCTGCACAGGGATGGAAAAGATTCAGGGAACATTGGTGGTGATGTTGCAGGGGCTTAGACAGCTCTGTGGCCAGCACCTGATGCTACCATATTACAAATAAATAATAACAAGGAATGCTACAGCCAGCTTGCACTCATCCAATCAGGGTAGAGACACAATGTCATGTGACATAGAGGTCCATTCAAATGAGATCAGACTGAATTCTTGAATGAACCATCCAGCTAGCCTTGTGGGGGAATGAGAGTCCCATCCATGCCCCCCCCCCCCCACAAAGCCCTGCAGAGCCTGAATTCCCTAGCTGCTCAGCCTGAGAAGGGAGGATGCCATGACACCAGGAGATGCCCAGAGAGACAGAAAAGGGGGGCCCTGGTCGAGGTCTCACTAGCAGAGTGGACCCAGCTGCTCCATAACTCAGCCACGCCCCTGGCTCATGCTTCCAGGATGAGGCCTCGTATCCACAGACCCCCTCCACACTTCCACGTCACCGTTAATTGAGGTCCCTATCGGGCTCCTTAGTATCTGTGCATCTCCCAGCCTCTGCTGTATTTACCCTGACAACACTCCAGCGAGGCCGGGCAGTGCTGGTAGCCCCATTTTAGGGATGGGGGAAACTGAGGCCCGGAGAGACACTGCAAAACCTGACTCCCCCACCAGCAAGTCTCAGGGCCTGGGTCAACTGAGCAGGGCTCGGAACAGCAGGGTGGACCCTGGGGCCCAGGATCTGAGACCGAACAGCTAGGCTGCTATGTTTCGCCCCATCACGTGACCCCAACTAGCAGCACTGGGTCTTTTAAGCAGTGTAGCCGTACCCTGAGTGACATCCCCTGGCTCACGCAGGATGCCTGCAGCAGAGCGGGACACGGAACCTGGATCTGCACCCCTCACGCCTGGACTCTCTTCCCTCTGTATATCTTACGGCCGCTGGCAGCAATAGTAGGGCTTTTATCTTGCGAAGGGGCCCACGGCTAGAGGCCCGCTGGATCTCTCACGCACAGAGCCCAGTGTCGTAACAGATGGGGCGGGATGGAGACCATCACACAAAGTAACGGCTGCACAAACCGAGCACCCCATGTGCCCCTGGTTGCATGGGACAGGGTGCGTGCAGATCTCTGTCACGCAGGGGCCCGGGCATGGGCGGTGGGTAACACAGGCAAGGGGAGGCATTGCCTTCCCAAAACTGCCTACACTACCCGCCGTCTGCTGGCGCTGCGGTGAAGCTGCCCGGCACCCCGGCCGGCCAGGAAGATTCAGGCTGTTTTTCCTGGCTGCCACTTATTCTCTGGTCACATGGTAAGAGTGGAGCCAGGTCACCTGCTAGGGCTGGGGGCAGTAACCTGAGGTGGGGGCTGGGCTTACCTCCACCGGGGGGGGGCAGTTCTGGAAGGGGCGGGGTCTCTGGTGGAAGGGGCGGGGCCTCATTGCCTGCCCCAACTGGGCCCTCACCCCCCACCCTTGGGCCTGGAGAGAGAGCAGTCTCCTTAAGAAAGCTGCAGCATTTCGCTCGAAGACTGGACGATGGGTCTTGGCCCAGGCCTTCACCTGGCCGCAATGGCGTGACGCTGTTTTACATCGCGGAGAATCTGGCCCTGCCGACTCCAAAGCAACTACCAACGGTCGACACCAACCCCGTTGACTCCCCCCGGAGCCCAGCTCTGCTGGGGAGCGCTCCTGGGACAGTGACCACACGGGAAAAGAGCCGGATACAATTCCCTTGGCTGGCGGGTCTAGCCTCCGGCCTGTTCCCAACTCTGAAACCCTTTGTCAAGCCGGGCGCCTGGATTTTCCATGACGCAACCGGTGGGCGGGTGGAAATATTTTTGCAATTAGCGGAGCAATTTTCGGGGCTGCAATTAGGAAATATTTCGGCAGGCGGCGGGGACCTTCCGTGTTCAGATGTGTTTATTTATGGGGAAAATGTAATTATTGGCCCCCCCCCCCGGCTGACTGCGGAGGGAATTAATGCCCAGCGTCACAGCTGTCAAAGTCCTGATTAATTGGACTTGCTGTACTGAAACCTCATCTGTTTGTCTTGTGGTGGCGCGCAAATGAAACCCCCAGGGCCATCAATCTTGCAAGGCACCGTGCACCTTTCGGCTGCTCCGCTCCCCGGCTTCCGCCCTCCTTTTTGTTTCAAAACGGCCCGGGTGGAACAGGCGGCTGGATCTCAGCCCGCTTCCAACCTGCCCGCCTCCCGGCTCTAAGCTGGCTCCTGAGCTGCGTGCGGGTCGTGGGCAAAGGGTCCTGCGGGTCCCTTCTCACCTGTGGTCCGTGCCACGCGTGGCGTTCCGTGGCAGGGTGGGGACCTCGCTCTCGCTGAGCAGCGGTGGGGAAGAACAGCCGCTCTTGGCCCATATGGGGCAGGCAAGGAGGAATCCGTGGCTCCTGGATGTAACCGGATAATAGGGAAGTGCCCAGGTACTCGTGGGCATGGTTAACCGGTGAGCCCGGGCACCACGGTTACACGCCACGCCCCCCTCCCTGGGCTGCTGCCTCTGTATCGGGGTGAGGGAGGACCCGGGTACCTAGCAATGAGGAATCCATCTCCCCGCCCCCCTCCAGGCCAGAGACGCGCTGCCGGATGCGCTGCCGCCTCTCCACGCGCTCTCCCTGCCCAGCCGCGGCTGCTGGCTTGGAGCTGCTCCAAAGCCGCCCCAGGGCCCTTTTAATGAACTCCCTGGCAGTCCATCCACGCAGGTGGGCTGCAGCACAAAGGCAGCCTCCAGCCTCCCTCCCTGGGGACCTTGAAACGCAGGTGCCAAGCCGCAGCCAGCCAAAGCCGGGGGTGGGGGTGGGAGGGGGAGAGATTTCAGACCAGAGGTCGTCGCGTCCTGGTGCGGCTTGAGCGGGCCAGGGAGCAGCGCAGCCTCTCTTCCCGCAGTGGGCAGAGCTACCGGCCATCCGACACGCCCGGGCTCACCGCCCCTGCTGCTCACGATAGCGATGGATGGGTGGGACAGGCCCAGCGATGGCTAGTAGCCGGGTTGGGCAGGGAGGGGGTCAGGCTGGGAATGGGTGAGCGGGGAGGGATCACTGGATGGTTCCCTGAGCGGTTCACTCCCTCTGGGGCACCTGGCGTTGGGAAGACAGGACACCAGGCTGGATGGACCCTTGGGCTGACCCAGTGTGGCCACTCTGATGTTCATGCCCCATGAAACCTGAGAGCTCCGTTACTCCCGGTGCGGGGATTTCAGAGGCTGCCTTAATGTATAAACATAACAACATCTGAGCGGCCAGACGGGGTCAGACCAAAGGCCCATCCAGCCTAGTGCCCTATCCGCCCACAGTGGACAATGCCAAGTGCCTAGAGAGAACGAACAGAACAAAAAATCATCGCCTGATCCCTCCCCTGTCACCCTTTTCCAGCCTCTGGCAAACAGAACCTAGGGACACCATCCCCGCCCAGCCTGGCTAATAGCCATCGATGGACCTAACCTCCATGAATCTATCTAGCTCTTTTCTTGAACCTTGTTAAAGTCCTGGTCTCCACAACATCCTCTGGCGAGGAGTTCCGCAGGTTGACTGGGCACTGCATGAAGAGATCCTGCCTTGTGTGTGCTTTAAACCTATTAATGTCATTGGATGAGCCCTAGTTCTGGTGTGATGGGAACAAGTATATAATTAATAACCCTGCTGATCTGCACAGAAGCACCAACATTTCTGGTGTCAGGGGCAAAGTCCGGATGCTTCCAATCCCACGCGCAGGGCCAGGGAGATAGGACATGATGCCGGGTCTCAACACACGGAGGAGACGATGGTGTAGGCAGGAGGGAACTGGGGAGACTTTCAGGCACCTGTTCAGGATGGACGGGAGCCAGCGGAACCAACACGGAACCAGATTCCTGCTGGGTCCAATTAAAAAGGGGGCAGAGAAGATTTTAAACCAAGGGCTGGGGGGAAAGCTGCGGAGGAGCATGTGATTCAGACAGGGGCATCCCTCCGGGAGGGCGTAGGGGTGAGGGGTGACGCTCTACGCCTTCAGGGAGCACCGTGTCACCCCTGTTTATATCTTACTGTGATCTTGCCTCCAGCGCAGTCCTTGTGAGATCTTGGGAGCAGTCCTGATTTGCTAAGCCCCACCATTCTCTCTAGATAGGCCAGCGCCTAGGACGTGATGAGATGTGGGGGGGCTGTCACATGCAGTAAGAGGGGGAATCCTCCAGATATCGCTCCCAGAGACAGCCGCAAGGCGCGTGACCAACCCCCATAGTGGGCTGAGGGTTCAGACTGCCTGCTTCGCTTTTCTTCTCTTTTGATAACTGTGACGGCGCGTCGGGGTCCCATGCCTCCTGCACCCCCGTGGTGGCACGAACAGACTCACCCAGCCAGTAGAAGAGAGGGAGTTTATTGCTTCTCCAGGATACAGCCCAGCACAGATGTCATCTAGTTACAGGAACCAGGGCTAGGAAGCCTCAGTGCCCCCCTTTAGATGGGGGGTGGCTGGGCCCTACAATCCCAGCCCCCTCCCTAGCTCCTTCTCCCCTGCTTCCCAGACAGAAACTAACTCACTCCCAGACCTGTCCTCAGCCAGGGCTCCACCCCCCCCTTCTTCCCATTGTTCCGCTCCCTGGGAGATAACTGGTCGGACAGGTTCGAAGCCCCCTTGCATAATGACTCATCCCCTGCCCTGCTGGGCCGTGCAGCAGCCAGTGGAGGTCACCCACAGCCCACTGCCCAGCATAGCAACCAGCAAGGTACCCCCCACTACGTCACAGTAACGAACTCCTTTTGCCCATGACGTACGACCCTGGACAATCTATTTGTGTCGTCATAAACTTCTCCGGCTGTTTGGCTTTAGCAGCGAGTTTGCCTGAAGTGTCTGGTGATTGCTCCAGCAACAAAGGCTGGTGGATATCCACATCCCACCAACAATCCTACAATCCTAGAACTCTACAACCGGCAGGGACCTCGAGAGGTAGCGAGTCCCATCCCCTGCCCTCATGGCAGGACCAAGCACTGTCTAGACCATGGCTTCCCAAACTGGGGGGCCCTGAAGAAACTCTGGGGGGGGGGGTGAGGCAGCCCAGCCCTCCCCCCATCAATCCGCGCACACACGCCCCCAATTGTGCTGCTATTTTTGTTTTTTGGGCTGGGCTCTTGCACAAAAAGGCGTGCATGGATGGGAAGCAGGGTTTTTTGGTGCAAAAGAAAGAAGCCATCCTGTGAATGGCGATCCGAGCTTCCTTGCGAGAGAGAGCATCCGTGCAGTCTGGATGCTCTCTTGCGCAAAAGCGCGCCGCATTTTCGATGCGCTTTTGCAGGGTGGACGCGCTCTTGCGCAAGACGTTTTCGTGGAACCTGACGTTTTGTAGGGACCTGACGAAGTGATGAACCCATTCATACATTTGCACTCATCGCCTTGAGCAGCACAAGACCATATATTCCCGAGTTACAAGGCTGGTGCTGGAGGAATTTGGCGGGTGCCTTTCTCGGTGTGGTCCATGAGGGCTCCAGGAGCAGTCATGACATCTCGCTGGGCGTGGGGCTCCGTGCAGGGGTGTCCTGAGTGATCGCAGTGCCTGGAGGAATTTGCTACTGGTCACTAGCAAAGCGTTGGGAGACACAGCCCAGGCTGGGGAGTTAAGAGGGCACAGCGGCCCCACAATCCCAGCCTCATAGACTCATAGACTTTAAGGTCAGAAGGGACCATTATGATCATCTAGTCTGACCCCCTGCACAGTGAGGCCACAGAATCTCACCCACCCCTCCTAGAATAATCCTCTCACCTATGTCTCAGATATTGAAGCCTTCAAATACTTTGAAGCCCCCAAGATGCAGAGAATCCTCCAGCTGTGATCTGTGCCCCATGCTACAGAGGAAGGCGAAAAACCTCCAGGGCCTCTGCCAATCTACCCTGGAGGAAAATTCCTTCCCGACCCCAAATATGGCGATCAGCTAAACCCTGAGCATGTGGGCAAGACTCACCAGCCAGACACCCATTCCAGTCCTATCACACAAGAATCCTAGAATACTAGGACTGGAAGGGACCTCGAGAGGCCATCAAGTCCAGTCCCCTGCCCTCATGGCAGGACAAGGATTCGCTATAGCCTCGTGAAGAGGTGAGGGTAGAATTTGATCCAGTCCAGGTATGAAGAGAAGCAGTCAGCTGAAAAAGAATTCCATTCAGTCGCCTCACATAAGGAAAGACAGCTGAAAAGCGACACATTTGGTAAGTGCTTGTTTACAAATGCTAGACATCTAAATAGCAAGAAACTTGAGTGCCTGGTGTTAACTCAGGATATCGATATAATAAGCATCCCACAAATGCAGTAGAAGGATCATCATCAACGGGACATGATAATTCTAGGGTACCGAATATACAAGAAGATCAGAGCGGGTTTCGCTGGCAGGCATGTGACCCTGGGTGTGAAAGAGTCGCGTCAAAATATTAAATGAATCAAGCTGTACTTTGAGTCGCTATGGATAGAAATGCCGTGCTTGATAGTAATGGGACAGCAGTAGAATCGCCTACCGGCCTTGATCAGCGTGGCGCTTGTGAAATGCTCCAGATTAGCGCGACTATAAAAATAGAAAACTCAACAAAACCGGGGGGCAGGTGGGTTTTCAATGATTCCCGTACTGCGTGGGCACGCGTCAGCTCAGGATGGGATGCAGGCATAACGTTTCGAGACGCCCTTCCTGGCTGTTCCTTAGCGCACCCGAGGGGCGGCCGGGTTAGCCTGTAACTTTGAAAACCACGAGCAGTCCTAGGGCACCTTCGACTAACAAAAATACAGAGACGGTATCACGCTTTGGTGGGCACAGCCCACTTCTTCAGATGACAAATATGGAGCAAGAGGCCCAGAGGGTCAAATATACAGCAGAAAAAGGGGGGGAGGTATATTTGACCCTCTGGGCCTGTTGCTCCTAGTACTCTATGGTTCTACGATACGTATATCGATACAGTTAGTCTCCACAGGATCACGCCTTGTTCCGTAGAGCAGCTAGTCCTGGGATCCAGCATTGGCTCGGTGACGGAGGAGAGCCCGGCACCGGAGCCCCGAAGCTGCTACGGCGCAGCGGGGCCGGGCACTGCGGTGGACGGGCAGGGAGCGTGGTAGGCGGGGAGGTTTGGCACTCGGCCTGTGCTGCAGACCGCTCGCAGGGAGCTGGCATTCACTGGTGCCGGTGCGGCTCGCCGGAGCTCCTAGGGGCTGCAGAGAATAGGGGAGGGGTGACGGGGACTGCACGGCTTGGGTGCCACGAATACCCCGGCACGCGCTCTCCTCGGCGCCGAGCTGACCGGGGCCCGCTTGTGGACACCCAGGGAGGCGACACGAGGCAGCACCGAGAGAATCCTAAGCACCAGCTGTGTCCAGCAGCTGCCCTGGAATGCTTAGATCTGCCCCCAGATTCCCCCCGCGAGGAGGGGGGTGTGATGAGGGTGTGATGAAGTGGGGATGGTGCTCGCTGTGCTGGCTTTGTTATGTTGCATGTCATTCCTACTGTTCTGCAGTAACCCTGCGAGCGTGCCTCAGTTTCCCTGGGCCCTGCACTACTTCCTAGGTCCCTCTCCCCCCCAGATGGATTCTACTGACTGCTCCTGGCTCCTGTGCTGACAAGTCTGTGCTACGCTGAGTCCCTGCGGACCGATAACCCTTCTGTTCTCCCTGCCGGCTGGGAGGCCCGTCTGGCTGCGGGCAGGAGTGCAGGGCCCCGGGGACTCCCCGCCCCTTGGTTTCAGGGCGTAACCCCCACTGGCACAGACAGGGTGAAGGGGAGCTGGGGCAGTGCACCTGGGCACAGCTGGAAAATGGACCAGGCCCTAAGACGAACCCCAGCTGATTGGCAACCACTACGGAAGGGCAGAAGCGGGTAGGAGGGGGGGGACTTGCAGGCCTGGGGGTTCTCTCCTGGCACGGTGCTCTGGAGGGATCTAAGGGGGCCATAGACCCCGCGGCGCTGAGAGGGGGCTCTGATAACAGGCCAGAGGTCGACTGAGGCACGATGCAGGGGGAATGCCGAGGACGAGGGGCCAAGCCTGAGGAGAACCGGCCTGGTTTAAGTGTCTGGTTTGGGGTGGGGCAGCCCCGGCTCTGGAAGAAGGGGGAGAAAACACCCGAGAGGCACTGAGGCTGTCTACACTGGCCCTTTTCCGGAACAGTGTTCCGGAATAAGGACTTATGCCCGAGCGGGAGCAGAATAGTTTTTCCGGAATAGCGGCTGATTTTGTACAGTAGAGCGTCGTTGCTTTTCCGGAAATTCAAGGGCCAGTGTTGACAGCTCGCAGCTTATTCCGGAAAAGCGGCTGATTTTCCGGAATAAGTGGCCCAGTGTTGACACAGTCAGCGATTGAAATAACCTATGCAATTTGTGTAGCGCAAATTGTGTAGCTTATTTTGAAGTAAGGGTGCTGTGTAGATGCACCTTAAGGTGCTACATGACTGCTTGCCGTTTTTCATCTTTTACCCACAATGTTATGAGGGGGCAGGCAGTGTCTGGATAAAGCTTGTCTAATGACTAGAGCAGGCGTGGGGAACCTAAGGCCCGGGAGCTGGATGCAACCACTGGTTTGCCTGGATCCAGCCCCCATGGTTTAGGGCCCCCCCCGGCATTGGGGAGCCCGTGCTGCTGCTCACAAAATCTACTCACCCCGGCCCCCCAGGCTCTGGTGTGTGAGGGGAACATGGCGAGCGTCTCTCCCCTTCTCAGCCGGGGGCACCTCTGTGAGGTTTTTGCTTCTCACTCGTGTGCGGCCCCCGACTGATTTTTCTGAGGGGCAATGGCCCCCGACCCAAAAGCGGTTCCTCACCCTGGGCTAGAGAACCCGGGGCTGGAGGGCAGAGCAGTGGGAGGCCCGGGGGGAGGCAGCGTGGGCCCGGGGAGGGACGGGGACAAGGAATCCCAAAGCCCTGAGGCGAGAAGGCGGCTGTAGTGATTTACATGGGATATTCGGGCTCAGGGCCCAGTCGCTGTCCAACATTAACCGGTGTTAGAAAAGGCCAGCGCTTGGTAAGCAGAGACCTCGGCAGGCTTAGCGCCCTGGCAACCGACCCGCGAACCGTTGCTTCTTCGAGCACGCGTGCAACAGGCCTCACCCGGCACGCGACCAGGCTTCCCCACTGACTTTGGTCATGGGTTGGATCATTAGCGGCCCCGGCCCGGTACAGATGGCGAGAGAAGGGAAAACAGGCAACGCATCGGCAGTGTAAAGGCTGAAGCCAGGCGGTCGTTTAAGAACATCGCGTGGTCCCTGAGGCTGAAGCGAGTCGCGAGAAGGAAGAATCCGGCTTGTGTGACGGTCGCTGCGACGGAGCGGAAGGTGGGACGAACCGGGCGGGGGACAAGAGTAGACGTGAGCTGGAGACGTCGCTGTTGTTGGTAAAGGCCCATCCCAGAAGGAAAAGGATGGGAACACGCTGACCTCTCAGGGGACGCTGGGGCTCGCTGAAGCCAGCATGGTGCTGATAGTCTCCGGATCCCTCCTCCTGGCCCGTCCTGGTTAGGACACCTCTCCGGAGCAGCACAGCCGTGGCACAGGAGATGGGGGGTTGGAAGCCATAATGGTGAAGGTGACAAACATGATAGATAGATAGATAGATAGATAGATAGATAGATAGATAGATAGATAGATAGATAGATAGATAGATAGATAGATAGATAGATAGATAGATAGATAGATAGATAGATAGATAGATAGATAGATGGGATGCATGAGTATAGATAGATCAATCAATCATAGATAGATGGGGTGTATAGGGAGAGATCAATAGATAGATCAATAGATGGGGTATATAGGGATAGATAGATCGATAGATGGATAGATAGATTGATAGATGGGGTGTCTAGGGATCGATCAATTGATAGATGAGGTGTATAGGGATAGATAGATCGATAGATAGAGGGAGGCACCTTAGAGATGGGTCAACTAAATGATGGCAATGCAGCTGGGGCGGGGGCATCGGGGCAGGGCACAGCGGGCAGGATACGGATGCCGGAGCCCTGAGAGCACTTTGGGGCATGGGAAGCCTTGAGATGGTGCGACCCTGCCTTGTGGCACCAGCCGGACTCCAGGGACAGACACGGTGGCTCTGCCTCTGCCCAGTGGCGTTGTGTCCTGCCCGGATGGCCTAGCACTGCCGGCATCAGAGGCCCCCTGGTTCCCCTCGGAAAAGGCGACACCCACTCCTCCCCCTCCCCCCCCCCCGGCGCCTGCTCACTCCCCCCGGCGCCTGCTGCTCTGGGATCTGTCTCCCTCGGGGAGAAAAGCTAAAGTTCTCTGGGGGCACTTGGGTCTCGACTCCTTGCCCCCCTGGTCCTTGTCTCCTTTGTTCCCCAGCAGGCCCAGCCTGGTCCCCCAGGAGCACGCTGAGCTGAAGTCATTAGATATATTTCTCTGTAGCTGAGTAATTTTAATTTTCTAGTCAGTTACCTTTTGCTTTCTCGCTTTCTTGTTTCTTTGGCTCTTAATTGCCTTTTCCATATATTACGGCTCCCTTGGCATTTTCTCCCGCTTCCTCACCAGCATCCTTCATCTCGCTCTTGTCTCCTTCTCAGATCCCCGCAGGGGACATGCCAACACCGACTGCTTACATTCCCGGGGGGGAGGGGTTCTGCTCCGCTCTGCCCACTGCAGAATGGCCGTTGCGCCAGGCTGTGAAACAGTTGCTGCGCTCCGCCCCAGAGGTGGCTGCAGTTGAGCGGCGGAATCTGCCTGGTGCTGCCGAAGCAAGTGGCACCAGGACCGAAGCGAGCAGCACTGGCGTGATACCCCTTGGCACAAGCTCTGAATTCCATCCACTGTCTTGGGGTCATGGAGGCTCTCTGGTGGCTCCGGCCTGGGTCTGATTTTGTCTTGACTCTTTTAAAGATAAAATAGTAATGAGGGATGGACCCTCCTGAGAATCCTTCATCCAAGCCCCCTACATTCAGCCATATAGGCCACTCGCTACTTTCTGAGTCCTCATGGCAGGACTAAGCACTGTCTAGACCATCCCTAATAGATGTCTGTCCAACCTGCTCTTAAGTATCTTCAGGGTTGGGGATTCCACAACATCTCCCCCTCCCCTCCCCCTGACAATTGATTTCAGTGTTTCACCACCCGGATGGAAGTTTTTCTTAAGGTCCAACCTCATCCTCCTTGCTGCAAGGTAAGCCCATTCATAGCGCCTTGTCCTGTCCTCAGAGCTTAAGGAGAACAATTTTTCTCCATCCTCCTTGTCACACCCTTTTAGGTACTTGAAAATTGGTATCCTGTCCCCTTGTGACATAGTATGGGTGCTGTCTGCTTTGTAACCCAGGGTCCCCCTGCGCTGCGCTGTGCGATTCCCACTGACTCACCCACATGTGGATTAGCCCACCTAATAACAAGGCTCTTTCCCCAGGGGAGAGACAAAGGGAGGGAGGTGGAGACGAACACCTGGTTTGGGGCAGGGTCTGGGAGCCAGGAGTCTTGGGCTGGAACCATGAAGGAAACAGACTAAGGAGGGGGCTGGAATCTAGGGGCCCAGCGACCCCATCTCAAGGGGGCTGAGGCATCCTGGCCCTGACTCCTGTAGACACATCGGCTACATCTACACTGGCACGATTTTCCAAAAATGCTTTTAACTGAAAAGTTTTCCGTTAAAAGCATTTTCGGAAAAGCACGTCTAGATTGGCAGGATGCTTTTCCGCAAAAGCTCTTTTTGGTCAATCTAGACGCGGTTTTCCACAAAAAAGCCCCGATTGTCATTTTCGTGATCGGGGTTTTTTTGCGGAAAACAGTACTATGCTGTCTACACTGGCCCTTTTGCGCAAAAGTCTTTCGGAAAAAGACTTTTGCCCAAACAGGAACAGCATAGTTTTTCCGGAAAAGCACTGATGATTTTACAGGAGATCGTCAGTGCTTTTCTGGAAATTCAAGCAGCCGGTGTAGACAGCTGGACAAGTTTTTCCGCAAAATCATCTGAGTTTTCAGAAAAACTTGCCAGTCTAGACACAGCCATCACGTCTGTGCTGTGCTGTATCCCGGAGAAGCAATAAACTCCCTCTGTTCTACCGGCTGGCAGAGTCTGTTCTTGCTGCTACGGGGCTGCAGGATTGAAGGAACCCCGACTCGCCGTCACACCCCTCTCAAGCCATGTCTACACTAGGAAACTATTTGGAAATAACTAAAATGGATTTAATAACTCCCCAAATCGAAATAGCATGTCCACACTACGGGAAGCCACGACATTAATCTGAAGCAGGCTCTCTTAATGTGGATGTGCTACCTCGACTTAGCGCCCCAGGGAGCACTGGGGATTCATTAGTTTAAATAACTCTGGGGAGTCATTATTTCGAAATAGCGGCCCCGCCGTGTCCACACAGCCGCTATTTCACAATAACGCCCTTGAAATGAGCGTGATTCCCCAAGGACAGCAGGAGTCCAGATTTCAAAATAAGCAGCCCGCTATTTCGAAGTAACGGGAGTGCTCATGTGGACGCTCCGCTTCTTCATTCCACCTGAGGGGCGTTATTTCGAAATAAAGCCTCCGTGTAGATCAGGGGCTCAGTCTTCTCTTTTCTAAGCCAAACAAGCCCAGTTCTTTCAGTCTTCCCTCACCGCCCATGGGTTCCAGACCGTTTACCATTCTTATGGCTCTTCGCTGGGCCCCCTCCAATTTCTCCACCTCTTTCTTGAAATGTGGGACCCAGAATAGATCAAAGGTGACTTGCCAGAAACAAAGCCGGGGCGAACTCAGGAATAAAACACCCTCACCGAGGCATGGGCAACTAAAATGATTAGGGGTTTGGAACGGGTCCCATATGAGGAGAGGTTAAAGCGACTGGGGCTTTTCAGTTTAGAAAAGAGGAGACTGAGGGGGGATATGACAGAGGTCTATAAAATCATAAGTGGTGTGGAGAGGGCGAATAAAGAAAAGTTATTTATTAGTTCCCTAAATAGAAGAGCTAGAGGACACCGAATGAAATTAATGGGTAGCAGGTTTAAAACTAATAAAAGAAAGTTCTTCTTCACACAGCATGTAGTCAACCTGTGGAACTCCTTGCCAGAGGAGGTTGTGAAGGCTAGGACTGTAATAGAGTTTAAAGAGAAGCTAGATAAATTCATGGAGGTTAGGTCCATAAAAGGCTATTAGCCAGGGGATAGAAATGGTGTCCCTGGCCTCTGTTTGTCAGAGGCTGGAGAGGGATGGCAGGAGACAAATCGCTTGATCATTGTCTTCAGTCCACCCTCTCTGGGGTACCTGGTGCTGGCCACTGCCGGCAGACAGGCTACTGGGCTAGATGGACCTTTGGCCTGACCCAGTACGGCCGTTCTTATGTTCTTATGACCCCATGCTGGGAACCCAGGACTCCTGAGTCCGGTCTTTTCTCCCCCCCCTCCCCAGCAAACACTGCCGTAGCCCCCCCAGCCCTCAGCCAGTAGCGCGGTGTGCCGAAGAACCGCACTAAGCCTCCGTAAATCTCTTCCGGCCGCCGGAGAACACAGGTTTGACAGAAGCACGGAGCCACGGAAATAGACATCTGGCCTGCTCTTTGCAAGGTGCCCAGCACCTGTAATCTTCCCAGGGCTCAGGGAGCGAGCGGTGTATTTAAGGCTACAATTCCAAAGGGCAGGCTGTCGGCGGCAGCTGTGAAGGGCAGCAGATCTTCTAGCTGGGGTGCGGCGGGGGATGGGCTCACATCTCCGGGCAGCCAGACCTCTGCATGAACAATGCCAGCAGGAGAAGGCAGTCCCACTAATCCCTGGGAGGGATCTCATTGCTTCCCTGCGTCTGTCCAGATCCAGCCGGTGTCTCCTGTCCGATGCTGAGGGCTCTGTCTGGTTCTTCTGGGCTTGGAGCTAGGATAAGGTCTGCCTAGCCCAGTGTCCTGTCTGCCCACAGTGGCCAATGCCAGGTACCCTAGAGGGAGGGGACAGAATGGAGAATCCTCACGTGATCCCTCCCCTGTCACCCATTTCCAGCCCCGAACAAACAGAGGCTAGCGACACCATTCCTACCCGTCCTGGCTAATCGCCATTGATGGACCTGACCTCCATGAATGTGTCTAGCTCTTTTCTGAACCCTGTTCAAGTCTTGGCCTTCACCACATCCTCTGGAAAGGAGTTCCACAGATTGAAGGTGCACTGAGACTATCGTACTGCCTCCGTATGAATCCATGATGCGCCCACAGCTTGAATACGGCATGCAGATGTGGTCACCTCATTGCAAAAAGTGTATCTTGGTGTTTTCAGAAAAGGGCAACCACAATGATTTGGGGTTTGGAAAGGGTCCATTATAAAGAGAGAGTAAAAAGACGGGGACTTTTCAGCTCAGAAAAGAGGAGACTCAGGGGGGATAGGGTAGAGGTCTATTAAATCATGACTGCTGTAGACAAAGTGAACAAGGAAAAGTTGTCTACTTGTTCCTGTAATACAAGAATTAGGGGGCACTAAATGAAATGAATGGGTAGCAGGTTTAAAACAAACCAAAGGAAGTTTTTCTTCATGCAGCACACAGTTAACCTGTGGAACTCCTTGCCAGAGGATGTTATGAAGACCAGGACTGTAACAGGGTTCAAAAAAGAGCTAGATTGATTCATGGAAGTTAGGTTCATCAATACTTATTATCCAGGATGAGTAGGAATGGGGTCCCCAGCCTCTGTTTGTCAGAGGCTAAAATTAAACTTCAGGGGAGGGATCACTTGAGGATTCCCTGTTGTGTTCACTCCCTCTGGGGCACCTGGTATTGGACACCGTCGGCACACCAGACGCTGGGCAAAATTGACCTTTGGACTGAGCCAGTCCGGCCGCTCTTATGTTCTTACCAGTCTCCTGAGATCACCATTCAGCCTGACCTGCCCCAAAGCCCGGTGAGCGCGGCCTGTTTCACCCGGCTGATTATAGAATCGGGCCCTGCACTGATGTACAAATTCTCATGATGCAAAATCTGCTTCCGGCTGCAATTGCCACTTGTCAGTCTGGCAGCAACTAAACCACAGGGGGCTTTACCTCTGCCTTTGGCTTTATTCCCAGCCAAGCCCTCCGCAGCTGCATGCATGCGGCATACGAGACGCAGTCAGTCTCCGGTGCCAGTCGATTCTTATTGCAAGCATGAAAACAGCACCGCAGGTGGCAGGAGGCTGTGTCTTTGTGTGGTGCCTGCAGGCTCCAGGCGCCTTTGGCCTTCTGTTTGCACAGGGAGAGCCGGCTGATCTCCTCTCTCCTTGCTAATCACCGGCAGAGCTGCGTTTCCCCAAGCCAGGCAGAAATCGCCTCTGGAGCAGGGCTCATCAGCCAGGGAAACTGATGAGCCAAGCAGCCGCCAGATAACTGTGTGTGCAAGATATTGTGTGTACAGCTGTTTGTGTAATTGTGTGTGAGAGAGAGAGGCTGTGGGCAGTGCTCCCTCTCATCTTATCCATCCGTGTTCGACATCTTCATTAATGACCTGGAGGAGGGGATGGATCGCACCCTCAGCAAGTTGGCAGATGACACTAGCTGGGGGAGAGGTAGATACGTTGGAGAGCAGGGATCAGAGTGTCCAGAGTGATGTAGAGTGTCCAGAGTGATGTAGACACATTGGAGGGTTGGGCCAAAAGAAATCTGATGAATCATAGAATCATAGAATCATAGGACTGGAAGGGACCTTGAGAGGTCATCAAGTCCAGCCTCCCGCCCTCAAGGCAGGACCAAGCTCCGTCTACACCATCCCTGACAGGTGTCTATCTAACCTGTTCTTAAATATCTCCAGAGAGGGAGATTCCACCACCTCCCTTGGCAATTTATTCCAATATTTGACCACCCTGACAGTTAGGAATTTTTTCCTAATGTCCAATCTAAACCTCCCCTGCTGCACTTTAAGCCCATTACTCCTTGTCCTGTCCTCAGAAACCAAGAGGAACAAATTTTCGCCTTCCTCCTTGTGACACCCTTTTAGATATTTGAAAACCGCTCTCATGTCCCCCCTTAATCTTCTTTTTTCCAAACTAAACAAGCCCAGTTCATGAAGCCTGGCTTCATAGGTCATGTTCTCTAAACCTTTAATCATTCTTGTCGCTCTTCTCTGGACCCTTTCCAATTTCTCCACATCTTTCTTGAAATGTGGCGCCCAGAACTGGACACAGTACTCCAGCTGAGGCCTAACTAGTGCAGAGTTCAACAAAGACAAGCCCAGAGTCCTGCCCTTGGGACGGAAGAATCCCAAGCAAAGTTACAGGCTGGGGACTGACTGGCTAAGCAGCAGTTCTGCAGAAAAGGACCTGGGGGTTACAGTGGATGAGAAGCTGGAGATGAGTCGACAGGGGCCCTTGTAGCCAAGAAGGCTAATGGCGTATTGGGCTGCATTAGGAGGAGCGTTGCCAGCAGATCCAGAGAAGTGATTATTCCCCTTTATTCGGCTCTGGAGAGGCCACATCTGGAGTATTGTGTCCAGTTCTGGTCCCTCCTCTACAGAAAGGAGGTGGGCGCATTGGAGAGGGTCCAGAGGAGGGCGACCAAAATGATTCGTGGGCTGGAACACATGGCCTACGAGGAGAGGCTGAAGGACTTGGGTCTGTTTAGTCTGCAGGAGAGAAGAGTGAGGGGGGATTTGGTAGCAGCCTTCGTCTCCCTGCAGGGGGGTTCCAAAGAGGCTGGAGAGAGGCTGTTCTCAGTGGGGGCAGATGGCAGAACGAGGAGCAATGGGCTCAAGTTGCAGTGGGGGAGGGCTAGGTTGGACAGTAGGAAAAGCTATTTCCCTAGGCGGGTGGGGAAGCGCTGGGCTGGGTTCCCGAGGGAGGGGGTGGAATCTCCATCCCTAGAGGGCTACGTCTAGCCTGGCATGATTTTCTAGAAATGCTTTTAACGGAAAAGTTTTCCGTTAAAAGCATTTTCGGAAAAGAGCATCTAGATTGGCACGGACGCTTTTCCGCAAAAGCACTTTTTGCAGAAAAGCGTCCGTGCCAATCTAGATGCGCTTTTGCGCAAAAAAGCCCCGAGCGCCATTTTCGCGATTGGGGCTTTTTTGCGCAAAACAAATCTGAGCTGTCTACACTGGCCCTTTCGCACAAAAGTTTTGCGCAAAAGGACTTTTGCCCGAATGGGAGCAGCATAGTATTTCCGCAAGAAGCACTGATTTCTTACAGTAGGAAGTCAGTGCTTTTGCGGAAATTCAAGCGGCCAGTGTAGATAGCTGGCAAGTTTTTCTGGAAAAGCGGTTGATTTTCCAGAAAAACTGGCCAGTCTAGACACATCCCGGCTTGACCAAGCCCTGGCTGGGCTGATTGAGTTTGGGTTGGTTCTGCTTTGGGCATGGGCTGGACTTGATGACCTCCTAAGTACTCTTCCAACACTACGATTCTATGATTCTATGTGTAGATTAAATTTTGTTATGTGCACCAAGGCATACGCAGATGTGCACCACCAGTAGAAAGACATGCTGCCAACTATGGGCTATTCAGCTGAGCGGCACTTCAGTCTCTCCTGGGTGGCCGCCCAAGCGCTCAGCTTGCCGAGAATACTCCCTGTGGGGGGTCGTAAGACAGAGCATGAGAGCCAGTATTTGTGGAGTACTCCTGTGCGCGATGTGTCTGCATAGATGAGGCCAAGGCAGACTGGGTTGGGTGCCTGACCTGGTTGGCATATGTGACAAAGTGGGGACGGTATTTGCTCTGTTTGCTCGGTTCTGTTGCGTGTGATTTCTACTGTCCTGTGGTAACCCCGTGTGCCTCAGTTTCCCTGGGCACTGCACCCGTGCCTGGAGGGGGATCGGAATTTCAGGTGTGACTCTCACTGAGGGAGGCTGCCCCAGCACATAGACAATGGTCCAGATGCTCTGTAACCTGAGCCAGGGAGGGGGATGCAGGGAGGGGGCCTGGTTCTGGGTCCCCCTCTCCCTCCAAGATGGATTGTACTGACTGCTCCTGGCTCCTGCGCTACCACGTCAATTCTACGCGGTGTCTCTGTGAACCAGTAAACCTGTTCCCCCTCTGCTGCCTGAGAGGGACGTCTGGCTGCGGGCTCGGGTGCAGGGCCTGGTGATAGTGTACCAGCAGCTGCGTGCAAGGCAGCGTGTCTATGTGTGTGCACTAGTGCATCACTGTTGGGAGGGATGGGAGAAGATGCTTGTTTAAAGGCACGTGTAGGGGAGAGGCGTGCAGACCCCCAGGCGAGAAGGGACCTGTGACCATCTCGCGTGGCCTCAGGTTGAACACAAGCCCCCCAGTCGTGCTCGAAAAACATCCCGGTGTGATTTGAAACCGATCAGGGAGGGAGAACCCACCGCGGCGCTTGGTGAGTTGTTCCCGTGCCTACTTACGCTCCATAAAATCGTGTGCTTTATTTCCCGGCTGAATTTGTTCAGCCCCCTGCCATTAGATCACGTTAGTCCTTTGTCTCCTGGACAGAAGAGCCCACGGGTAAATATTTGGAACTTACAGACTTGCATTAAGTCACCCCTTTGCCTTGCCTTTGTTAAGTTAAATCGATCGAGCTCCTGGACTCTCTCACCACAAGGCAGGTTTCTAACCCTTTAATCGTTTTTACGGCTCCAGAACAGAAAGGAACTTATCCCGTGATCCCTCCCCTGTCGTCCATTCCCAGCCTCTGACAAACAGAGGCTAGGGACCATTCCTACCCATCCTGGCTAATAGCCGTTGATGGACCTATCCTCCATGAATTTATCTAGCTCTCTTTTAAACCCTGGTAAAGTCCTAACCTTCACAATATCCTCTGGCGAGGAGTTCCACAGGTTGACTGTGCGCTGCGTGAAGAAAAACTTCCTTTGTTTGTTTTAAACCTGCTACCTGTTCATTTCATTTGGTGACCCCTCGTGCTTATGTTATGGGAACAAGTAAATCACTTTTCCTTTTTCACTTTCTCCATCCCTGTTATGATTTTACAGACCAGGCTTTTAAATCTCTCTTCATTTGGCCCCCATTCCAAGTCCCTTGTCATTCTTGTTACAGAGGTGAAATAACCTCGCCACGTCTGCTCCAGATTCCCACTTATTCAAGACCATGTGTTTGGGGCAGGATGTGTGTTACCAATGTACAATCACAAGAGGCACGTCGCAATGTCTGAGCGATGGTGCGGCGTCGGAGAAAGCGTGTATGTGAGTGCCAGGCCGATGTGGTTTCGCATGGGGCAGTGTGTATTGTCACACTGGAGGTGTGTCTAGACTGCAGGGTTTTTCTGGAAAAACGGCCTTTTTTCCGAAAAAATGTCACTTGCATCCACACTGCTATTGCGTTCTTTGGAAAGAAAATCGAAAGCATGCAGGGGTTTTCCCGACATTGGTAAACCTCATTCTACAAGGAAGAATGCCTTTGCCGAAAGAGTTCTTTCAGAAAAAGGTGTGTGTGGACGCGGAAGAGGGAGGTTTTTTTGAAAGAGGAGGAGAGAGGAAAAAGCACAGGTGCCCTGGTGGTCACTCCGTCCATAGCAATCACAGCTGAAATGCAAGAGAGCGTCCAGTCAGTGTGGATGCTATCTGTCGAAAAAACAGATCACTTTTTCAATGCGCTTCGGCAGTGCGGGCGCTCTCTTTCGGAGGATGTTTTTTGGAAGATCTCTTCTGGAAAAGTTGCTTTCAAAAGAAGCTTGCAGTCTCGACGTACCCTGGGTGTGTGAGCGAGGCTACGGAGGGCCAGGCCCTACCAACAAAGCATCTCTCTTTGGCTCGTCTACAATTATCCCCGTGGCGCCCGGGTGGATCGGCCCGTGGCAAGGTGAAAATACAACAATTCCCACACTGCACGGGGACATCTTGTCTCGTGTCTGACAGCAAAACTCCCCTCTGAAAACACACGGCTTGCTGCCAGGGAATGCTCCCGTGCAGGCCTGGGTCCAAATGTTCAGAAAGAAGCAGCAGCAGGAAACTGCAGCCCACTAAGGAGGAAGTGTCTTGTCTGTGTGTAATCCACACACCTAGGCTATGTCTACACTGGCAGCTTCTTGCACAAGAACAGCTGTTCTTGCACAAAAACTTACCGGCTGTCTTCACTGCACGTGCGTTCTTGCACAAGCAAATGTACAGTACAGCGTCGGAAAACAGGGCTTCTTCCGGGAGAGTTGTTCCTCTCTCCATGAGGAATAAGCCCTCTTCCACAAGAGGGCAGTGTAGACAGGCAACATGAATTTCTTGCGCAAGAAGCCCCTATGGTTAAAATGGCCATTAGCGCTTTCTTGCACAAGAGAGCGTCCACACATGCCAGTGTAGACGCGCTCTTGTGGAAGACTCTTTGCACAAGAACTCTTCCGCGAAACAGTTCTTGCGCAAGAAGCTGCCAGGGTAGACGTACCCCAGGCTATGTCTACGCTGGCACAATCTTGCGCCAGAGATATGCAAATGAGGCTACGCGTGGAATATCGCTGAGCCTCATTTGCATATCTAATGAGCCGCCATTTTTGCAGAAGAGGCTCTTGCGCCAGAAGGAGCTGTCTACACTGCTCCTTCTTGCGCAAGAAAAGCCCTCTTTGCATGCGCCCGCCAGGTGCTCGGGGCTGGCCTGGCCCCGGGCACATGGCGCGGCGCTTGCAGGGAGCGTCGGCCCCGGGCGCGCGGCGCTTGCGGGGGGGAGGGGGGGAAGCGCCGGCCCCGGGCGCGCGGCGCTTGTGGGGGGGAGGGGGGGAAGCGCCAGCCCTGGCCTTGGCCCCGGGCGCGCGGCGCTTGCGGGGGGGGGGGAGCGGCGGCCCCGGGCACCCCCTGGCGCCCGGCGGGCGAACGGCCACGCCCCCTGGCGCCCGACAACCTCAAAAGGTTGGGGACCACTGCTCTACAGCATGGGCTGAGCCAGCTGGCTTTTAGCTCAAGGTTAGAGGCTCCTATATTCAGCTCTAGAGGTCCCAGGTTCAAATCCTCCTGGTGGTGGTGACGTGCATCCAACACTTCTACTGGAGCCTTGTCAAGCCACAGGCGCCTGAAGCCTTTGGGTTGCGGGAGAGCAGATTTACAGCCCCTCCTGTGGCGTGCAGAGTCGAAAGGCCTTCCTGCACCACGCTTGTGTGGAGCCAGGAGGACACGCTACCCCAGGGCTGTCTCTCACTGGACTGGCTTCCTGCGGCCTAGTGGCCCAGAGAGGTAATTGCTCAGGCAAAAGAGCAAAGCAAAAGCTGCAGCCTGAACCCGAACGAGAAGCAGCATCGTTAGCTGAGGATTTCCAGCCGCCTGAAGCTCAGTGCGTCTCAACGCCGGGAGTGGCAGATGGCACAAGGAATCGGACAAATTCTGCGAGCTGCAGCAGGATGACAGAGAGAGAAATGGGATTGGTCCTGCCTAGAGCGGGGGGCTGGACTTGACGACCTTCTGGGGTCTCTTCCAGTTCTATGATTCTATGATAAGGGGATGGTTGGATGAAATAACATGATCTTGGTAACTAATTGACCATTCATTATCAGTGGGAAATAGGTCAATGGAGGGCTGATAGGAGTTACTATAGAGAACTTTCTGGGTGTCTGGCTGGTGAGTCGTGCCCACATGCTCAGGGTTTAGCTGATCGCCATATTTGGGGTTGGGAAGGAATTTTCCTCCAGGGTAGATTGGCAGAGGCCCTGGAGGTTTTTCGCCTTCCTCTGCAGCATGGGGCACAGATCACAGCTGGAGGATTCTCTGCATCTTGGGGTCATCAAAGTATTTGAAGGCTTCAATATCTGAGATCTAGGTGAGAGGATTATTCTAGGAGGGGTGGGTGAGATTCTGTGGCCTGCACTGTGCAGGGGGTCAGACTAGATGATCAGAATGGTCCCTTCTGACCTTAAAGTCTAGGAGTCTATGAGAAAGGGCAGCGTTACACTGCGGGGCAGAGGGAGCTGAAGACCCGGCGGAGGCTTTTTGATCAGCGCCTTCCGTTCCCCCATTGTTTCACTGTGAAAAGCTCGGGGCCCTTCGGGAAGCTGGCACTGGCTAGCGAGGATGTGTCGAGAATTGCAAGCTTCGACCAAAGGCTGATTGCTGGAGTGGAGTCTTAATTAGGGGTGGAGGGAAGGCAGCTGAAATCTGCTCCAACAGGGGAGAGAGAATCCAAAGGCTGCAAGCAATGCAGTCGAGCCGCTGTGTGTCATAGACACTATACTGCCCCCACGTGACACTCAGTTGGGCCAGTCGCACTTAGGGCAGCTCCGTTCTCCTGACAAAGGGATCTCTCTGGGTGAGGACCCCTGTTACTGCAGTATCTGAGCATCTGGCAACCTCTACCGCAGTGAGGGGCAACCGAGGCGAGTGAGGGGCAACCGAGGCGCGTGCGTGGCCCTCCTCCATCTCCGTGAGCTGCAAGGTTGTTAGAACCAAGACGGTCTCCCAGGAGGGGGCAGTTTTGCTCGTGGCGCTTGCCTAGCTCCAATTTGGGGGACCCAACGGCCCCGTAGCAGCGCTGTGACTGCATGCAAGGGGAACCACCGGCTCTCACAGTCAGTGTTGTGTGTGATCAGCCCCCACCTCGCTTCCCACGCCCTGGCTCTGCTTGTGTGTCACTTCCGCAACACCGGCAGGAGAAAACAGAAGTGGCCAGAAAGAATCTGGCATCCCTGCAATTGGGCGACGGTAAACAAATGTCTCGCAGGCCCCACATAGAAACCTGCAGGGCAGTATGGGGCCCGTGGGCCGCAGGTTGGCCACCCCCCGCACTAAGGCACTGAGCCTGTCGGTGCCCCCAGGTGGCAGGGAAAGGGCTGTTATCCCCAAGGTACAGATGGGGAAACTGAGGCAGCAAATGACTCCACGGTATTTAGGTGCCTCGCTTTGGGGATCAGGTGGGGGGTAAGTGACTTGCTCGGGGTCACACAGGGAGCTGTTGACAGAGCCAGGGAGTAAGCCGGGGTCTTTCACATGCCTGTCGGATTTTGGGCTACTCAGAGGTCAGCAGAGGTAGATTCCCAAAGGAGATTGAGCAAAACCTCCACGAGCCTAGATCATCACTGCCACTTGGCCCCACATCCCTGCGCTGCCTCCTTGAGATGGGCCGGCCCTTCAGGTCCTCCCCTGTCCCTCTGGGTGCGTCTCAGCTGCCCCGCAGGTCCAGGGAGCACAGCTAACCCAGAATTAGAAGCACATGGGTGGGACTCGGCCCTCCTCACCACCGGCTCCCCATCAGCCAGTGATATGGGTGTCCACAGGGCCTGATTAAAGGGGGAGCTAGCCGGGTAGCTGCCTGGGGAGCCAACCCATGGGGGGCGCCTGATGGCAGCTGTAAGGTGCGCAGCGCATTGGGGGGGCGGGGCTGCGCATGCGCCGTGCGCCCGGGGGCAGAGCCGCACATGCGTCGCGTGCCCGCCGTCTGGGGCGCAGGAATGGCTGGAGCCAGCCCTGGGTGCCCAAAGAGGGTTGCTACTTTAACTCGCCAGCCCCATGCTGGGCACATGGGATGCGCTTTTGACTTGATCATTTTGACCCTGAGAATTTGGTTTTGCTCTTGGCTGCTCCGATTTCTGTATCTGGCTCAGCCGGAGAATCTCCCGAGGTTGGAACAGGAGCCCAGAGGGGAGCCTGCAATTCCGGGATCAAGGCACAAAGTGATCGTGCTGTGAAAACACGTGTCACTACCCGGACTGAGAAAAGGGTCACTCGGGGGACCTCAATGTAATCCTCGCCGTGCGAACCAAGTAGTTGCTTGCCCACTTCCTTGACGCATTAAGAACATACGAGCATAGGAACAGCCAGACTGGGTCAGACCAAAGGTCCATCTAGCTCAGGATCCTGTCTTCTGACAACGGCCAGTGCCGGGTGCCCCAGAGGGAGGGAACAGAACAGGGAATCGTCCAGTGATCCCTCCCCTGTCGCCCATTCCCAGCCTCTGACAAAGGCTAGCGACACCATTCCTGCCCATCCTGGCTAATAGCCATCGATGGACCTAACCTCCATGAATTTCCCTAATTCTTTTTTGAACCCTAAGTCCTGGCCTTCACAGCATCCTCTGGCAAGGAGTTCCACAGGTTGGCTGTGTGTTGTGTGAAGAGATGCTTCCTTTTGTTTGTTCTAAAACTGCTACCTATTCATTTCAGTTGGTGACCCCTAGTTCTTGTGTTATGCAAACAAGTAAATCACTTTTCCTTACTTACTTTTTCCACACCAGTTCATGATTTTATAGACTTCCATCATATCTCCCTTTAGTCTCCTCTTTTCCCAGATGAAAAGTCTCAGTTTTATTAATTTCTCAGATGGCAGCCATTCCATACTCCTGTTCAATTTTGTTGTCGTTTTCTGAACTTTTCCCAATGCCAAGATACCTTTTTTGAGATGAGGCGACCACAGCCGTATGCAGTATTGAAGATGTGGATGCACCATGGATTTATAGAGGCAATAAGATATTCTGTCTTACTCTCTGTCCCTTTTTTAATGATTCCCAACATGCTGTTTGCTTTTTTGACTGCCGCTGCACATTGAGTGAATGTTTTCATAAAACTACCAACAATGACTCCAAGATCTCTCTTTTGAGTGGTAACGGCTAATTTAGTCTCCATCATTTTATAAGGATAGTTAGGATGATGTTTTTCAATGCGCACTACTTTGCATTTATCCACATTAAATTTCATTTGTCATTTTGTTGCCCAGTCACTTAGTTTGGTGAGATCCTTTCGAAGTTCTTCGCAGTCTGCTTTGGTCTTAACTCTCTTGAGTAGTTTGGTATCATCTGTAAATTTTGCCACCTCCCTGTTTACCCTTTTCTCCAGATAATTTATGAATAGGTTGAGTAGTATGGTCCTCGTATGGCCTTTGGGGGACACCACTACTTACCTCTTTCCAGTCTTAAAATTGACCATTTATTCCTACCCTTTGTTTCCTATCTTTTAGCATTATCAGTCCATGTAAGGACCTTCCCTCTTATCCCATGACAACTTTACTTAAAAGCCTTTGGTGAGGGACCTTGTCAAAGGCTTTCTGGAAATCTAAGTATACTATATCCACTGGATCCCCCTGTTCACATGTTTGTTGACCCCCTCAAAGAACTCTAGGGCTACGTCTAGACTCTCATCATTTTCCGCAAATGCTTTTAATGGAAAAGTTTTTCTGTTAAAAGCATTTACAGAAAAGAGCTTCTAGATTGGCACGGACACTTCTCTGCAAAAGCACTTTTTGCAGAAAAGCATCCATGCCAATCTAGACGCGGTTTTGCGCAAGAAAACCCCGATCGCCATTTTTGCGATCAGGGCTTTTTTGCGCACAACAATATTGCATTGTCTACACTGGCCCTCTTGTGCAAAAGCATTTGCGCAAGAGGGCTTTTGCCCGAATGGGAGCAGCATAGCATTGCCTCAAGAACACTGACAATCTTACATGAGATCGTCAGTGTTCCTGCGGAAATTCAAGTGGCCAGTGTAGACAGCTGGCAAGTTTTTCCGCAAAAGCAGCTGCTTTTGTGGAAAAACTTGCCAGTCTAGACGCAGCCTAGCTGATTAGTAAGGCAGGATTTCCCTTTACAGAACCATCTTGACTTTTCCCCAAGAAATTATGTTCATCCACGTGTCTGACAATTCTGTTCTTTAATATAGTTTCAATCAATTTGTCCGGTACTGTAATTGCGAGGATCGCCTCTAGAGCTCTTTCTAAAAATTGGCATCACATTCACTACCATTTGCTATCGGTACAGAAGCTGATTTAAAGTACAGTTTAGTAGTGCCGCATTTGAGGTCCTTCAGTGCTCTTGGGTGAACGCCATCTGGTGCTGGTGACTTTTATTACTGTTTAGTTTATCAGTTTGTTCCAAAACCTCAATCAGGGAGAGTTTCTCAAATTTGTCACCTACAAAGAAAGGTTCCGGTGTGGGACTCTCCCTCGTCCTCAGCCATGAAGACCGGAGCAAGGCATTTAAATTCTCCACAATGACCTTCTCATACTTTAGCACCCAGGAAGGGAGGTGAGTGCAGGGATGAGGAAGTGCCTTGATGCTCCATCAGGACACTCATCCCGGCTCAGGTGCCCCCGCTGATGACGCTGACAATTGTGCATGAGGCTCAAGATAACCCAGCTGCCTCAGGCTGTAACATTTGTTTGCCGAGCCCAGCAGTGTGTGCATGTCGTGCTGCTAGTGGGTGTGGATTCTGCCCACATCGCCCCCAGATGGACCATCCCTGGACCAATCCCTGGGACCTCTGGAGCCAAACACAAGCTCAGCTGCCTGCAGCAATGTCCCCACTTCCATTAGCCCGGGCTGTAGCAGGCTCAATGATTTCTGATTGCCACGCAGCCGGCACTAGAAGGGTCTGGGGTGCCGACCTGTACAGTGGGGCGTCGGCCGTGGCTGGCTACAGTAGCACAGGGTGAACTGATCCAGGCATTCCCGTGACGATTCCAATATAAAGTGCCATCGAGTCTCTGGGAACCAGTGTTCCCTGTATGCTGGGCACATGGGTGGCCGCCAGGAGAGAGAGTCAGGTGCAGCCCAGCTGATTAGCAGAGCGCCCACTGCTGGCAGCATGTGTTTGTACGGATGGTGCACATGCCTTGGTGCACACAACAAAATTTATTCTGCACATGGACGGAAAACATTAGCGGGAACATTGCTGGGAACCGCTTAATCTTTGGCTTCACAACTGCGTTTTCCGGTAGCAGGCCTCATTAGTGCTGATGTGCGGTGGTTGGTGCGGCAATGTGGGCATTTGCTTCACAGGGAACTGGCCTGTGACCTGGGGACAGCTGGCTCTGGTCCAAACCCAGACGCTGT
The DNA here is from genome assembly GCF_049634645.1 of Pelodiscus sinensis. NCBI lineage: Eukaryota > Metazoa > Chordata > Testudines > Trionychidae > Pelodiscus > Pelodiscus sinensis. The sequence goes on from NC_134716.1 coordinate 128,133,114, forward strand.
GACTGACTGACAGAGGCTCTCTCCACCCAGCTCGGTCAGCACCAGTGAGTGGCGGGTGAAGGTTTATTGGGGCCCTGAGCACAAAGAGCATTTGGACCCCTCCCTCACCCCCCACAGCATTCTGGGAGGCCTAGAGGCACCAGAACGGGGTGCCTGAGGTGGGTCTTTGCCCCTCCACATACCACAGGACTCTGCCCCCTTCTCCTCCCCGAATCCCTGCCCCCTGGCCAGACTGGAAGCGCCAGCCACAAGGGAGCTCAGGCTGCTGTACAGAGCCTTGGACCCTGCCGCTGCCCTGGGACGTGTGTCCTGGGGGGGGGGGGGGGGCGGGACAATGGCGGGTAGGTGCGCTCCAGCCCGGCTGAGCTCAGCTGAGAGCAGTTTGGCCCCCACTATCCCCATCGCAGAGATCCATGTTCCCCCTATGCTTTTCCATTTGTGTGCAGATGTTTTCCGTTCCCTGTGCGGAATAATTGGAAGTGCACCGAGGCATGTGCCGATGTGCACCACCACGAGGAAAAAAAAACCCGGCGGAGGGTGTGTTGCTAATAGCTGGGCAGCATTGGAGTCTCTCCTAAGCGGCCGCACAAGCCCCCGGCTTACAGGAAACCCTGGAGAGGATCCTTTTCAGCTCATCCGGTGAGATCCCCGCAGGTCCTACGGGTACCAGCCTCCATCAGCTGCCCCATGCCTCGGCAACCCACACTGCAGGCCCTCAGCATCCCCCACGACGGTAGGGAAGGAGCTTTTCGGACGGGCAGGCCCCAACACCGTTGCTCTGGCTGCAAAACAGGAAGGAGGCTGGTTTGTGTTCGGGGTCCAGCTTGGCAGGAGGGTAGCCGGACTACGGTCCCAGCTCTGTGCCACGACATCGTACCTTGCTGACTCCCCTCTCCTGTCCAGGACAGGGCCGCTCCCTGTGGTCTGCTTGCCAGGCTTTGGGCCAGTCTGGTTACAAATGTCCCAGGAGACGGGGTTCTCGCTCCTGCCCCAAGTGGCAACGGCATCCCATTGCCAGGAACGTTCCCCATTCTGCCTCCTTTTCCTGCGCTGCATTTCCTCCCTTGGCTTCCACTTCCGCCCCTCCGCTGTGCTCCCCTGCCTGGGTGCCTACGCGCACCAGGAATTAGCAGGCTGCTGTTTACAACCTTCCATCCCCACTCACGTTAGAGCTTTGCCAAACAATGTAGCTGATTTACTCTCCCCTCTCCATCCATCTCCCCGGCTCCCTTCGTCGCTGTTTGCTGCCTTCCCTGAACCGCGTCCAAGCGCTCGATGTCTTTCTGGCACTTCGGTGCCCACACATGAGTGCCGTGTCCCACATCCGGGCACTCGAGTGTGCTGGAGAGAGGGGAGAACGTGGAGGGTCCCCAAAACTGTGAGCTTATGAATGCTCTAGGCTTGATCCACCAGCCAATGCCAGAGGTTCACGGTCTTTTGCATAACGTGCCATAGCGTTGAGTGGCTCTGGTCTTCATCTACAGCTTGAGGGCAGGGCTTCCATGGGTTACGGCCGAGCATCCCAACATGGGCTCCCCAATCCATTCTCAGGAGGGGTGCGGCTACCCAGCCGCTTTATTTCGGAATAACGGCCCTTATTCCGAATAACAACGTGAGCGTCCACACAGCAAGCCCGTTATTTCCAAATAAATTCAAAATCACGGGCGGCTTCTTCCGACTTCTGTCAACCTCATTCCACGAAGAATAACGCCTCTTCCGAAACTGCTATTTTGGAAAGCGGTTGTGTGGACGCTTCACGGCTGCGACTTCGAAATTGCTCCTCCCCAGGGCCATTCAAAGTGATCACACCCCAGTGCCGCCTGGGGCTCTAAATTGAGGGAGCGCATCCGTATTAGGAGAGCCTGCCTCGGACTCATTTTCAGGCTTCTTTGTAGTGTAGACGCGCTATTTCTTCAGGAATTGCTTATTCTGAAATAAGCGTGCAGTATAGTCATACCCCTCGGAGAAACAAAGCACCCGGGAACTCAGGCAATCCTACAGAGCATGGTGAGTCAGGAATAAAGGAGCAAGCGAGCAAACAAGCAGTTGATTGGACTAAGAACGGGCAAAGGTCCTTCCTCCACCCAGCTCAGAATCATGAACCCATCTACCCAGAAAAGGGTAACAAAAATGATGAGAGGTTTGGAACTGGTGCCATATGAAGAAAGATTAAAAAGACGGGGACTTTTTAACTTAGAAAAGGGGGCATAGAGGTCTATAAAATCGTGACTGGTGTGGAGAAAGTGAATAAAGAAACTTTATTTACTTGTTCCCATCACATAAGAACGAGGAGTCACCAAATGAAATAATAGGCAGCAGGTTTAAAACAAACCAAAGGAAGTTTTTCTTCACGCGGCGCCCAGTCAACCTGTGGAACTCCTTGCTAAAGGATGTTGTGAAGGCCAGGACTTTAACAGGGTTCAATAAAGCGCTAGATACATTCATGGAGGATAGATCCGTCAATGGCTATTATCCAGGATGGGCAGGGATGGTGTCCCTAGCCTCTGTTTGCCAGAACCCGGGAATGGATGACAGGGGAGGGATCACTTGATGATTTCATGTTCTGTTCCCTCCCACTGGGGCACCTGGTATTGGCTGCTGTGGGCAGACAGGATACTGGGCTAGATGGACCTTTGGTCTGACCCAGCCTGGCCGCTCTGATGTTCTTATGTTCCCTGGTATCCCTTCTCTTCCCTCTGCCCTGTGGGGTTACTGCCGATACTATAACAAAACCGTAGCCACCTCTGGCTTCCTCACTCTGTTCCATTCAGGTGCTGGCTTGCCCACATCTGAGCATCTCTTGCAACGGGACGCTCCTTTGTCCCACCGTGTCTAGTCACAGCAGTCGCAAGCAGAGAACCTGCACCTTTTGCTCCTTCAGCTCCAGGAGAATCGCTGTTGAAGTCTAGCAGTACAGGGCCAATGGCACAGACCGGAGCAATTCCTGTCCTTCCCTGCAGAGGGCAGCGGTGCTCTTATTTTCCTTGCGACACTGTGACACTATTCCCCTGCCTTCTTGCATTCATAGCCTGCCCCGTCTATCCCGGAATCATGGACCTTCAAGAGGTGTCCTCGGACGTCCCTAGGGGGGCAGGTGCTGAGCTCATTGACGCTGACGTAAACCAGGCGTAACACTGCGGATTTCAACCGAAAGGCTCCTGCCGTTTTGTCTCTGAGCGGAGAAGCCAACCGGCAGGGAATACAGCCATGCAGGGAACCGGTGGCAGCCCGCACAGCCGCTGGACGCACACACGCTAACCGGCTCGCCAGCTGCAGCGCGGCCCAAAAGCAAAGTGCAACCGTCAAGCAACGACAGCTCCGCATTTTGAGCCGCTCCTCCCTGTTCTGCCCCTTTCTACAGGCTGTACCCCCAAACAAGGGCAGTTTCCTCGGCACCAGGGACGCCCGGGCGGAGCAGCCTGGGGGTCCGGTTCAGGACAATTCCCCGCTCGTGACAGCTTGTGGAATTCCTCTGCCATGGAAATGCCACTTCCGGCTGTAACTGGCTAGCGCCTGCCAGGGTCCCCAGCTGAACCGAAGCGTCCGCTTCACTGACAGCGTCAGAGGTGGAGCCTGAAGCCCAGTTTGCCGTTTTCCTCTCCTGGCCTGGGCTAAGAGCTGGGCTGCAGCAGCAGGCGACGGTCCACACGGCGGTTGTCTGGAGACTTGCGTGCAGGCTGCCCCGAGAGAGAGAGAGCCTCATGCACCTCTACGGAGCAGGAAGCATACGGACGCCCGAGAGCCTGCCTCCCAGCCCTGCGGTCTCAGGTAACGAACACAGACCTGGAGGCCTTCCGGAGCAGATGTAGCCTACCACTGGGCAGAGGAGCCGACAATCAAGCCAGGCCCCGGATGAGGTGGGCCCACTCCGCATTCCTAGAAGGGGCGGGGCTACGTATGGAAGGGGCGGGGCTACGAATGGAAGGGGCGGGGCTATGTATGGAAGGGCGGGACCTCTATGGAAGGGGCGGGGCCTCATATGGAAGGGGTGTGGCCTGACCACAGCACTTCCCCCCACAGCACAGGTGGCCACGGGAGCGGCGAAAGAGGTGCCGATGGGGTGATCCACCAGCAGGAATAGGAGCCAGTGGGGCTGACAGCCTTGCCGGGCCCCCAAACAAGGTGGGGAGGAGCAGCAGGGCTTGGGGCAAATGGGGCAGGGCTGGAGCTAGCCTCCCCTGGCAGCCCTCAGACATTGTTCCAGCCAACCACCACCTCTGCCGACACAGCAGCATCGGGCCCTTTGGAACCCCTTAGCCTGCGGTTCCTCCCTTTTCCCCACTTCCTCCTGTCGGGCCTGCCGGGGACACTCCTTCGGGAGCACTGTCGAGGAGCTAAGGAGCCAGGCATAGCAGATGTGTGAGATTTAGGCCCAAAGCCATCTTGGTAAAGGGGCCTTTGGTTCCTAAATCACTTTGGCCAGATTCTTACGCTCCTGAGCCAATAGATGCCTCTGAGGCTTTCTGACGTGCCTAACTCCCGCTGAAATGGGCTGCTCGGGGGCTTCTGCAAACCTTGCAAGGTACCTGGCGCCCTCGTGAGGTTCCTAAACACCTTTGGCAGCCTGGCTGCTGCATGGGCGCCTCTTCCGCTGGGCGTTGCAGGCTGTTCGGAGGGGGAGGTTCTGCAAAGCCCACGGTGTCATTTCAGTTTGGTTTTTCTTTTTAACAACTGCTGGTTTGGTTTGGTTTTCCACATGATGTTGCAATTTGTGCGACTGTCATTCGAGTAATTTCCCACAGATGTGCTGGGATCCGGGCCGAGAGGTGGAAATAAATTCATGCCTTCCAAGGCCAGAAGGGACCTCTGCGAACATCTAGCAGACAGCAGGCCAGAGAACTGCCTCTGAATCATTCCCACCGCAGCTCTTTTCGGAGAACCCATCTGGATTTGAAAATTGCTGGCGAGGCAGAATCCACCCAACTCTTGATCGAATGTGGAATTGCTCTTGCTCACAGAACATGTCACCCTAATTTCAGGCTGAAATTGTCTAGCCTCAACTTCCAGCTATTGGAGAGCCCGGTAATTTGCATGTGATTGGGCAATAAAATGACAGATGAATTTTAATGCTGATAGATGCGAAGTAATGCACATTGGAAAAAATAATCCCAACTAGACGTACAACATGACGGGGGCTGATTTGGCTACAGCTAATCAAGAGCACGATCTTGGAGTCGCTGTGGATAGTTCTCTGCAAACATCCACTCAGGTTATGTCTACACTGCAAAGTTTTTCTGGGATCATAGAATCATCGAATACTAGGACTGGAAGGGACCTCGAGAGGTCATCGAGTCCAGTCCCCTGCCCTCACGGCAGGACCAAATACTGTCTAGACCATCCCTGAGAGACATTTATTTAACCTATTCTTAAATATCTCCAGAGATGGGGATTCCACAACCTTCCTGGGCAATTTATTCCAGTGTCTGACTACTCTGACAGTTGGGAACTTTTTCCTAATGTCCAACCTAAACCTCCCTTGCTGCAGTTTAAGCCCATTGCTTCTTGTTCTATCCCCAGAGGCCAAGATGAACAAGTTTTCTCCCTCCTCCTTATGACACCCTTTTAGATCCCTGAAAACGGCTCTCATGTCCCCCCTCAATCTTCTCTTTTCTAAACTAAACAAACCCAATTCCTTCAGCCTTCCTTCATTGGTCCTGTTCTCTAGACCTTTCATCATTCTTGTTGCTCTTCTCTGGACCCTCTCCAATTTCTCCACATCTTTCTTGAAATGCGGTGCCCAGAACTGGACACAATATTCCAAATGAGGCCTAACCAGCGCAGAGTAGAGCGGCAGAATGACTTCACGAGTTTTGCTTACAACACACCTGTTAATACATCCCAGAATCATGTTTGCTTTTTTTGCAACAGCATCACATTGCTGACTCATATTTAACTTATGGTCTACTATAACCCCTAGATCCCTTTCTGCCGGACTCCTTCCCAGACCGTCACTTCCCATTCTGTGTGTGTGAAACTGATTGTTCCTTCCTAAGTGGAGCACTTTGCATTTGTCTTTATTAAACTTCATCCTATTTATCTCAGACCATTTCTCCAATTTGTCCAGGTCATTTTGAATTAGGACCCTATCCTCCAGATTAGTCGCAACCCCTCCCAGCTTGGTGTCATCTGCAAACTTAATAAGCGTACTTTCTATGCCAATATCTAAATCATTGATGAAGATATTGAACAGAGCCGGTCCCAAAACAGACCCCTGCGGAACCCCACTTGTTATACCCTTCCAGCGGGATTGTGAACCATTAATAACTACTCACTGAGTACGGTTGTCCAGCCAGTTATGCACCCACCTTATAGTAGACCCATCTCAGTTGTATTTGCCTAGTTTATTGATAAGAATATCACGCGAGACCATATCAAATGCCTTACTAAAGTCTAGGTATACCACATCCACCGCTTCTCCCTTATCCACAAGACTCGTTATCCTATTAACGGGATACCAGACTGTGATGGCGCAGTCGAGGTTCCCCCCAAACAGTGCGTCTGCCACCGTGTCTGCCTCCAGAGAGGGCAGAGCTACAGTCTCGGGGCAGTTGGTAGCCGAATCCACTGCTACCAGGATGTATTTGTTCCCTGTCCAGGTCACCTGGCCGACAGGCCCCACTATCTCTATTGCTGCCTTCTGGAACCGCTCTTCTATACGGGGTAGGGGCCTCAAAGCAGCTTCCTTCCCATCTTGGGCCTTCCCCCCCACCCTTGGCAGGAGTTGCAGGACCAGCAGTACCGCTGCGCGGCCGCAAATATCCACGGCCAGTAGAAAAGTTGGAGCCGCCTCAGCTGGGTGTGCCGGATACCACAGTAGCCTGCGAGTGGGGCGTCATGGGCCAAATACAGCAGCTTGTGGCAATACTTTTGAGGAACTACCAGCTGCCGCTGGACCCCTCATACCTCCACCTTCCCTGGGGGAAGCCATTCCTGGTACTGAAATCCCTGCTCCCACAGGAATCTCTCCTGGCCGCCTCTCCCCAGCGGCTGAGCTGCACGGAGGCCAGCCTGGTCCCTCAGCCTCTGCAAGGAGGGGTCTGCCTGCACCTCAGACTGGAATTCAGCAGCTGGGCCAGGGATCGGGACCTGTCCCCCACCTTTGCCTAGGTCCGGAGTCCCAGCCTGGCTGGACCCCGTGTCCACTGGGATGGGACCCTGAGCCCCCCATTTCAGATGCACCCGGGCTACGGGTCCCATCTATGCCCCTCAGGGTCAGCTGAGTGTTGGGCACCATACAGTCTGGGGCTACGACCTTGGGCCGGGCCAGTGTCACCTCCACCCCCATGTCCCAGTAGCCTGTCACCTTCCTACCATCCACCTCCAGGGGCATGAGACACTCGCTCCACGGGGCCGCCCTGCCCCCCACCCGGTACACGGAAAAATCTGCCTCAGAGGGTCAGATGTCCCAAGGGAGGTGCACTGAGCATCCTTCCCCCCACTCTGAGCTGAGGTTTGCCAGCCGGCCCCTGCTTCTGGGACACCCTGCCCTTCCCTCAGCCCCAGCCAGATAACCCTGGAAAGTCCCAGGTCACGGGACCTGTCCTGGTGCCTGGTGCACTGAGCCCGCTTGTGGCCTCTTTGCCTGCAGCGATGGCAAGTTAAGACCTGCGGGCCCCTTGGGCCCTGGCTGGTTCTCTGGGGCACAGATGGCTGGTCCTTGTCTCTTGGCCTCGCCCCGTAGGTGACTCTCTCCGAGTCTCCGTCGCTCAGCCGAGAACTGGTCTCTGCAGGATTCCGTGGCTCCGGGACTCCCATTCACACCCGGACCGGCTCTCTGTGAACTCATCCGCCAGCTTCCCAGCCTCCTGGGGGTTCTCTGGCTTCCGGTCCTTGAGCCACAGCCTCAGGCTGGGTGTGCACGCGTCATAGAACTGCTCCGGCATCATCAGCTTAAGCAGGTCCCCTGTGATCTGGGCCCCCACCCCGAGCACCCACTTGCGGCAGGATTGCGCCAGGCGGGAAGCCATATCCACATAGGTTTCTCTTGGCTCCGTCTGTACCCCCCGGAACTTCTTCCTGTACATTTCCGGGGTTAGCAAGAACAGATTCCACCAGCCAGTAGAATAGAGAGGAGTTTATTGCTTCTCCGAGATACAGCCCAGCACAGACGTGATATTGCTACAGGAGTCTGGGCCAGGAAGCCTCAGATCCCTTGGGTTAGGGGAGTCCTTCCCCCCCAGACCTCCAGCCCCCAGTTTCGGCTCCCTCCCTCCTGTTCCCAGCCAGCAACTGACCCTTACCCCGAAGCCTCCTGTTGGTCTCCATCTCTCTCCCTTCCTCTCTCCCTCTGGGAATCCCCTGTTATCTCCTCAGGCAGAGCTTAAATTAATACACATGTGGGGGAGTCAATGGGAATCACACATCACAGCGCAGGGGGACCCCGGGTCACAGAGCAGACAGCCCCCCCACGACACCGCACACAGGTATCCCGGAAAAACTCTGCTGCATCCAGGAAGTGCGTCTGCTTTTTCGGATCAGTTTCCGAAAAAGCGGGCGCGTTCTTTAGGAAGCCCCGTATTCTTCTCCTCTTTCGAAAGAGTCCTTATTCCTGAGGAATAAGGGCTCTTCCGAAAGAGGAGGTTTTTCCCACATTTGGCCCGGTGTAGACGGGCCAAATGTCAGAAAAGCCTCCTCCGAAAAAAGAATCGGAAAAAGGTAGTTTGCCATTTGCGTTCCTTTTTCTGAAAAAAATCTGCAGTGTAAACATAACCTCAGTGTTCTACAACAGTCAAAAAAGGAAACAGAATGTCAGGAATCATAAAAAAAGGAATAGAGAATAAGACAGAGAATATCTTATTGCCTCTGTATAAAACCATGGGACGCCCATGGCTTGAATACTGCATACTGATGTGGTCACCTCATCTCAAAGAAAGATATATTGGCACTGGAAAAAGTTCAGAAAAGGGTAGCAAAAATGACGAGGGGTTTGGAATGGGTGCCATGCAAAGAAAGATTAAAAAGACTGAGGCTTTTCATCTTAGAAAAGAGAAGACTAAGGAGGGATCTGATAGAGCACTATAAAATCATGACTGGTGTGGAAAAAGTGAATAAGGAAAAGTAATTTACTTGTTTTCATAACATAAGAACTAGCGGTCACCAAATGAAATGAATAGGTTGGAGGCTGAAAACAAACAAAAGGAATTTTTTCTTCACATGATGCAGTCAACCTGCGGAACTCCTTGCCAGAGGATGTTGTGAAGAGCAGGACTTAGGGTTCAAAGAAGAATTAGGGAAATTCATGGAGGTTAGGTCCATCAATGGCTATTAGCTAGGGCGGGCAGGGAGGGTGTCCCTAGTCTCTGTTTGTCAGAGACTGGAAATGGATAACAAGAGAGAAATCATGGGAGGATTCCCGGTTCTGTTCACTCCCTCTGGGGCACCTGGCATTGGCCACTGTCAGAAGATAGGACACTGGGCTAGATGGATCTTTGGTCTGACCCCGTGTGACCGTTCCTATGTTCTTAACAATAAACCAAGGCATTTATATTTACAGAAAGGCACAAAGAGTAATCCAAATCCAGAGAGGAGAGGCCATGTAGTCTGAGGGCCAAGGAGAGATGGAGAGAAAGGACTTTTTCACTCCGATGTCTGAAATAGAAGGCAGTGCAAGAGAACCCTCGGGCTCATAAAAAGCAAATCAGAAATCAACAAGAAAAAGCTGCCCCTTACTAAGGCTGGGCTGGAAATGGTTCTCCTGTCTTGTGAGTTTTTTTGAGATTTCAAAAATATTTCATGTCCCCAGTTGGTACGTGAGGTTGAAATCACAAACGCTTTTGCAAAATTTGAACCCCAAAATTGCCGGTCAATCAAAATATTTCACGTTGATCATTCTGGTCCTTCTTTTCTTTTTCAAGCCTTTTTCTTTAACCTGTTTTAATATCAATTAAATTTTGAAATGAAAATTCACTTTGAAGCAATGAACCGGGGGGGGTTCGTTTAGAAAATATAAAAACTGGATGTTGCTGAAAATGTGATTGCCGTGTAAGCCAAGAGCAAAAGGTTGTATGCAGATACTTCGGAAACTTTCTGATGGAATGTTTTTCCGTATGAAAATGCTGATTTTATAGATTCAAAACATTCTGCAGGAACACATTGATTCTGTCAACACTTTGAATGGGACCAGATGGGTGAAGGAATAAGAACATAAGAACATAAGAACAGCCATGCTCTGTGAGACCAAAAGTTTACCTAGCCCAGGATTCTGTCTTTCAACAGTGGCCAATGCCAGGTGCCCCACAGAGAGTGAACAAAACAGGGAACCATCCAGTGATCCCTCCTCTTTCATCCATTTCCAGTCTCTGACAAACTGGGAACATCATCCCTACCCTCCTGCTAATAGCCATTGATGGACCTAATTTCCATGAATCTATCTAGCTCTTTTTTGAACCCTGTTACAGTCTTGGTCTTCACAACATCCTCTGGCAAGGAGTTCCACAGGTTGACGGTGCACTCCGTGAAGAAAAACGTCCTTTTGTTTGTTTCTAACCTGCTAGCTATTAATAGCTTTTATTGGACCAATTTCCCCAGGAGAATGGCCTTGTGTATTTGAGGATCACCACACCCGTGGTTTTGACACTAATTGCATCAATCACTATTCAATGGGTTTCATCTGTATTGGAGAGGGGCTCAGATTCAAATAAAAACACACACATCTCCTTCTCTCCCGCAGTTGAGTGTAGGTTGGGTCTAGAATTAGATGAGAACCTGGATTTCATGATGTTTTGGTGCATCTACACAGCACCCTTAGCTCGAAATAAGCTATGCAATTTGCACTATGCAAATTGCGTAGCTTATTTCGATTGTATTTCAAAATAGCTTATTTTTTTAATTTGGTGCTGTCTACATAGCGCCAAATTTTGAAATAACACGCTATTCTGAAATTCCTCTTAATCCTTGTGTAACGAGGGTTACCGGGACGTCAGAATAGAATCATAGAATCATAGAATCATAGAATAATAGGACTGGAAAGGACCTCGAGAGGTCATCGAGTCCAGCCCCCCGCCCTCAAGGCAGGACCAAGCTCCGTCTACACCATCCCTGACAGATGTCTATCTAACCTGTTCTTAAATATCTCCAGAGAGGGAGATTCCACCACCTCCCTTGGCAATTTATTCCAATATTTGACCACCCTGACAGTTAGGAATTTTTTCCTAATGTCCAATCTAAACCTCCCCTGCTGCACTTTAAGCCCATTACTCCTTGTCCTGTCCTCAGAAACCAAGAGGAACACATTTTCGCCTTCCTCCTTGTGACACCCTTTTAGATATTTGAAAACCGCTCTCATGTCCCCCCTTAATCTTCTTTTTTCCAAACTAAACAAGCCCAGTTCATGAAGCCTGGCTTCATAGGTCATGTTCTCTAAACCTTTAATCATTCTTGTCGCTCTTCTCTGTACCCTTTCCAATTTCTCCACATCTTTCTTGAAATGTGGCGCCCAGAACTGGACACAGTACTCCAGCTGAGGCCTAACTAGTGCAGAGTAGAGCGGCAGAATGACTTCACGAGTTTTGCTTACAACACACCTGTTGATACAACCTAGAATCATATTTGCTTTTTTTGCAACAGCATCACACTGTTGACTCATATTCAACTTGTGGTCCACTATGACCCCCTAGATCCCTTTCCGCCATGCTCCTTCCTAGACAGTCGCTTCCCATCTTGTATGTATGGAACTGATTGTTCCTTCCTAAGTGGAGCACTTTGCATTTCTCTTTATTAAACCTCATCCTGTTTACCTCTGACCATTTCTCTAACTTGCTAAGGTCATTTTGAATTATGTCCCTATCCTCCAAAGAAGTCGCAACCCCACCCAGTTTGGTATCATCTGCAAACTTAATAAGCGTACTCTCTATCCCAATATCTACATCATTGATGAAGATATTAAACAGTACGGGTCCCAAAACAGACCCTTGAGGAACTCCACTTGTTATCCCTTTCCAGCAGGATTTAGAACGGTTAACAACAACTCTCTGACTACGGTTATCCAGCCAATTATGCACCCACCTTATCGTGGCCCTATCTAAGTTATATTTGCCTAGTTTATCAATAAGAATATCATGCGAGACCGTATCAAATGCCTTACTAAAGTCTAGGTATATGACATCCACCGCTTCTCCCTTATCCACAAGGCTCGTTATCTTATCAAAGAAAGCTATCAGATTAGTTTGGCATAACTTGTTCTTCACAAACCCATGCTGGCTATTCCCTATCACTTTATTACCTTCCAAGCCCATTGGAAGCGGCCCATTATTTTGACATCTATTTTGAAATAACGGGCTGCTTCAATAGACACGGAGCAGCTATTTTGGGATACTTCTGGTATCCCGAAATAGCTCTGCAGTGTAGCTGTACCCTCAGAAAACTAAGATTTTGGGAACTGAGAAAATTACCAGAATTTCACGAATTGTGAGTTTCACAATTCCACGAATTTCATGGGTGATTCCTGTCCAGTGGGAGAAGATCTGAGAGGTCCTGGGCTAGCTTCCAGGACTACGTCTAGACTGGCATGATTTTCCGGAAATGCTTTTAACGGAAAAGTTTTCCGTTAAAAGCATTTTCGGAAAAGCGCGTCTAGATTTGCAGGATGCTTTTCCGGAAAAGCACTTGTTGCGGAAAAGCGTCCATGGCCAATCTAGACGCGGTTTTCCGCTAAAAAGCCCCGATCGTTATTTTCGCAATCGGGGCTTTTTTGTGGAAAACACTACTGTGCTGTCTACACTGGCCCTTTTCTGGAACAGTTTTCCGGAAAAGGACTTTTGCCCGAATGGGAGCAGCATAGTTTTTCCGGGAAAGCACTGATGATTTTACATTAGATCGTCAGTGCTTTTCCAGAAATTCAAGTGGCCAGTGTAGACAGCTGGCAAGTTTTTCCGGAAAAGCGGCTGATTTTCCAGAATAACTTGCCAGTGTAGACACAGCCATCTAGTCTGGCAACTGGCCTAGTGCCAAACCAGAGAATTTGCCCGTCCACGGGAGGTCAATATTTTCTAGCAGCATCACCCACACATCCACTGCTTGCTGGGCTCTTAGAAGACATTTAGGGGTAAATTGGAGCTAAATAACAGCACAGGGCACTGGAATGGGTTCCCTAGGGAGGGGGTGGAATCTCCATCCCTAGAGGTGTTTAAGTCTTGGCTTGACAAAGCCCTGGCTGGGATGATTGAGTTAGGGTTGGTCCTGCTTTGGGCAGGGGGCTGGACTCAATGACCTCCTAAGATCTCTGCCAGTCCTGGGATTCTACGATTCTGAGTCTCTTAACGTATCTAGGTGCATTGCACTTGATTAACAAATGCTAATCTCTACACAGAGCAGAATACATCTCCATTGCTAACGAAAGGTATTTCTCTACCCAGCGGGAATGCTTCTTGAATGCGAATATAATATGTTGAGCTTTGTCCTGCCGTCTGCCCCTGTCGCTGGTGTAAATCCACAGGGACTGTCGGTTTCAGGACGGATGTGCCTGACTTGCGCCAGAATATTTGAAGATCAAAGTCCCCATTCCTATTGTGCAGCCCAGAAGTTGGTAACAGAGCTAGGAACTGCATGCCCACAGCGGATCAAATTATGCCATTCCTCTCTCTGTCCAGGGAGGGGTACCTCTTTGTTTTCTCCGGGGAAGCTTTTGCAGGAGACATTCTGCAAAGGGAAAAACAAGACAAACAAAAAAGGTCTGAGCTCTGAAGAGGTGATTTGATAAATTGTCTGAACCATAACTGATTGCAGAGCAGCTGTACTCCACTTTTGTGCAATTGATGAGAAAATACATGGCTTGGGACATCTGATTTTATGCTGCAATTGCTTTGAAATGCCTTTCTTCTTATCTTAATGGAGGATGTTTGGGGGTGGTAAATAAGCCGGAGTGGTGATGACGTATTTTGGGGCGAGTGGTGTCTTCACGTAATCTACAACAGGTAAAGTTCTGCCAAACTGGCAATAGTTGGAGCTGGAGAATAAGACCAGGGCGAGTGATTCCCATTGTGGGCTGATATGAAAAACCTTGCAGACTGGTCTTAGAATTTCAAGTTATCACAGGCCTTTGCTAACGCTCCCTGGGTTTTCCCCTATTTTACGAAGATGGGGATTTATTTGTTAAGAACACTATGGAACTAGTTTGTCCGACGTGTAGAATTCATAGATTTCAAAGTCAGAAGGGACCACTAGATCATCTAGACTATCACTGGATAACAGCCTCTGTTGCTGTATGATTGAAATATGACCACTTATATCAAGGATATTGCTTCTGTTAGACAATTGCAACAAATCTTGTACCAAGTATATCATGTAAGGTGTCAATGGAAAGTTATGATTTGCTAAATAGGATTACCCTGTTTATGTGCATGGATCATTTTTGGATCTGAAGTTATGAATGCTGGCTATGCAATGGTGCTGCTGGACTGGGTAAAATCTCCTTTGAAACCAAACAGGTAGGTGTTGATGGCCCATAAGCGCTGTTGGGACAGACCCCTCCTTCCCCCATGGACATGAATATACATCACTCCAAGGTGCTTTGAGCAAATTATTTCATGTAACCCATCAATCTGCATGTCATGATCCGCTGATTCTGTTGATCTTATTTTGATGTGTGTGTAATTCTTCTGTGTGAAATTAGACATATGGAGTAGGGAATCCTTTGTGATTGTTACATGTGTGAATGAAAGTCATCAAGAGAGGCCTCAGTGTGAGCAGTCATATGCAAATAGCCTTTTGTCCTTAAGGCTTAGCGGTGGTTGGTAGGGAGTGGCCGGGTGACTCCCCATACAATAAGGGAATTCTTTAAAAAGAATAGGAGGGGAAGCGTTTTTTAGTCTTTTGTCTGGGCTACACCTGAAGAAAGGAGCCAAAGACTCCAGGGTGAGGAGACAGCCCTGGTTTGGAGGGGGCACTGGAAAAGAGGTTTTAGGGTGAGTTTGAAAACGTTTGTGCTGAGGCTTCAGTGTCGAATTAGCCAAGTGCTTTTGTTTCTTTTGATTCGTAACCTACTTTGCTCTGCCTGTTATCACTCATTGCCACTTCAGTCCTACTGCTTGGACTTCATAAAACCACTTTTATTTCTATCAAACCCAGTGTAAACAATTATTACCTGGGGGAGAGGGGGCAACCAATGTGTACATACTCCCTTTTCTTTGCTAAAGGGGCTTACCCAGGTAATTCATTGGGGGTTTTGATCCCATTTGGGGAGTGGTATCCCAGGAAGCTGGGCCCAAAACTGAACTCTCCTAGGACCTGAAGAAGTACAGCAGTGTCTGTACTGCTTCTCAGGGGGGCAGGACTGGGGGAGACCAGGGAGCTGGCCCAGCAGGACCAGGCGGTGAGGAGCCCCAGAGAGCAGGAAGGTGAGTGGCAGTGGCCGTGTCAGCATCCAGGGAGGCACCCCGAAGAGGTCTTCTGTGACCTCCCCTCCCCCCATCAGAGCCATCACCCTCCCAATGGACCATAGAAGAAACTCATCCCTCTGCAGTTCTGAGGCACCTTAGAGCCATCCCACCCGGTGAGTCTGCCTGCGGATTCCTTAGCACGAATATGGCCAATGAGTGTCCTTGTGAGCCCGCAGGCCGTGGAAGGGCACGTGATGTGTTCAGGGTGCCTTGGCCTCCATCTTGCACCAGCAACTTTCCACAAGCTGGCTCTGTGGGCTTTGGAAACTGAAAATGTCCAGGCACATGGCAAAGGGTATAAAAGCCCCCTGGGACGACTCAATTTCCTCTGGACGGTGGGTTTACAACTAAAAGGAGCTCGTTGCACTATGGGCTGAGGACCTGGAAGTTACCAGAGACGTTCCAAGCCAGTAAGATCATGGCTACAAACCTGCTCTAAGAATGGTGCCGTGATTGTATGAACAGGATCGATGACCATTTTTAACCATGGGACGCCCACATCCTGAATACTGTGTACAGACGTGGTCGCCTCATCTCAGCAAAGATCTCTTGGCATTGGAAAAGGTTCAGAAAAGGGCAAGAAAAATGAGGAGGGATTTGGAACGGGTCCCATAGGAAGCGAGCTTAAAAAGACGGGGACTTTTCAGCTTAGAAAAGAGGAGACTGAGGGGGGATAGGATAAAGGTCTGTAAAATCATGACTGGTGTGGAGAAAGTGAAGAAGGAAAAGTAATTTACTTATTCCCACAATATAAGAACTAGGGGTCACCAAATGAAATGAATAGGCAGCAGATTTAAAATAAACAAAAGGACGTTTTTCTGCACTCAGTGCAAAATCAACCTGTGGAACTCCTCGCTAGAGGATGTTGTGAAGGTCAAGACTTAGGGTTCAAAAAAGAATTAGGGAAATTCATGGAGGTTAGGTCCATCAATGGCTATTAGCCAGGATGGGTAGGAATGGTGTCCCTAGCCTGTTTCTCTGGAAGTGGGTAACGGGAGGCAGGGCGGATCACGTGTGGATTACCCTGTTCCCTTCCTCTGGGGCACCTGGCATTGGCCACTGTGGGCAGACAGGACACTGGGCTAGATAGACCATTGGTCTGAGTCAGTCTGGCCATTTTTATGTTCGTATGTAACTCTCTTCATTCATTAATAAACCGCTACATTTTAGTAGTTATTAAAGGACTGGAAATTGCATGACTATTGGGTGGGATGGGAGCTATATAGTGGCCTGGCTGTGTGGCTGCTCCCTTGGGATGAGCGGACCCTAGCTGTGATGAACTGGGTTTTCTGCGACTATGCCTCGTAGAGTCCCGGGTCTGGGTGGTGAGACGAAGGCTGAGATGCCTAAGGGGACTGTGCCGTCTCCTTCCCCAGGACCGCCCCCCAGCTCTTCCACTCCATCCCTCACCACCGAAGGTCCCGGATGCTCACTGCGTCCCACCCCCTCCAGACGGGGCAGCAAGAAGCGATGCCAAGAGCTGGCAGGCGAAGGATGCTTGGCTGGGCACTGCTGGCTCAGAGCGGGAGCGGGCCTTCTGGGGCAGGAGGAGCTGGCATTTGGGGAGGCTGCCGGCAGCTCGGCCTAGCGCTGAGACAGGCCTGGCGCTCAGGGGCAGGGGCGACTTGGCCCAGTGCTGGGGCCGGTCCGACACTTGGGGAGGCTGCTGGCTCAGCCGGGCGCTGGGGCTGGGCCAAGCTCAGGGCCCGGGGGAGCAGAGGTCTGATGCTGGGGTGCGGGCGGTGGGTCTGAGGGTTCAGGTCTGGGAGCGGGGAGCGTCGGGGCTCCGGTATGTGGCGGTCAGGCCTGGGACGGGGGTTCACCCGTCTCCATAGGAGTTGGGGTGTACACCTGGGCACGAGCCTGCATGAACTCTGCCTTCAAGAAAGGCTGGCTGTGGACGTGGGGGGGTTCAAGGCCCTAAACTATAAAGCAGGGAGGGGGAACCAAAGGCCTGGGGGCTGGATGCAGCCTTCGATTTGCCTGGACCAGCCCCGGAGATTCAGGGCTTCCCCCCGGTATTGGGGAACCCGCTGTGGTGCTGCAACTCCCCCCCCCCCATCATCCTCCCGAGGGCTGGAGCACACAAATCGCCTCGCCAGGGCCCCCCAGCTCTGGTGTGCGAAGGGAATGAGAATGTCTTTCCCATCCTCGGTGAAAGGCACCGACCGTCAGCCTCCGGCTCGCAAGCCAGGCCCTGGGCAGCAGCCTTCCGCGAGGCGAGTCTGCCACTGCTCCTAGGTTTCCTCGACCCTGCCCCCACGCAGCCCTCCCCGTGCGCAGCCCCTCGCCCTCCTCCTCGGCCCGCGCGGAGCTGGCGTCCCCCTCCGCCTGCTGCAGCGGAGAAATCAATTTCCAGCGAGATGAAATGGCTCGGAGAAGAGGCTCTTGATGCGCCGCGCTCCCAGGGCGGGCGGGCGGGCGAGTGGGGCGGGGGAGACAGGTTTCTCTGCCAGCCATTAAGAGGAGAGATTCGTCCAGGGCAGGAGAAGGACAGGCACATGAGTGGGAAGGACAGGGCTGGTGCAGAATGCACAATGCCTGGGAGGGGCTGGGCCGAGAGGCGCCTGGCTCGGAGCCCTGCCTGCCGCAGGCCTGGCTCTGACCGAGGGCGCATCGCGGAGCTGAGCTTTCGACATGGGCTGTTCCCTGCGTTCCCTTTGCCAGGCACGTCCCCTGCCGGGGCCAGAGAGCAGCCAGGCGGCGACTGAGCGCCTCCCCCCCTGGGGACTGTCCCCTGTCCAGAATCTCCGGCTCATCCCCCCCTCTTCCAGCTGGCCCTGCAGCCGGGCAGTGGCCCATCCCTAGCACCCAGCAGGCCTCTCTCTGCGGCGGTCTCCAATGCCGTGACGCGGGGGAGAAGCCGAGACAGCTCCAGGCTCTCCTCTTCCCAAGGCCTTGTCACCATGTTGCACCTGCCACAGACCGACCGGCGAGAAAAGGAGAAAAGACACAAGAGGGGGGAGAGCTAACCCCGCTGCACCGCACTGAACCCCAGCTGTGGGGGGCCCAGGTCTCTCCCTTAAAGTCAGGGAATCCTAGAGCACTGGAAGGGACCTCGAGAGGGCACCGAGTCCAGTCCCCGGCCCTCACGGCAGGACCCAGCACCATCGAGATCATCCCTGACAGGTGTGTGTCCAAACTGCTCTTAAATAACTCCAGTGATGGAGATTCCACATCACCCGCCCCCCGGCAATTTATTCCAGTGTTTAACCCCTCTGAGAGGCAGGAAGTTTTTCCTAATGTCCAACCTAAACCTCCCTTGCTGCAGTTTAAGCCCATTGCTTCTTGTCCTGTCCTCAGAAGCCAAGGAGAACGATTTTTCTCCCTTCTCCTTGTGACACCCTTTTAGATACCTGAACACCGCTGTCATGTCCCCTCTCGGTCTTCTCTTTTCCAAACTAAACAAGCCCAATTCTTTCATTCTTCCCTCCTAGGTCATATCTTCTAGGCCTTTAATCATTTTTGTGTCAGGGGTGCTTTCAACCAGCTGGCCAGGCGGGGGTTCTAGGCTGCTCTCCAGGGGAAACGTGGCCTCTTTGCAAAGGGAAAGATCAGAACAGGGAATCATCCGAGTGCCTATCCCCTGTCTCCCATTCCTAGTTACTGGCCAGAAGAGGCCGGGGACACCATTCCTACCCAGCTTGGCTAACAGCCATTGATAGACCTAACCTCTGTGACTGTATCTTTTTGGAATCTTGTTCGAGTCCTGGCCTTCGCAACGTCCTATGGCAAGGAGTTCCACAGGTTAACAGTGCACTGTGGGTCTCACACTACTCCCATTGGCACATCCGGTCTGAGATGCCAGTGAATTTCTGTTTCCCAGTAAGGGGTGTGACAGAAGGAGGGTGGGATGGAGGGGCATTGGCATAGCTGTGGGGGGAGTTTGGGGGTGGAATAACAGCAGGCTGCTGCTCAGGATGGTGGGTGGGATAGCAGGGCCCGGACTGAGGTGCATCAGTAGCATGGGGGTGAACACACATGCCACACACACAGCCACATACAAACACATGCATGTGCTTCTGTGTCTCTTCTCCCCACTGCTCGCCTGTCCCCTCTGTTCCTTTCTTTCCTTCCTGCAGACGCCCTTCACAGCTGGGTCACCCCATTAAGCTTCATTTGCGGCACACACTCAAGCGCTCTTTCCCTCCTCCGCTTCAAAGGGAACGCCGCAAAGCAAAGCCAAACCGCCTGGCGCTTCCGCCGCAGCACGGAGGCCGGCTCTCAGCCATCGATCGCCAGCGCTCCCGAAGGGCTGCTTCCTTTTCATAATATTTATGGGCTTGCTTTATTGTCAGAATCATTACCGTTCAGCGGGCTGCATGGATTTTGTGCCAGCCGTACTTAGTGTGGCTTGTTTTTAACACTCCTCCCGCCGCACGCCGGGGGACGTTCGCGCCAGCCTTTGGATCGCCCGGCTCCTGGGATTGTTCCCATCGTCCCCGGAGGGCGGGGGGGGGCAGGGAAGTTGGGGGGACACTGGTGGCCTGTTTGAATCGAGACTGCCCAGCTGGATGACACGGGAGGAAGGAGCAATTTGTGGCTCTAGCAGGAGCTCCGGAGGTCTCCTGAATTTAATTCCCAGCCCCGCCACAGATGCCAGATGGAGTTGGCCAGCTCTCTGAGCAGAGATTTGGGTGACAAGTACTCTGCCTGTATTGCAAATGGGGCGGAGGCCTGCAGCTAGAGGGGAGAGAGGATAGTAATATGGAAAAGACAGAGAACGACTCGGGAGAGGTGGCCGGGGCTTTGCTGGCATTCTGTCTTGGACCACTGTAAATGGGGGGGGGGGGGGAGGGAAGAAAGAAAGAAAGAAAGAAAGAAAGAAAGAAAGAAAGAAAGAAAGAAAGAAAGAAAGAAAGAAAGAAAGAAAGAAAGAAAGGCCAGACTGAGTCAGACCAAAGGTCCATCTATGCCAGGTGCCCCAGAGGGAGTGAATCGAACAGGTAATGATCAAGCGATCTCTCTCCTGCCATCCATCTCCACCCTCTGACAAACAGAGGCTGGGGACACCATTCCTTGCCCAGCCTGGCTACAAGCCACTAATGGACTTAACCTCCATGAATTTATCTAGTTGTTTTTTAAACCCTGTCATAGTCCTAGCCTTCGCAACCTCCTCAGGCAAGGAGTTCCACAGGTTGACTGTGCGCTGTGTGAAGAAGAACTTCCTTTTATTTGTTCTAAACCCATTAATTTCATTTGGTGGCCCCTAGTTTTTATATGATGGGAAAAAGGAAATAACTTTTCCCTGTTCACTTTCTCCATACCACTCATGATTTTAGAAAGAAAGAAAGAAAGAAAGAAAGAAAGAAAGAAAGAAAGAAAGAAAGAAAGAAAGAAAGAAAGAAGAGAGGGACGGAGGGAGGGAGGGAGGGAGGGAGGGAGAGGAAGGAAGGAAGGAAGGAAGGAAGGAAGGAAGGAAGGAAGGAAAGGATAGAGGAAGGAAGGAAGGAAGGAAGGAAGGAAGGAAGGAAGGAAGGAAGGAAGGAAGGAAGGAACGAAGGAAGGAAGGAAGGAAGGAAAGGATAGAGGAAGGAAGGAAGGAAGGAAGGAAGGAAGGAAGGAAACCTCTCTCTCTAGCTCAGTTCTGCCCCCCGTGTCTGAAAGGTGGCCAGGGAGCAAACCGGAACCCGACGGGTCCTCCCAAGGGTGTAGCCCTCACTTGTGTGAAAAGCAGACGGGCCCCGGGAGGACAGGGTAACGCTGGATTGGCCTCCGCAGCTGGGCCGCTCAGTCTCCCTGGGCTCCCCCGGAGCAGCCAGCAGCGGCGATCCCAGGCAGCGAGCTCCGGGAGGAAGGAAGGAAGGGAGGCCTGGCCCATGGAAAGCAGAAAGGGCGTCCCCCGCTGGGCCGGCCGGGGAGGGGACGCTGCAGCACAGAGCCAGTGGCCCTGTGGCCACGCCAGGAAGGGGGACAATGCGTGTTAAGCGGCGGGGCATGGAGCACCGGTAGGAAGGTTGGCATGGCAACGCCAGGGGCCAGAGGCCTCACTGAAGGCGCCTGGACAAGGCCGTGATGTCCGCAGCGCTGGCTGAGACCTGCCCCGGCTGCTTCCAGTTGCCGGGTTCATCCAAAGTCTGGCCCGGCACACGGCACGGTCTCCGGACAGCACCGTGGCGCCGCGTGGGCCCCGCTCACCGTGGCAAAGGGACTGATGCCTGAGCAGGCATGTTCCACGTCTACGCCCCTCCCAGGCTTGAGGTTTCCTTGCTTGGTGCTCAAGGAATTGCCTGGTGCCCTCTAAGGTCAGCGCCTTGCACAGAGCCCTGAGCCTCCACACGTAAGAACCTCAGAGCGGCCAGACGGGGTCAGACCAAAGGTCCATCCAGCCCAGTGTCCTGTCTGCCCACAGTGGCCAGTGCCAGGTGCCCCAGAGGGAGGGAACCGAACAGGGAACCATCCAGTGATCCCTCCCCTGTCACCCATTTCCAGGCAAACAGAGGCTGGGGACACCATTCCCACCCATCCTGGCTCACAGCCTTTGATGGACCTAACCTCCATGAACTTATCTCGCTCTTTTTTGCACTTTGTTAAAGTCCTGGTCTTCACCCCATCCTCTGGCGAGGAGTTCCACAGGTTGACTGTGTGCTGCATGGAGAAAAGTTTCCTTTGGTTTGTTTTAAACATGCTACCCATTCCTTTCATTTGGTGACCCTAGTACTTACATTATGGGAACAAGTAAATAATGTTTCCTTCTTGCCTCTTTCCACACCAGTCATGATTTTATAGACCTCTATCCTATCCCTCCTTAGTCTCCTCTTTTCTAAGCTGAAAAGTCTCAGTCTTTTTAATCTCTCTTTATATGAGACCCGTTCCAAACCCCTCCTCATTTTGGTTGCCCTTCTCTGAGCCTTTTCCAATGCCAGTATGTTGGACTCAAAGCCCCTGAAAGACCCCACCGGATTCGGGCAGCTGTGGAGGGTTCTCCCAAGGCCGAGAGGGGAAATGAAGCCGGCCTGGAAAAGGGCTCCGTGTCTAATCCCGAAATGTAACTGAGATTTCAATGTGTTCCCCCTGATGAGCTGGAGGCAGGTAGAGCCGTGGAAAGAAGGCGGGGGGGGAGGCCATGCGACCGGCGCTGATTGTCTCTCTTTGTTATTGCACATCTGCGGCGGGGGCTGTTGTGTTGATGGTAAGTCGCTCGCGCGTCCCTCACTTTTTCAATTACCGCCTCCACGCTGCCTTCCCGATTGCCTGGCGCGTCCCGGTTCACCTGCCTGCTGAGCGTAATTTGTTTTTAATGCACGGCTCTGGGGTGGTGGTGGGGGGGGGGTTTAAACAAAGTGATTTTTCTATTCACATTTATAATTAATTCCTAATCTGATGGTGTCTGAAAGGGAAAGGGCTGCGTGAGAGATCCTAGGAGAGGTGGGTGCCTCCGGGCTGCTCCGTGCTCAGCTTAACCCCTTCAGCGCCCTGGCGCCCACAACGCACCAGAACCCGGGTCTGTGGTGCCCGGCCCTAGCACACCCGTCGGAGCAGCCCCTGCTCCAGCGGGCCCTGGCCAGACTTGCTGGCTCAGCACACCGGCACCTCCGGGCCCTCTGGCCCCACAAAGGCAGTCCTGTCCTGGCGGCACGTAGAGAGCCGGCGTTAGCAGTGGCGTGGCAGCGGCCTTTTGCTTGGGATGCGAAGAGCCAGGGGCTGACTGAGGGGCAGAGTCCGTGAGCAGAAGCCTAGCTGGATGAAGGGCTTAAGGCTCCGTTCTGGGAGGCCTTCCATCCCCCCACAGAGACCCGAAAGCAAGGAAGCGCCGCGTGATTGACACCTGCTGTTGACTCCCAGCCTGCACCTGGCCCCACAGAGCTCTTCACAAAGAAGCGCGCTCTGTCTCCAGGGGAGGAAAGGCCCCGCTCACGGCACGGCAAACCTTGACTACAATCTCATGCTGTCCCCACGAGCATGTTACACATGGCACGCCTCAGCTGTGCACGTCACACTGCACGCCTCACCTGTGCACGTCACACTGCACGCCTCACCTGTGCACGTGTCACACTGCACGCCTCACCTGTGCACGTCACACTGCACGCCTCACCTGTGCACACGTCACACTGCACGCCTCACCTGTGCATGTCACATGTCACACTGCACGCCTCAGCTGTGCACGTCACACTGCACGCCTCACCTGTGCATATGTCACACTGCATGCCTCAGCTGTGCACGGGTCACACTGCATGCCTCACCTGTGCACATGTCACACTGCACGCCTCACCTGTGCACGTCACACTGCACGCCTCACCTGTGCATGTCACATGTCACACTGCACGCCTCAGCTGTGCACGTCACACTGCACACCTCACCTGTGCACGTGTCACACTGCACGCCTCACCTGTGCACGTCACACTGCACGCCTCACCTGTGCACACGTCACACTGCACGCCTCACCTGTGCACGTGTCACACTGCACGCCTCACCTGTGCACGTCACACTGCACGCCTCACCTGTGCACACGTCACACTGCACGCCTCACCTGTGCATGTCACATGTCACACTGCACGCCTCAGCTGTGCACGTCACACTGCACGCCTCACCTGTGCATATGTCACACTGCATGCCTCAGCTGTGCACGTGTCACACTGCATGCCTCACCTGTGCACATGTCACACTGCACGCCTCACCTGTGCACGTCACACTGCACACCTCACCTGTGCATGTCACATGTCACACTGCACGCCTCAGCTGTGCACGTCACACTGCACGCCTCACCTGTGCATATGTCACACTGCATGCCTCAGCTGTGCACGTGTCACACTGCATGCCTCACCTGTGCACATGTCACACTGCACGCCTCACCTGTGCACGTCACACTGCACGCCTCACCTGTGCACATGTCACATGTCACACTGCACGCCTCACCTGTGCACGTCACACTGCACACCTCACTTGTGCACATGTCACATGTCACACTGCACGCCTCACCTGTGCACGTCACACTGCACGCCTCACCTGTGCACATGTCACACTGCACACCTCACCTGTGCACGTCACACTGCACGCCTCACCTGTGCACGTCACACTGCACGCCTCACCTGTGCACATGTCACATGTCACACTGCACGCCTCACCTGTGCACATGTCACACTGCACGCCTCAGCTGTGCACGTGTCACACTGCATGCCTCAGCTGTGCACATGTCACACTGCACGCCTCACCTGTGCACATGTCACATGTCACACTGCACGCCTCACCTGTGCACGTCACACTGCACACCTCACCTGTGCACATGTCACATGTCACACTGCACGCCTCACCTGTGCACGTGTCACACTGCACGCCTCACCTGTGCACATATCACACTGCACGCCTCACTTGTGCGCATACATTGCACTGCATATGTCACCTGTGCACGTCACACTGCATGCCCCATCTGTGCGCACAGATGCCACACTGCACGCCTCACCTGTGCACATCACACTGCATGCCTCAGCTGTGTGCATGTGTCACACTGCATGTGTCACCTGTGCGCATATGTCACACTGCACACCTCACCTGTGCATGTCACACTGCACTCCTCAGCTGTGTGCATACATCGCACTGCATGCCTCATCTGTGTGCATGTGTCACACTGCACACCTCACCTTTGTACATATGTCACACTTCATGTCTCACCTGTGCACATATGTTGCACTGCACGCCTCACCTGTGCACATATATCATACTGCACACCTTACATGGATGCATATGTCACACTGCACGCCCCACTTGTGTGCATATCTCAAATTACACACCTCACTTGTGCACGTCACACTGCATGCCTCATGTGTACACATATGTCACACTGCACGCCCCATTTCTCCACCCATCTTTGACGGAGGCTCTGGGGGCCGCTGAGCCCTCTGTCCCCCAACCTGGAGGCATCTCTCTCACCCTGTTATCCTGTGCCAAGCCACAACCTGCCTGGACAGCCACAGTCAGGGGCACAGCCCACTGAGTTACATGTATGATCTACCAGCCACCCATGATCTGTCCTCAACGCGGCTCCTGCCAGTTCTCCCCGGAGCCCAAGCCTTGCCCTGGTCAGAAGCCAGACCACAGTCCGTGCCTTCCCCCGCCTGGTCCGCCCTCGGCGTGGAGAGGGCACACGCCGCCCTTCAGAAACTGAGCCGCGCTCTCCTGAGCCCTCTCACCAAACGCATGGACTCAGGTGACACTCAAACCAGACGGATTCACTGGAGGCAGGTGCAGCAAAGGGACCGTACGCGGTGACCCTGGAGAGCGGAGCTGGGGACCGCAGGGGTCAGAGCTCCAGAGCTAAACAGGACTGGAATGGAGCCGTGTCTCTGCCCGGTCCTGAGCACTCGGGCTCGGAGTCTCCTGTCTGGGGTCACCCTCCACCCCCGTTCAAAGTCTTTGCCCACCAGGCTTGTTGTAGAGGTTGAGTTGTGGGGGGATTAGAGCAAGTCCTGATGTCATAAGACATAAGAATGGCTGCACGGGGTCAGACCAAAGGTCCATCTAGCCCAGTAGCCTGTCTGCCAACAGTGGCCAACACCAGGTACCCCAGAGAGGGTGGACCGAAGACAATGATCAAGCAATTTGTCTCCTGCCATCTCTCTCCAGCCTCTGACAAACAGAGGCCAGGGACACCATTTTATCCCCTGGCTAATAGCCTTTTATGGACCTAACCTCCATGAAATTATCTAGCTTCTCTTTAAACTCTATTATAGTCCTAGCCTTCACAGCCTCCTCTGGCAAGGAGTTCCACAGGTTGACTACACGCTGTGTGAAGAAGAACTTCCTTTTATTAGTTTTAAACCTGCTCCCCATTAATTTCATTTGGTGCTTCTAGTTCTTTTAGATGTCGCTTCCCCTCTTCACAGTTTCTTCCAGCTTGCTGGACAGGTCTGTGCACGGGATGGGGATGCCCTGCTGGTCAAGCAAGCTCCGTGTCCACCTGGTCGCCCTGGGAAGTCTTCTGGGATGGTGGCTGGGAAAGTGGATTTCCTTCAATGGGGTGTCAGCCGGTCCGGCTACTCCGCTGTCGGACCTGACAGGCTGGTTGTGTGTGCCCCACCCCGCAACCTGGTTCAATAACTCACACAGCAGAGGCGCGGCACTTCCCCTCCAATGACAGCACACCCATCCAGCTGGAGGGACATGTTCCACAGACAAAGGCTGGGGCGGGGCAAGCCCCAGCCCCGCCCCTTCTGCCAAGCCCCGCCCCCCAGCATCACGGGGCAGTGGGGCAGGTGCGGTCCGAGCCTCTGCAGCCCAGCAGCATGGGAAGGGTGGGCGGCACACAGCCTCCGCCTCTCTGGCCCCAGTAGGGATTCTGGGGGCGGAGTCTGGGCGGGGCTAGGCTGGCATTTGGCAAGGCAACGCCTCCCCCAGCCTAGCGCAGCTGCTGCTCCATCCACGGAGCAAGCCTGGTACAATGACCCCTCCCAGAGAGCGGACACGACTCTGGGGTGACTCGGGGGGGGGCTGCTTTGAGGCACGGAGTGTTACAGCACCGCTTGGTGCACCTCTGCACGCAGCTGCCAGCCCTCAACAGCGGAACCTGGGAGCGAGCTCTGGCATGGCACGGCCAGGGAACGTAGCCTCGCCTTGCTCTCTGCTTTCTCAGCCATGCCAGCAGCTGCCCATCTGCAGTAGCACTTGCCTTCAAGGGCTTTCAGTGGGCTGGTAACTCTTGGGAAATGACGCGCTGTCCCCAGAATCCAGCACAAAGGCAAAGCCTCGTAAGAGGGGCTTTCAGAAAGGGAGCCTTGTCTGGTGCAGAGAGCACAAAGCCCTTTCAGGCCCCTAGGCTTCTAACTCCCAGATATCTTTGTGGAGTTAGGCCTGGGTGTCAGGCACAGAACCCGCTTTTCCTTCCTCTGCCACCGACTTCCTTTGTGTCCTTGGGCAAGTCATGCGATCGCTCTCTGGTTCAGTGGCCCCCAGTAGACGAACGAGCTCGGAAAGAGGTTGAGGGTCGTTCGTTAGTATCTCTGACTTAACGGGAGGTACTAATAGAGCACAGAGGCGTCACGGGTGGCCGGCGTCTCTATTGTCTGTCTCTTTAGATCCCAAGCTCCGTAAGGCAGAGGCTGTCTCTCGCTCTGTGTCTGTACAGGCTCCCTCTTGTGGGTCGGGCCAACGATTGCTCCATTTCTGGGGCAGTTTTGTCCCTGACCAAATGTGCCACACTGGCCATTTGACAGGCCCTTTGGCCATTCCTTGGCCAGGTCACCCACCTCACTTCTGCCTCAGTTTCCCCACAGCACTGTGGCAACAACAGCCCTGCCCTGACTTGCACAGCGATAGATTAGCCAGGGGGCCTGCGCACAGGGGCCTCCGTCCCTGGGATGGCCCCAGAAAAAGGGGCGCCCTGCCCCCAGCAGACAAGCCTCAGGAGGGGCAGAGGAAGTCTCTGTACCCCAACCCCACACCCTGACAGAAGCACCAGGTGGCAAGGGAAGCCCTAGCGCCCTCCCCACAGCTGCAGCCCTGGGCCTGGGGGAGGGCTGGCTACCGGCCACGTCCTTCGGGCTGGGGGAGCTCTCACACCACACTGTGGCCCTGGCGGGGGGAGGGGGCAGAGCTTCTCCAGTCTTGGGGCTGCAGTGGGGGAGGCAGGAAGGAACCAACAGGGGCTACCGTGGGGCAGGAGGGGGGGCAGAATGGGGCAGGGCCATGGGTAGAACCAAAGTGGAGCAGAGGGGGAAGGGCAGAATGGTGGAATGGGGGTGGGACCACAAGTAGAAGGAACAGGGAGGGGTCCCCCGATTTGCTCCGGCTCAAGCCCCCCTGAAATCTTAATCCCGCTGGCCTCGCAGGGCTGCGGTGAGGCTCCACACATTAAAGATTGCGAGGGGACAGGAACGGGAAGGGGGGGGCCGGATAAATTCCTAGGGCACCGAGTGGTGGATTTCACGTCAGAACGACCCCTCCAGGCGCTGTCTGGCCTGACAGCCCCCCGCGGCGCACGGAGCTGCCGGCCCACTTCCCACGGCTTCCCCCGGCTTTGCTCACCGCGGTCGGGAGCAACCGCCCCGCCGTGCCCGGTGACAGGAGAACGACAGCCCGCAGCCAAAACAGCGCCCTGGGGGGGCGAGCAAAGCGCCCGCCCGCCGGAGAGCGAGCCGAGGAGGCAGGCAGCTGTCGAACGCGGCGGCCGAAGCAGCCAGCGCCGGCCCCGTCCTGGGCTGTCTAAACCTTCGCCATCATTCCCTCCCTCGAGGTGACTGTCAAATCCGGCCCGCTCGCATGTTCATCATCCGAGCAGGGCCCAGCCTCTCGGGGGCCAGACATGGTGGAGGAGCTAAAACCCTTTGCAGATGCGCTGGTGTGTGTCTGGCGCCCACCGCGAGCTGGGCGCCATAAGGGGAAGGCGGGAGGCAAGACTGGGGGCCTATGGAGCTTGCTGTCCCATGGCCTGATTCTGATCTTAGCTTTGTCTGGTTTTATAGTCGGCGCTGGGGAGGCCCCATCTGGAGTGTTGTGTCCAGTTCAGGGCCCTCCACTACAAGGAGGTGGGCGCATTGGAGAGGGTGCAGCGGAGGGCGACCAGAATGATTCGGGGGCTGGAGCTAGGAGGAGAGGCTGAGGGATTT
The DNA here is from genome assembly GCF_049634645.1 of Pelodiscus sinensis. Lineage (NCBI taxonomy): Eukaryota > Metazoa > Chordata > Testudines > Trionychidae > Pelodiscus > Pelodiscus sinensis. Next base: position 128,162,026 of record NC_134716.1, read on the forward strand.
GGGTTTGTTTAGTCTGCAGAAGAGAAGAGTGAGGGGGGATTTGAGAGCAGCCTTCAACTTCCTGAGGGGGGTTCCAAAGAGGCTGGAGAGAGGCTGTTCTCAGTGGGGGCAGGTGGCAGAACGAGGAGCAATGGGCTCCAGTTGCAGTGGGGGAGGTCTAGGTTGGATATTAGGAAAAACTATTAGGTGGGTGGGGAAGTGCTGGGCTGGGTTCCCGAGGGAGGGGGTGGAATCTCCATCCCTAGAGGTGTTTAAGTCTCATCTTGACCAAGCCCTGGCTGGGCTGATTGAGTTGGGTTGGTCCTGCCTTGGGCAGGGGGCTGGACTCGGTGACTCCTGAGGTCTCTGCCCACTCTGGGGTTCTATGGTGTAAACCCTAAATCCCTCCCCTGGGGTTAGGGGAGCCCCAGCCCTTCAAAACACAACATCATGGTGCCCCGTGGTTGTGGGAGTCCCAGAAATGCCCAAAGGCTCAGCCATAGGAATTAAAGTGTAGTGCATCATGGGAGATGTAGTCCAGCCCGGGACCACACCCAAGTGTGAGCCACATGGGACTCAGAACTACCACTCCCAGAGACCACGCCAAGCAGCGCAGAAGTGGCGATGCTCCTGGTGGACTATTCTGTTGGGACCGTTCTGCTCCTGCGGAAAATGTCACATTGGACAAAACCCCGTTTTCGGGCAGGAAAAGGTTTCATTTGAAAATGTTTGGCCCATCCCTGTCTAAACCCATCAGGGCAAATTCCAAGGTCTCTAGTGGGTCATTATTTAGGGAGCTTCTCAGAGAAGCCAGCGGCAAGAGCTGAATGAAAACTACGGATCACGGACAAAGAGCCCTTACTTGGGGTGAGCCTAGACAACACGGCTCCGTCGATGGAGCCATATAGATGAGTTTACTCGGGAAAGGGGAAATGAAGCGGTGATTTAAATAATCGCCGCTTCATTTACATCAAAATGGCCGTCGCGCTGTGCCGATCAGCTGTTTGTCGGCAGAGCGCAGCCGTTTAGACGGGGATCATAAAGGATCTGCCGACGAAGGGTTCTGGGGTCGGCAGATCCTGGTCTAGACTGCCGCACTGTGTCGACAAACAGCTGATCGGCACAGCATGGCAGCCATTTTGATGTAAATGAAGCAGCGATTATTCAAATCGATGCTTCATTTCCCTTTGCCGAGTAAACTCATCTACATGGCTCCGTCGATGGAGCCATGTAGTCTAGACACACCCTTAGATGGTAAACTCAGCCCGGGCAGGAAGAACAAGCCATGGGTGTGGGTATTAAGTGAGAACTTACAAGACTGGAGTTTTCCTCCTGGTCTTTCATAAACGGCATTTGTGAACTTGGACAAGTTACCTAATGTCTTTTGGGCGACGTTTTTCCCTCCTAAAATTGGGATTATGGATCCCTTCTGCAAGGGATACAGCCCATTGGTAGGCAGCTCCGGTTTCCCCTCTCACAGAGATTTTAGAAATGTTCCCCAATCAAAAAAGGTGTAAACCAAAAAAAAACAAAAAAAAAATAGGCTCAAATCAGTAGAAATATTTCCTTTCAATACTTTCCAAACGCTTCCTTTTGATTTTCACCTTTACAAAAAAAGCCAACTAATGCAATTACATTCTGTTCTAATGGGTGGACATTTAGAAATCAAAACATTCGGAATGAGAAAAACCAAAATTAGCCATTTTGAAAACATCTAAATAGGAGGTTTATGACGATGGTCTCAAGTTGTGACATTTTCGGAACCTGCCCAGAGCCTGGGTTTTGACAAATGGCATCTTTTGACAAAAAGAAAGTCACTGAAAAATCCCTGACCCTTTCTAGTGCACAGGGCTATCTAAGGAAAGAGCTGTCCATAAATTATGTAAGGCACTAATGGATGGGTGAGTCCTTAATTTTACATGACAAAGTGTTTGTTTCAGTTTTACAAGGAGGTCTTGGAAATCGCCCAAATAGGTGCAATATAATTTATGGACACTCCATAAGCACTTAGACAGATCTGGGGTAGGAAGCGCAGGGATGCCAACAGAGTTGGTGGGCTGCTGGGCAAGTGGGGAGGGGGGGCCCGCACATCTGGAAGGGGAGGTGCCTCATATGGAAAGGGCGGGGCTGGGGCAGTCAGAAACTGGCCTAAGGAAGTGCGTCTGTGTGTGTGTGTGAACAGTGCTCAGTGCAAAAAGACCTTGATCCCAGCTGGATTCTCAGCCCCCCGCTATGTCTAGTAACACACCTACACTCGTAACCAGAGTTTCACGACGAGATGAATGCCCGGCAACACTGTCGGCCCCCTGGGCTCTGAGAGCAGCAATTAGATCCGCATGGCTCAGAAGCTCCGTCTACATAATTGCACCCACTGATGGCTGGAGATGGGCCTGAGCGAGATTTTGCTGCAGTCAGTACACACTCCCGAGCCCTCGTTCTGGTCTGCAGGCCCTCTGCTAAGTTAGCCCCCATTATAAAGAACGGAAGTGAGCACCTTCGGCTTTGGAATTTAAAGCTGGTGAACTCTGTGGCGGTTCTGGAGACAGGGCTAGGCAGGAAAACACGGTTCTTCTCTTAGCCAGGACTCTGGCTTTTGGTCTTTTACAAGGTGTTTGGCACAGCACGATGGCCTGAGTTTAGGCATTTCATCTCCTCTTGTTACATCTTCTCATTGTGCTAAAGTCGGTGTTCGCATTTAAGGATTCCTCTGTATCAGCTACCAGGTCCTGAACATGGGCAGTGAGGGCACATCTACACTACAGAATTATCTTGAAATAACTCACGTTATTTCGAAATAACCAGGTTAGTATCTACACAGCAAGCCCGTTATCATATCTATAGTAGCCCAGTGTCTGAGAGTCTGTAACGCCGAAATGCTGGCTGTTTCCTCTGGGCGGCGCTGTTGCCTGAAATGCTGGCTGTTCCCTCTGGGCAGCGCTGTTTCTAAAATGCTGGCTGTTCCCTCTGGGCGGCGCTGTTGCCTGAAATGTTGGCTGTTCTCTCTGGGCGGCGCTGTTGCCTGAACTGCTGGCTGTTCCCTCTGGGCGGTGCTGTTGCTGAAATGCTGGCTGTTCCCTCTGGGCGGCACTGTTGCCTGAAGTGCTGGCTGTTCTCTCTGGGTGGCGCTGTTGCCTGAAATGCTGGCTGTTCTCTCTGGGCGGCACTGTTGCTGAAATGCTGGCTGTTCCCTCTGGGCGGCGCTGTTGCTGAAATGCTGGCTGTTCTCTCTGGGCGGCACTGTTGCCTGAAGTGCTGGCTGTTCTCTCTGGGCGGTGCTGTTGCTGAAATGCTGGCTGTTCCCTCTGGGCGGCGCTGTTGCTGAAATGCTGGCTGTTCTCTCTGGGCGGCACTGTTGCCTGAAGTGCTGGCTGTTCTCTCTGGGCGGTGCTGTTGCTGAAATGCTGGCTGTTCCCTCTGGGCGGCGCTGTTGCTGAAGTGCTGGCTGTTCTCTCTGGGTGGCGCTGTTGCCTGAAGTGCTGGCTGTTCTCTCTGGGTGGCGCTGTTGCCTGAGTCACGTCCTTCGCCACCCACTGTGGTGCTCGGCTGACTTCTGCACCGCTCAGCCGGGCCGCCGCGGGGGAGCAAGTGGCGCGAGCGGCCATTCAGGCCCCACACTCCTCATGCAGCACCCGTGTACATCACCTTCACGCCCCCCTTCGCCCCCCAAACTGCCGCTTGCTCCCCCGCGGCGGCCCAGCTGAGCGGCGCAGAAGTCAGCTGAGCGCCAAGGCGGGAGGCGAAGGGGGGCGGGGCGGTGATGTGCAGCGAGACAGCAGATCCAGGTCATTTCGGCTCTGCGGTTCCCCGAGTGAGAGGCAGGAAGGGAGGAGAAAAGAAAGAGAGAGACAGAGAAAGAGGAGCAGGAGGCAGAGGAGAGCTGGGGGGGAGGCAGTAGAAGGAGGAGAGAGAGAAAGAGAGAGAGAGACAGAGTGAAAGACCGGAGGCTCAGGAGAGAAAACTAACATGGAGGAGAGACCTGAAAATCCCGTCTTATTACGGGCTAATTGGCTAGTTTTGAAATAATGTTAAACCTAAACCTAAACTTCCCTTGCTGCAGTTTAAGCCCATTGCTTTGGCTATGTCTACACTACAGAATTTTTGCGGAAAAATGGTCGTTTTTCTGCAAAAACTCGCGGAACCTCCACGCTTCAAGTGTGTTTTTGTGCAAAAAAATGGAAAGAGCAGAGGGATTTCGTGCTATAGCTATTCCTCTTTCTATGAGGAGTAACTCCTTTTTGTGCAACAGGCCTTGCGCAAAAAGGGGTGTGTGGATGGGCAACAGAGGTTTTTTGCGCAAAAAGAGGCAATAGAAAAAAGCACCGGTGCCCTGGTGGCCATTCTGTAAATAGCGATCAGCGTTTCCTTTCGAGAGCGTCCGTGCAGTCTGGATGCTCTCTTCCGCAAAAGCGCATCGTGTTTTCGATGTGCTTTCGCAGTGTGGATGCGCTCTTGCACAAGACGCTTTTGCGGAAGATCTCTTCTGCAAAAAGCTTCTTGTGGAAGAAGCCTGCAGTCTAGACATAGACTTCTCGTCCTGTCCTCAGAGGACAAGGAGAACCGTTTTCTCCCTCCTCCCTGTGACATCCTTTTAGATACTTGAAAACGGCTCTCATGTCCCCTCTCAGTCTTCTCTTTTCCAAACTAAACAAGCCCAATTCTTTCAGTCTTCCCTCCAAGCTCATGTTTTCTAGACCTTCAATCATTTTTGCTTATCTTCTCTAGATCTTCTCCAATTTCTCCACATCTTTCTTGAAACATGGTGCCTAGAACTGGACCCAATCCTCCAGCTGAGGCCTACTCAGTGCAGAGCAGAACGGAAGACTGACTTCTTGTGTCTGGCTCACAACACTCCTATTAATGCAGCCCAGAATCATGTTTGCTTTTTTTGCAACAGCATCACTTGTTGACTCATATTTAGCTCGTGGTCCACTCTGACCCCTAGATCCCTTTCTGCCGGACTCCTTCCTAGACAGTCGCTTCCCATGCTGTGCGTGTGACACGGATTGTTCCTTCCTAAGTGGAGCACTTTGCATTTGTCCTTATGAAACTTCATCCTGTTTGCCTCGGGCCATTTCTCCAATTTGTCCAGATCACTTTGAATTGTGACCCTATCCTCCAAAGCACTCGCAACCCCTCCCAGCTTGGCGTCATCTGCAAACTTAATAATCGTACTTTCTAGGCCATCATCTAAATCGTTGATGAAGATATTGAACAGAACCGGTCCCAAAACAGACCCCTGCGGAACCCCACTTGTTATGCCCTTCCCGCCTGATTCCAGCACCCTTCCCACAATGCCTGCTCTGGCCTTTCGGGCATCTGTTTGAACTCTGCTGCCCTGCTCTGGGAAGGGTTGGAGGTGGTGGTCTTGGGGGCCAAATCTGGACGTTCGCTGGTGCGTGGTGCTTTGCGGTGACCACACAATCCAGCTGGGCAGCTGCCCGGCTGCTCTGCGTGGGAAGCTCGGAAAATGGGTTTGGTTTTTTCCATGGAAAATTTTGACTTTTTATTGAAAACCTGAAAAAGTCTGGTTGACAGTTTTGTGGGTTTTTCTTGTTGGATAAAAGAGTCAAAATTACCATTGGAAAGCAGATACTTTCTGGGGAGAAAACAAACTTGGTTAGAAGCCCACTTTCCCGTTGAAACCAGTTTCGATGGAAAAATCCGCCATCTGCCCAATTTGGAAGGCAAGAAGGCCAGAGCCTTATAAATACCATGGGCTGACAGATGAGATTTGCGCTGAGTTACAAGTTGCATCCCACGGGGCAGAGGGCAGGGGGGGCGGCGGGCTCGGAGCAATCCATCCTGTGAACAAAATACATTTTCACAGTCCCTCGGGGGTGGTTTTCAGATGTGAGGCCCGTGCTTCCTAGCTAGCAGCACTGGACTCACGTGGCCTCGGAAGCCAAGTCACAGCATGGATAGCTACAAAACCTTGCCCTCCCGCCACCCGCCCTGAATTTCACCCCCACCGGGCCACCCACCTCTGGGGCTGTCTTTGTAAACTGAACTCCGTTTAGGAAAGTCTCCGGAACGGGGCCGGTAGAGGGCTTTAACGCTTGTGATTTGTAGCGTCCTACGAGGACAGGGGTGGGCAATAATTCTTGCAGGGGGGCTGCTCCATGAGTGTTGGTATTGGTCACAGGCTTACCCCTGGAAGGGGCGTGGTCTGGGCAGAAGGGGCGGGGCCTGAGCGGAAGGGGCAGGGCCGGGGCCAGAGGCTTTGAATTAAAAACCCAGCAAAGGGCTCGTGACTCCCGACCCTGCCACTACTGCGTTGCTTGGGGCTGCTGCGGCTATTTAAAAACCTGGCGGCTCCGGCCCCAGATCTACCGCCGGGAAATTCAGTGGCTTGGGCAGCCGGATATAAATAGAAAGTCATCACACACACACACACACACACATACACACTGCCTCCTGCTATCACACACACAATGCCCACCATCTCACACACACACACACACACACACACACACACACACACACACACACACTGCCTCCTGCTATCACACACACAATGCCCACCATCTCACACACACACACACACACACTGCTTCCTGCTATCACACACACAATGCCCACCATCTCACACACACACACACTGCCTCCTGCCATCACACACACACACACACAGTGCCCACCATCTCACACACACACACACTGCCTCCTGCCATCACACACACACACACAGTGCCCACCATCTCACACACACACACACACACACACACACACACTGCCTCCTGCTATCACACACACAATGCCCACCATCTCACACACACACACACACTGCCTCCTGCCATCACACACACACACAATGCCCACCATCACACACACACACACACACACACACACACACTGCCTCCTGCTATCACACACACAATGCCCACCATCTCACACACACACACACACACACACACACACTGCCTCCTGCTATCACACACACAATGCCCACCATCTCACACACACACACACACACACACACACACTGCCTCCTGCTATCACACACACAATGCCCACCATCTCTCACACACACACACACACACACACACACACACACACTGCCTCCTGCCATCACACACACACACACAGTGCCCACCATCTCACACACACACACACACACACTGCCTCCTGCTATCACACACACAATGCCCACCATCTCACACACACACACACACACACACACACACACACTGCCTCCTGCTATCACACACACAATGCCCACCATCTCACACACACACACACACACACTGCCTCCTGCCATCACACACACACACACAGTGCCCACCATCTCACACACACACACACACACACACACACACACACACACACTGCCTCCTGCTATCACGCACACAATGCCCACCATCACACACACACACACACACACACACACTGCCTCCTGCCATCACACATACACACAATGCCCACCATCTCACACACACACACACACACACTGCCTCCTGCCATCACACACACACACACACACACAATGCCCATCTCACACACACACACACACACAAACACACACACACAGCCTCCTGCCATCACACACACACACACACACACACACACACACACTGCCTCCTGCCATCACACACACACACAATGCCCATCATCTCACACACACACACACACTGCCTCCTGCCATCACACACACACACAATGCCCACCATCTCACACACACACACACACACACTGCCTCCTGCCATCACACACACACACACACACACACACTGCCTCCTGCCATCACACACACACACAATGCCCATCATCTCACACACACACACACACACTGCCTCCTGCCATCACACACACACACAATGCCCATCATCTCACACACACACACACACACACACTGCCTCCTGCCATCACACACACACACACACACACACACACACAGCCTCCTGCCATCACACACACACACACACAATGCCTACCATCTCACACATAAACAATGCCCACCATCTCACACACACACACATTGCCTCCTGCCATAACACACACACACACACACACTGCCTCCTGACATCACACACATCCAAATGCCTGCCATCTCTCACACACACACACATAGCCCGCCATCACACACACACACTGCCTCCTGCCATTACACATACACACACTGCCTGCTCTCTCTATCACACACATACACTCGCATAGAGCCCACCATCACACACACATGCACACACACTGCCTCCTGCCATCACACACACACACACACACACACACTGCCTCCTGCCATCACACACACACACACACAATGCCCACCATCTCACACACACACAATGCCCGCCATCTCACACACACACAATGCCCGCCATCTCTCACACACACACATAGCCCGCCATCACACACACACACACACAAACACACACACACACTGCCTCCTGCCATCACACACACACGCACTGCCTGCTCTCTCTCTCTCACACACACACACGCACAGAGCCCACCATCACACACACATGCACACACACTGCCTCCTGCCATCACACACCCACACAATACCCACCATCCCCAGCCCTAGCTGAGGAGTAACTCCACCAGCTGGTGGCTGTCGGGGTCTCCTCTCCCGGAGGGCGGGGTGGTGAACACACCGAACTGCACTCGGCTTCTGTGCTCTTTCCCCTCCTGCACCAGAGAACGGGGGCTAGCGCTGAGCCGGCTGGGGACTCATGGGGACGAGGCCCACGGCTCCAAAGCGCCAGCTGCCGGGCAGCACGGCCCCGGGCCTGTTGGGACGGTGTGACCCGCGGCCTGTCTCAGGCAGGCCCTCTCCCACCACGTCCCCAGAGCGGCTGGCGGCTCCGGGGGCCGGACGAAGCAGGCTCACAAGTTGCCGTTCCTAACGGCTGCTTCATTACAAAATTGTGTCCCCAGTCCAGGTTGGTGGCGCAAACCGCAGGCCGCTGGCAGCAGGGCTGTTGGGCTGTGATGGGCCCCGGGGGCGTCTCGTCTCAGGCTCTCCCAGTTGCTTTCCATCCTCCGGTGGCAACGCCGGCCGAGGCACATGGGGGCCTGTGGGGTTTGTGCAGAGGAGCCCTGTGCACCCTGCGGATGAACATGAGCGTTGGAGTCTTCACTTGAGCAGGAAAAGAAGCTTGGGCTTAAATTGGACACTAGTTTGGACATTAGGAAAAACTTCCCGACAGGGGGTGAAACACTGGAATCAACTGCCTGGGGAGGTTGCGGAATCTCCATCCCTGGAGATATTGAAGAGCAGGTTGGGCAGACACCGGTCAGGGATGTTCTAGACGGTGCTGGGTCCTGCCGTGAGGGCAGGGGACTGGACTCAATGACCCCTCGAGGTCCCTTCCAGTTCTGGCTTCTAGGATTCTAGGATTTTGTCTCTTAGGGCGGGTCTACCCTACAATCTTCAGCTGACCACCCTGCCCTCCTGCTATCCTCACCGGGGGGTGCTTCCAGGGGTACCGGGGGGATAAGAGCCAAGGCAGATGTCCTCCAGCTTCTTGCCCCTCCTTGCCTCGGGAGGGGGGGGCTATTGGGGCTTCTTGCCTCTGATAGGGAGGATCTGCACCCAGCGTGTAGTCAGCTGCCATGCCCCCAGTAGGGTGCAGGGAGCCGGGACCCCAGAGGGCAGCAGGGCTCCCAGCAAGGAGCCAGGAGCCGGAGGAAAAGCCCAAGATGAGAACCTGGGTAGCAGCGCAACTTGGAGCAGAGACCTGGCCGTGTCCGGGACAGGGAGCCAGGACCCAGTTTTCTTGTTAATTTCCCTGCCCCGGCGTGACATTGACCAGGCCGCAGAAGAAAGGAAAGCGGTGTCTACACTGAGGTTTTGTCTTCACTGGGAGTTCTTCTGGCATGAACTATGCTAATGAGATCATGACTTATGCAAACGAGTCTCTCATTAGCGTATTTTCTGCCTGAAGGACTCGCAGTGAAGACAAAGCCTGACATAAGTCCTACACCTCTCGGGGCGATGGCATTAATGTGTCTGTGTGATGGGCGAGGGGCATGCTACTTGGGTGTGCCGTGTAGACATGTAGGCTTAGGTTGGAGCCCAGACTAAACTCTGGGGCCGATCTCCAGTCCAAAGCCAAACATCTACACTGCTACTGTTAGCCCCACACCTGAATCAACTGACCCCGGGGGTCTGTGACTCAGCACCATGCGTTTTTATTGCTGTAGACGTCCCTTCGGAGGCCAGGAGGAGACCTAGACCTAACGTGGCGGATAGATTACCTGATACCTGCTAGTGCAGGGTTCGCTCACCTTCCTCCAAAGCGGCTGATGCCATCTGCAGTCAGAGACAGGATACCTGCTGAGCAGAAAACCCAGGTTTGCATCTGCCAGGCAGGCGCTGGGTAGCGTTGCTCTGCGCTGTTACACAGCTACCGCATTCCAGAGGTGGCCGCAATTCAGGGAGGAATGATACCACTCTCGTGTGCCGCTTGAAAATCACAGCACTGGGCAACACATCTCCTGGATGGAAGCAACTTTTTCCATGTCAGCTCACGAGCCCGTTCCCTTGCATGCATGCAAACCACAGCGACTTGTTTTTTCTTCCCCCCAAACTGGCTTGCAGTCTGCAACCCAGGGCTCCGCCTCCCCTCCAAACTGGCCACAGCCAGCAGGAGGCTGAGCAATGCTTTCATGCTTTAATTAAAACAATCTTTTATGTTTCCCTACAAGTCTCGCTCTCCCTACCTGGCGAGAAACGGCGCATCGCAATCAACCGCCGGGCTTCCTGAGAGCGGTGCGGAGAGGAACAGAGCTGCTTTGTGTTCATTAACGCTCAGCTCTCCGCCTCGCCCAGGCTAGATCAGCATCTCAGAACCGCAGCTGGTCGCAGGCAGGCTTTGGCAAAGGGGCGATAGGTTCGAATGGGGCGAAAGCTGCCTGGTGAACCAGCTGAAACAAAATACAGGACTATGTAGCACTTTAAAGACTCACAAGATGGTTTATTAGGTGATGAGCTTTTGTGGGCCAGACCCACTTCCTCAGATCAAATAGTGGAAGAAAATTGTCACAACCGTATATACCAAAGGATACAATTTAAAAAAATGAACACATATGAAAAGGACAAATCACATTTCAGAACAGAAGGAGGATGCGGGGGGGGGGGGGGGGAGGTAAATGTCTGTGAGCTAATGGTATTAGAGGTGGGGAAAGGTAAATGTCTGTGAGCTAATGGTATTAGAGGTGATAATTGGGGAAGCTATCTTTGTAATGGGTAAGATAACTGGGGTCTTTGTTGAGACCCACGCGTAGAGAGTCGAATTTTAGCATGAATGACAGTTCAGAGGATTCCCTTTCAAGTGCAGATTTAAAAGGCTTCTGAAGCAGGATGCAGGTAATTAAGTCGTTGAGACAGTGTCCTTTCTCGTGTCAAAGAAGTGGCTTTTCACCCTCGTGAAAGGGATGTTTTAAGAACGACCCCCTCACACACACACCGTGCGGCGCTGTAATTAATGTGTGTGCCTACGGCGGGACAGATACGGTGATGATCCGTGGATAGACGGGGGGCAGGACGGGACGGTGAGATGGAGAGCAGAGCTGAGTATGAAGAGGTCTGTGTTTAGAGAGAGAGGAGGGGCGTATATGAAGATTGGAACTGGTCAGGGTTCTTTTCTCTGCCATTTTCTTCACACACATTTATATTCCTCCAAAGCTTGTGGAGGCTGCAAGCAAACAAACAAACAAACACACCAGTACCTTGCGGAAAGGGCTGTTTGGTCAAAACCCATTGGAATTTAATGTAGCTAAATGTAAAGACACGCACATTGGAAAACATCATCCCAACTATCCATACGATATGATGGGGACTAATTTGCCTACAACTACTCAAGAGAGAGATCTCGGAGTCACTGTGGAGAGTTCTCTGCAAACATCCACTCCGTGCGCAGCGGCAGCCACAAAAGCAAACAGAATGTCAGGAGTCATTTTAAAAGGGATCGAGAATAAGACAGAAAATGTCTTATTGACTCTATATAAAACCAGGGGATGCCCACGGCTTGAATACTGCGTACAGATGTGGTTGTCTCATCTCAACAAAGATCTCTTGGCATTGGAAAAAGTTCCGAAAAGGGCAACAAAAATGATAAGGGATTTGGAATGGGTCCCATATGAAGAGAGATTAAAAAGACTTGGACTTTTCTGCTTAGTATTGAGGAGACTAATGGGGGGTATGATAGAGGTCTATAAAATCATGACTGGTGTGGAGAAAGTGAATAAGGAAAAATTACTTGCTTATTCCTACAATATAAGAACTAGGGGTCACCAAATGAAATGAATAGGCAGCAGGTTTAAAACAAACCAAAGGAAGTTTTTCTTCGTGCAATGCACAGCCAACCTGTGGAACTCCTCGCCAAAGGATGCGGTGAAGGCTAGAACTTTAACAGGGCTCAAAAAAGAGCTAGATAGATTCATGGAGGTTAGGTCCATCAATGGCTATTAGCCAGGATGGGTTGGAAAGGTGTCCCCAGCCTCTGTTTGTCTGGAAGTGGGGGACAGGGGAGGGATCAAGTGAGGAAACAGATCAGCAAGCCTCTCGGGGCTTCAAGGAAAGGGCCCACCTGGTGCTGGTAGTGTTAGCCATGGACCGGATGGGGCCGGGAGCAAAGCGGTTAGCAGGGTTATTTGGATAATATTCACCTGGGCCTACAACTAGGCCTGCTTCCGTGGCAGGAAGGGCCGTAGTCGCTTATGGGAGCGAGGCTGAGACACGTAAGGAGCAGAGCGCACCTGTCCTCCGGCTGGCGGCCCCCTTCCGCTTCCAGCCCCCATTGCTGCTGCCCCGCCTGATCCCAGACCCCGAACTGGGCGGGGGCAAGGAATGCTCGGCGAGCAGGGGAAGCGGGGAAGGAGGGTTACCCAGTCCAGCTCCGCTCTACCCCGGGCTCTGCTCCCAGCCCAACTCTGCCTTCCTGCCCTCTCTGCTCTCCAGCCAGCTCCCCCTTTAGCCCCCCCACGTCCACTGTTCCACCCCCCAGCTCCATGGGCAGCCCCGAGCTCCTCTGCTGAGCCCACCGCGCAGCACAGAGGTGAGCGTGCAGAGCCGGCCCCCGGGGACACCCTCGGGCCGGCCCAGCGGTGCACCACAGGCCGTATCCTGCCGCCCAGTGACGGAGGGTCTCCGCTGGCCACCACAGCCCTGCCACCAGACCCTTCGCGTGACCCGCTGGGGGGTGACAATTGAAATCCAAGAGTGGGAAACTCGTTCATTGTTAGGCGCTGGCCTCTGAGAGGGGCAGAGCTCGGGCCCGGCCACAGCCGAGAGGCCCAGCGTGACCTTGGCTACGTCTGAGGACCCTGCTGGGTTCAGCTCCGGGAGCTTCCCGCTGCGAAGGCGAGGGCTCTGGTTGACAGCCCCGGCCCAACGCGGCGAGTCCCGGCGCCTCTGGGCGAGATGTGCGGCCGGTAAACGTCGCTCCCTTCCACAGCGCTCTGTGAACAAACAGGCTGCACTAGCTCGTCGATATCCGTCCCCGCTGGAAGCCACAGCAGCAAATCCGCGTGGAAACGAGGGACGTCTGGGTTGAGTCCTGGGAGCAGCTTCTTTGTCCCCCAGCGAGGGAATGACTTTCTGGTTGTGCAGCTACATCTAGACTGCAGGTCTGTTTTGGAAGACTCTTTTCCGGAAGAGCGCTTCCAGAAAAAACGTCTTCCGAAAGACAGCGTCCACACTGCCAACGCGCATCGAAAAAGCCACCTGCTTTTCGAAAGATAGCGTCCACATTGATTGGACACTATCTCGCATTTAAGTTCTGATTGCTGTGGACGGCATGGCCATGAGGGCACCTGTGCTTTTTCCTGGAGGCCTCTTCTTTCAAAAAAAAACCCCTCTTCCCTGTCCACACACGCCTTTTTCCGAAAGAGCTCTGTTGGAAAAGGCGTTCTTCCTTGTAGAATGAGGTTTATGGCTGTCGGAAAAAACCCTCGGTTCTTTTTCTCGAAAGAACGTGGTTGCAGCATGGACGTAACGGAAGTTTTTCAAAAACAGCTCGGCAGCGTAGACACATCCCGTATAGCACAGGGGTCCGGGGGCCAGAATCTGGCCCCCATCCTAGGAAGGGAGCACGTGGTCTCATGGTCAGATCAAACGAGTTGGAGTCACGTCTCCGCGTGTCCAACACTAACACGTGTCAATTTCCCCCTCCGCAAAATGGGTGCAGTCCCACTTCCCCAGCTCCCGGTCTCGACACTGAATACCTGAGGGGCGCACCGTGCACCCGTCTCATCCGCTGAGAGGGCCGAGCGCAGGCTGTGCTTCCCCGCCGCCAACATCAGCTCCCTCGCTGAAAAAAAGGAGGCGATTTGCGAGCCCAGCTGGTCGGCTTTCGGTGGCAGAGGCTGGCGGGAGCCCAGGGCAAGGCTACAGCTGGGCTGTGAATTCCAACTCCGTGCCGGAGAATTCCGCCGCCACCTTGAGATCTAAGGCTGGGTAATTATCTTCCCTGACAGCTTAATGCATTACCCTCGGCGCTTGAACCGTGCAAACCGCAGGAGAAGGGAGGGGGATCTGGTTTCCGAAAATGTTTGCAACATGTGCTCCGAGCCAGCCGGGCTGCGGGCGAGCCGCCCTGCCCCGCATCCGGCGACAGAGCCGCCAGCAGGTTTGAATCAACCCACCTCCCGGAACGGAGGAGGCAATGGGGCGAGAACCGCACTTTCGCACCGCCTGCGGAGGCGTCCTCTCTTCGCGCTGGTACCGGCCCCTCCCCTTCCCGGCAGCGCTGGAGGAAACGCAGATCTCAGGCCAGGGCGCTCACCCTATTTCCATGTGGGCTGCACATTCTGCTCTCCACGGGTCACGTGGGCCGCATCCGCGCGCTCCGTATACTCCTCGCATGTCATCGGGCCACCGCTGTCAGCCCAAGGACAACGGGTAACGTAAGGCAAGGGGAGGCATTGCCTTCCCAAAACTGCCCAGCTGCCTGGGACGGGCTGGGGCCATGCTCTGCTGCTCCCCAGCCGCCGGGGAAGGTTGTGGCTGTGCCGTAAATCAGCCCTGGCTCTCAACTGGAGTTGGGCGGGGCATGGCTGGGGGGAAGGGGCGTGGCCTCTGGAGAAAGGGGTGTGGCTTTGGGCAAAGCGGGGTGGGGGCTTCGGCTGCCTTCCTCAGCTGAGCCGTCACCTGCCACCCACATGCGTGCCGAATGGATGCGCCTTAAGAACCACTCACCGCAGGGGAGTGTCACAGAGAAGGCGTCAAGCCGTGACAGCGAGGCGGCTTTGCATTTGGGCTCCGGCTCGGCTCCCTGCAGAGCGAGACCCAAGCCACCGGGTGAAGACCCAGGTTCAAGCATCTCCCAAGGGCTGAGACCTGGCGCCCGACTCCTGACCCATCTCTAGTGGAAACACTAGGGCCAGGAGGCGCCGGCACACGAGAGACACACACTCCATCGCCGGCTCCGGCTCCTGGGGGCAGCCAGGGCGCTGCTGAGGGGCTGGCGTGCTCAGGTGCCCTGTCACGAGTTGGTGGGTCTCAGCGTGGTAGGGCTGGACTCTTCCCAGAGTCCATTTCAGCCCTGCTCTCGTAAAGAGAGGGAGGCAGTCTGGCCTAGTGGATAGGGTGATGGACTCTGCAAATTGTTTCCTGTCTCTGTTTCTCCTCCCCCCACTTGAAAGAGCTCTTTGGGGCAGCGGCAATCTCTTGTTGGCTGCATGTACAGCACCAAGCACACTGGAGCCACGATCTGGGTGGGGAGGCCTTAAAGGCAGCCGTACCACTAATGGACAGTAACCGCAGGGAAGAGCGGGGGGGGGGGGATTTTCCAGCATCAGTTGGCACGGTATGCATGTGAGGTGACTGTTCCAAGGCGCTGACTCTTCACCCAACTTTCTAGTCTAATTTCCCATGGTCCCGAGATGGGAAAGACCGTCTGGATGATGGAGACTCTCCAGGCTGCCTCCAGGGAAGGTGAGAGAGTGGGGGGGGGGGGGTTCTCCGAGGTGCCCCCCGGCAACAGGCAGGCCAGCCCAGCGGGACGGGAGGAACCGTGCGCCCGTGTCAGCTGCAAGCTCCGAGCCGCAGGCCCGGGTCTGCCCGCCACGTGGCATGGCCCTGCTCGCCAGATGCTCTGAAAGGAGCCGCTGCGGTTCCAACACCCGTCACCGCGTCTTTCATCTTCTGTGGGCGAACTAGCCTCTTCCTCCGCAGCAGCTGCCTCCCGTCTCCCTGGGCTGTGGGGGCGCAGCCGAGATCACCCGGCCGGAACGTGGGGGCTTCGCAGCCCCCCAGGGCTACCACGACTGGAGAAGGCCTTTCGCCCCATGGAGTTTGCTGCCTCCAGGCCTCTGTGCATCAGGGCAGCTGTGAGCCAGCACCAGCCCTGGCCTGCCGGGAGCTGGGTGTGTCGTGCCCTCTGACAACGGCCTTCTGAGCGCCTGTCCCCTGGGGAGCTCCCTGCAGCGGGAACAGCATCAGACACTGTCCTGCAAGCCGCCCTCGGCTCCCCCGCCAAAACCCAACCAGGCTCCGCATCCCTGAGCTAGCCAGACCGGAGACTTCCCCGGCCTCTCCCACCTGGACCCGAACTCGGTTCCTGCTGCCTGAACATGATGGGGCCCGAGGGTGCACCCGAATGGCACCTGGGGCCGGAGGACCCGCCTTTGGAAGTGGGAGACCCAGAAATATATTGCAACAGGGTCAGGAAAGGTCGTTAGGGGAATCCATGCAGAGCCGGGTTCTAAGCCAGCTCACGCCATTTCAGAAGGGCCTCGCGCCACCTGCAAACGGCCAATTCAGTGACCCCCGGATCTGATAACTAAGCAAAACAGCAACATGAATAAATCGACTCTGAGGCCGCCACTGGCAGCCCGGCCCGGCTTTGCGTGGCACAGCGTCGCGGGGGCGCGCAGCCACCTGGCCTCCTCGGTCTGATTTATGTCACAGCGGCACCGGCAAAGCTCCGGGCTCGGCTGTGGCAGGTGCCGTGCAGCACCATGGTGCCAGGCCGCCTGTGCCCCAAGGAATGGCCAATCTAGATGCGGAGAAGGAAAGTGACGTGCCCAGAGTTACGCGGCCAAGCCAGGAGGAGAACCAGGTCTCGGCGGGGCAGGGTTCCGGACGTTCCGATTCGCTGCGGAGACGAGGCGTCCCAGTGGCCCGGTTCTTGGGCGCAAGCTGTAACAGCGCGTGCATTTCGCGCCGCAGGCCTGCCGTTCCGGCCCAGTGGGGGGGCCACGAAAACAGCTGTGGCGCAGGCTAAAGAATGGGAAGGAACAACACCGTGTGACCGGCTGGATCACCGAGATCCCCCTGGGACTGTCCCCTGGTGGGCGGGTCATGCCGCCAAGCCTGCCTACCTGCCTTCTGGGGCACCCCACCACCCTGTCCCCCAGGGCCAGATGCTCCGGCAGGCAAGGCACACAACTGGGGGAACCGCGCCCCAGCAGTGTCACATAGATGCTGATAACAGCTCAGCTCTGGGAGAACTCAGCTACAGGGACTTGTCAGCACCCACAAGCACAGCTCCAATGGGACCAAGCCCCCAAAGAAATCCGTCTTCTTTGGTGTAAAAGTTTTATGCGGAGATCGTGAGAACGGCCAAACTGGGTCAGATCAAAGGTCCCTCTAGCCCAGCATCCTGTCTGCCCACAGCGGCCAATGCCAGATGCCCCAGAGGGAGGGAACTGAACAGGGAATCATCCAGTGATCCCTCCTCTCTCATCCATTCCCAGCCTCTGACAAACAGGCTAGGGACCATTCCTGCCCATCCTGGCTGATAAGTATTGATGGGTGTACCCTCCGTGAATGGATCTAGCTCTTTTTTGAACCCTGATAAAGTCCTTGCCTTCACTACATCCTCTGGCGAGGAGTTCCACAGGTTGACTGTGCGCTGCATGAAGAAAACCTTCCTTTGGTTTGTTTTAAACCTGCTGCCTATTCATTTCTTTTGGTGACTCCTAGAACTTATGTTATAGGAACAAGTAAATCACTTTTCCTTCTTCACTTTCTCCACACTGGTCATGATTTTACAGATCTCTATCCTACTCTGGGGAATGCTCGTGCATTGCCAGAGCAGGAGAGGAGGCCCTCTTGGGTCTACAGGACTCCAGTCGCAATCCAGCCAGCCATTTGGATGTGTGTGTCCGGCCGATCCCCCAGCGGCCTCAGGGCCAGGCGAGAGCAAGATGAATGTCCAGCCATCAAAGAGGTGGCCGCGTTTTTGGCTGCAGCATGATGGGTAGGCCCAGCGTCGTGGCCATATTCTGGCTCAGCTATTTAAGTTCTGCCTCCCTAAAATACCCCATGCAGGTTAGAATGGGACCTAGGTGACTCATGGGAGCATGCACGCCAAAATTGTATTTGCCAAATGGGTTGCCTCCTCACGCTCCCTCCCTGTACCTCTGACTCAGGGGTAAGGTTGCCAGATGGTTTAACCCAAAATACAGAACACCCCCCCCCCAAAAAAAAACCCCACTGGGGAACAAGATCTGTTGAGGGGGAAAAAAGGGGGAGACCAAACAACCTGACGAGCAAAAAAAAAGGACCCCGAGAGTTATCAAGCAAAAAAAAAAAGTGAACAGCATTAAAATGGCCCCTTCCAGAATGCGTGCAGAGTCAGAATAGGGATAGGAACAGGAGAGAGGTTGAGCACTAAGACCCAGGGAAGGCATTGCTTCCCCGTGGTCTTTAGGCTTTTTGCCAGTGGCCATTTAGTTTTCTTGATCAAGCCAGAATGCAGCTTCCCTGCAGAACCAGGTAAGCAGGGGCTCCAGGGGTGGGGGCCTAGGGGTGTTGGGAGTTTGGGGGGGAGACTGAGGGCTGGGCCCAGTTGCCGAGTGTATCGTAGGGTTGCCAGGTGTCCGGTATTTTTGCCTCCCAGCTGGGAAAACAATCAAAAAATACCGGACATTTTAGGTGTCTGGTATTTTCTGGATTTTTTTACCGGACAGGAGGCGAAAATAGCAGACTGTCCAGGTCAAT
The DNA here is from genome assembly GCF_049634645.1 of Pelodiscus sinensis. NCBI lineage: Eukaryota > Metazoa > Chordata > Testudines > Trionychidae > Pelodiscus > Pelodiscus sinensis. Next base: position 128,180,894 of record NC_134716.1, read on the forward strand.
ACCAGACACCTGGCAACCCTACTCAGGGGTGGGAAATAATTTCTGCAGGGGGGCCACAATGAATTTTGGTACATGGTCACGGGCTGGCTCCACCCTCCAGGAAGGGGCGGAGCCTGAGGCAGAAGGGGCGGGGCACTAGCAAGCAAAACCCAACAAAGGGCTCGCAGCTGCCGGCCCTGCCACTACCACATTGCCTGGCAGCTGCCTGGGGTTCCTGCGGCTATTTAAAGGACGCCAGGCTCCGCCCTTGCTGGGGTAGCAGCGGGAGCCATTTAAATAGGATCCCGCTGCCTGAGCCGCCTCCTGGAAATTCAGTGGCACAGGCAGCAGGATAGAAATAGAAGGCGGCCAGATGGCTGGAGGGCCACATCTCACCCAGCCCTGCTCTGGGTGGTCCTCCCTGCACCACACCCCCCATGAGACACCAGGCACCTATGAAACTAGGTGCAGCACAATTCTTCACTTCCACGTTCGAGGGGGGGGGGGGATGCTGATGACTGTCAAACAGCCGTCGCTTTCCACCCCAGAGGTGGGCGCATGCCAAGTGACGCGAGGCCCGTGTGTCCGGAGAGCTGGCTGGTACAGTGCTTGGGGAGGAAAGATGGAGGCGACTGTCACCCACCGCCCATGGGAGAATCCTAAGTCTCCATTGCCAGTCTGCTCAGGGCTCACTCACTCCCGTCACCAGAGGTATCCAGGATGAGCCATTTCCCCTTGTCACAGGAGACTGTCCATAGCCGTGGCTGCTCCGGTTTATGTGTGACCCAGCTAGGGAGCAGCCACAGGACTGGGGCTGAGCGCTGGGTGACACAGACGAGGAAACTGCAACTTTTCCAGAGATGGTGCCCGTTTTGGACAAAAGTCGAGAAAACGGTTGGGGGGAACGTTTGACAACGGCGGCGTGGCCCGACTCGGCCCGTTCAGAGGGGACAGGTTCGCCCTTTCGTCCTGACACGTACTTTTAGATGCTTTTTGAGAAACGAGAGGACTAAAAACGGTCCAACTGGGACTGTCTGGAACGTGTCGAGAAGGAAACATTCTGATCGACCCCCAAGGACGCTTTTATTTCCAAAGGTTGACCTCCCGGCCTGTTCTGAGAAGACGGCTTTTCCAAAACCCCAGCACTGTGGGCAGGCAGGAAAATCCATTTCCCAGCTGCTCCTGTGCCTCTCCGGACAGCCTGAGCCTGGCCTAGTCTTGGGAGGAGTCACGTGGCACAGCTCGACTGGGTTTATAGGTCAGAACTGTGCACGGCGGTATGCTAGGCAGGGGGAGGCGTTGCCTTTCCAAACAGCCAGCTTAGCCCCGCCCACACTCTGCCCCCAGAACGCCTGCTGTGTGCCACTGGGGGACGGAGTGTTGCTGCCCCCCCAGTGCCTGCCCTCCCCTTGTTCCGGAGCTGGGGAGGCTGGGGCCCCCACCTCCACATGGTGCTGTGTGGGAGGGCCGGCTTGGTTCCTGTGGGGGGCGGGGTCTGGGCAGAAGGGGTGGAGCTAAAGGCGGGGCTGGGGACAGGATTGCCCTTGCACAGTTCTGCCAGAAGCGGGGGAGTGTCCCGTAAAATGAAAACGCCTGTTCAGGAGTGGAGAGCTTTGCTGACGGAGCCTCGCAGCCCTTTCTCTCGCACCCTGCAGAGGAAACTGAGGATGGAACTGGCCTGATTGCATCACCGGAGAGCCCAGAAGAAATGCTGGTGACACTGTGGACCAGGGAGATCAAAGCATCTGAGGACAGAGCCCACCAATGCTCCCTCTCATCTTTTCCATCCACGTGCAGTTTTTTCCCACCCACGTGCAGAATAAATTTTGTTCTGTGCACCGAGGCAAGTAAAATGTGCACCACCAGGAGAAGCACAAGCCTAGCGGTGGGCCCTCTGCTAAGCAGTTGGGCAGCAGTGGGGTTTCTCCTGAGTGGCCGCACAGGAGCCCAGCTTACAGGAAACGCTGGGGCCCACCAACGATGCTTGGAACAAACAGCCGCCGTCAAAGCCCACACTGAAGTAGAGGAGAAAGGCCACTGAAGTTGCATGGAGCAGTGAGAAGCCAAGGAGAGGGCAAACAAGAGGCAGACATTACAAGGGGGGTCACAAGGTTATTTTAGGAGGGTCATAGGATGGCCCCCCGACTTCTGTGCTGCCCTCAAAGCTGGACAGCTGGAGAGCGGTCATTGGCTGCTTCACCGTGTGTCCATCTCTGAAGGCAGCGCCCGCCAACAACATGCAGAAATGAGGGCAGCAGTGCCACAAGAAGAACCTTGCGATGCCTACACAACTCCTTTGTGGGTCTGGACCCCGCCAGTTACACCGCCATGACATTTCAGATTTAAATAGCTGAAACCGTGCAACTGACCATTCTTGAACTCCTAGGACTGTGAAATTGACCAAAATGGACAGTGAATTTGGTGGGACCCTAGCCAGGATCACCCGCACAGAAAGCCCACCCCGTCGATAAAGAAACGGCGTGTAGAGGTTATTTTAGGAGGGTCACAGGACTGTCCACTTGCAGCCCATATGGGCTGCACAGTATCCTAGGGGATCAGCAGACGCCTGGCCCCCTGACCAAAGCCGGAGACGTTTTTAACGATATGGAGGAGGGTGGTGCCGAGGTGTATCAGAACTATCAAGAAACCAGATTGAAAAGACGTATGATTACCCCTGATGCAGCTACGGCTCAGCCTGCTTGACAATATCTACCAAGTTGCGTGTGAGCACAAAGCGGGGAGTATGATGGGGAAAAGGATCATGGGGCAGGGGGCTGACGGTGATTATGAAAAAACTGGTGGATGGGGCAGCCCAAGAGCAATCGTTAGGGGCAGTTATAGATAAGGTGAAGGCAGCCATCCATGACAGGCCCGCCCCCTCCAAAAAAAATCCAGACGCAGATTTAGAGGCTGCAGAAATTGTTGGTCAATCAATCATAGGACACTAGAACTGGAAGGGACCTCACGACAGGACCTCGCGGCAGGATCAAGCACCGTCTAGACCATGGGTTTCCAAACTGGGGGGGTGAAGAAATTCCAGGGGGGGTGCGAGGTGACTCAGCCCCCCCCCCCCATCAACTCCTCCCCCCCAAGTGTTGCTGCTATTTTTGTTTTCCAGTCAATTTTTTTTTTGCGCAACAAGATTTGCTGCCGGGGGTGCGGGGACGTGAGGGTTTCTCAAAAATCAAAAAGGGGGCGTGATGCCGAAAAGTTTGGGAACCTCTGGTCTACACCATGCTTGACAGGCGTCTGTCCAACCTCCTCTTAAGTATCTCCAGAGATGGGGATTCCACAAACCTCCCCAGGCAACTTATTCCAGTGTTTCACCACCCTGACAGGCAGGAAGTTTTTCCTACTGTCCAACCTCAACCTCCCTTGCTGCAGTTTAAGCCCCTTGCTTCTGGATGAACATGCTAAATCAACGGTCCGACGGGTGTACAAATCCCGGAGGAAGGGAAATTCCCTGGTGGCCCAGGTTGAGCGAGAGGGAGGATTTGGGAAGAACCCTAATCCCTAAGTTGATTTGAAAACCTTCCCCAAGAGAGCCCAGGTGTAAACCCCGGGGAGGCCGGTCATCTGCAGTCGCTGCAGGGCGACTGGCCATCCCAAGGCAAAGTGAAGGTGACCCCACAGACCCTCCACCCCAGAGGGAGCAGCAGAGGGGGTGAGAAATCCAGTGCAGAACGTATTTAACGTGCGACGGCAGCTGGCACAGATTGGAGGGGCGGAGGGTCACCGCTTCCCAGTTCTCTAGGGTCCAGGGAAGCCGAGAAAGGGGGAAGGCGAACGCTCTGGTGACAGTGACAACACTTTGGCTGTGGCTGAATTCTCCGTGACTACGTCTGGCCAAGGCAGCGGGCCCCACACTCCGGCGGGGAGCGGGTTTTCCAGTGCAGGGAGGCTGCAGACAGGGGCGAGGCTGGGCAGGGGAGGACGGGTGGGAGCCAGGCCCGTCGCCAGGTGTGCTCCACCCCAGACTTGCTCCCAATCTCAGCTCTCGGCCAGGAATGGAACCACGGCCAGCAGCCGAGAGCAGACTTTGGGGCAAGCCTGGGAGTGGAGCCATGCCGAAGCTGAGGTCAGGGCCAGCTGCTGGTCTGTGAAATGGGCCCCCTCCGGTCGTTCCTCCTGAAGGGGAAGCACCCCACATCTGGGCACCTCTGGGCTAAGGTGCATCTCCAGGGGAGCAGTTCTTGCTCTTTCCACTGATATTTTTCAGGGAAGATCCTACCTGGCAGCCAGGAAGGCTTTGTCTGGCCTGTCTTGTTCAAGGACGCGAGGGAGGCCTGCGAGGGGGAGGGAAATGCCCCTCCTCCTTTGTGGCAGAAAGTCACAGGGTCTTCTTGGAGGAGGGTTTGGCGAGTCCGGTGTTTTCCCAGAGCCTGCTCTTAAGTGAGACTCAAAAGGTATTTACCGAGGCTCCACATGTGGATCCTTCCCTGCCCCAGGAGAGGAGTGCAACTCACCATCCCACCCAACTGGGGAAAGAAATGTTTCTAGGAGGAGGCCAATGTTCCCTCCCAATGTTGCCATCTCTGTGCAGAATAAATTTTGTTCGGTGCACCCAGGCATGTGCGGATGTGCACCACCCAGAGAAACACAGGCTGCCGGCGACGGGAGCTGTGGGTGCTCTGCTGATCAGTTAGGCAGCACCCGACTCTCTCCTGAGCAACCACCCAGCGCTCAGCTTGGAGGGAACGCAGGAGGAGGCTAATTACACCAGAAGGCTCCCACAGGGGGGAAGAGGCACCCTGGTGAGGTCTGCCAGCGAGCGCTTGTTCCTGATCCGTGTCCAACAGCCTGTCTGCTGGATACCCAGGAGGGGTGAGCACCTGGGAGAGGCTTAACCAGACTGTCTGTTGGCCTCCGATGACAGAGACAGAAGGCAACGCCTGTGTCTTATACCGGAGGCAGGAGGGAGGACTTCAGCTGTGCAAAGGGGATTACCAGAGTGTCTGTAACTAGATATCCCCCCACACTCCTGCCAGGAAGGGAAAGACACATCTGGGGGGGGGGATTATGCCCCCCTGGCTCCTGAGGCTGCAGGTCTGTCCCCCAGACACGCTGGCACGGCGGCAGTAGCCTCATTTCCCACTTCTAGCCAAGTCGCACTTCCCAGGAAGATCTCGTCCGGCCCTGGCACAGATCGCCCGGCTGCAGCTTTCAGAGCCTCCTTGGAGTCGGGTGGGGAGATGCTGAGAACGGCTGCTCCCCTGTCATCCAGGAACTAACGGGCCGGAGAAAGATTCTGCTAAAGAGGGATGGTACCAGGCCAGAGACTGATCCGGGTGCGTTGCTCTTTATTTGTAATTCGCGTAGAAGAGTGGACCCCAAAAGTCCACAGAGTTTGCCCTCCCTTTGATCTTGATTGAGACAAGTCAGACATTTAATCTGAGGCCCTTGATAGGAGACAGGTCAGCCAGTAGGGGACTATGACACTTGGTTTAAAGAAAAGGTAAAGGCGGTGATGGTCTGAGAGCATCAGAACCGTGAGGTGGGCGAGGGGGTCTCAGAACGCTTGGGATGGCAGACAGGACGAAGACAGAGCTTTGCCCACAAGTGACATGCGGCTGCAGGCACCATTGGCTCAGCATCAGTGACCGTCTTTGGGTCTGGGAGTCGCCTGAATATTGTTGTGACTTGGGGTGTAGGGGAGCAGTGATCCCAAAGACAAGGGGCCCCGGGTGGTAGCATAGATTGGAGAGCACAAGGGGAGTATCTGGGATGCCAGCCGCCCAACCCTTCAGTAATTCACCAGCAGAGAGAGCACCTGGCCAGTAAGATTATCTGTGGAACTCCTTGCCAGGTGAAGGCCAGGACTTCAACAGCGTTCAAAATAAAGCTAGATAGATTCCTGGAGGTTAGGTCCATCAATGGCTATTAGCCAGGATGGGTGGAAGTGGTGTCCTTAGCCTGTTTGTCAGGCTGGGAATGGGTGACGGGGGAGGGATCACTGGATGAGTCCCTGTTCTGTTCCTTCCCTCTGGGGCACCTGGCACTGGCCACTGCTGGCAGACAGGTCACTGGGCGAGATGGATCTTTGGTCCGACCCCGTCTGGCCGTTCCTGTGTTCTAGGGCTGAGAAGCAGCAGATCTTGAACCCACAACAACTTGGTGTCCGGGTCTGGGAAGCTGGGTGGGTTTATGTCCAGCTGCATTCTTCCTTCCTCTACAGGTCATGTCACCGCCATGAGGGTGCGGGGGGGCCAGGAAGTTGAGCAGAGCACTCGACAAAGGGGCTTTGAAATGGCACCGTGTCCGGGAGCCAGCACCTCAGTGCAAGGCCGTGTCCGGAGCCTGCCTGTTCTGCCCGGGGGGGTGCGTCTGGGCCTGTCTCCTTGGCCCACCTCCCCCACCTAGCACAGCCCGGTTCAGAGCTGACCCCTGCTTTCCAGGAAACACCCCCGGGCTTGGAGACCCGCCCCCCGCTCTGGGAAAGGGGGCCCCGGGACGCTGGGGGCCTGCCCCTCGATTTAACGGCTCATCTGGAAAGTGAGTTGCCACCACCTGCCGTGCTTTGCTCTGCAGCCATGTCACGTTACCGGAGTTTAAGGGAAGCAGCCAGGTCACTGCTGCGCCCATGGGGGAGTGTTTGCCCCAAAACTGGGTACAAAGGGGGCCATGTGAGGTGTCAAACAAAAGCTCACTGTCTACTGATTCTGTATCTGCTCTTCAGAGATCTGTATAATGTCTGTGTGTGGCGTTATGAATATGTACTCGGTATGGAGACTGGAGGTTTCTCTGTATGTGGTTGAGCGATGGGCTCAGCCTATGCACATGCTAATTAGCAAGGCTCCAGGGACAATAGGTCTCTTAAGTACCAGACACCCACCTGGGAAGGAATCTAGGTGCCTGGTCAGAGACCATGTGACTCTCTCCAGCTTGGAATAAGCTGGGGGGGGCCATGTGGCCGACTCCATCTTGGTGCTCAGCTTAGCTCTTCATCCCAGAGGCAGCCTTGCAGGGGTCAATGAGCCGGGAAGAACTGTGGACCCATCCTGGCATAGGATGTACAACACGGACTTTTAAGCCAGCAGCTATAACATCTCTGCTAGAGCCTGCATCGAGAACTGGGAGATTCGGTGCATGTAACATACTATCCTTTAACAGCCTCACTCTCATGCTTTTCTTTATTGTAATAATAAACCTTTAGTAGTTAGATGCTAAAGGATTGGCTCAGCGCGATTTGTGGGTAAGGTCCAGAGGGTAAATTGACCAGGGATCTGTGGCTGGTTTCTTGGAACCGGACAGAACTTGTTCGGGGTAGGTGGGATTGGGTGCTAGGACCCCCCACCGGTCTATGAGGTCCAGGGCCATCTGGGGCACGGATATTGCTGGGGTGTCGGAGGGGTTTTGCTCGTGAGGCTTCAGGCAGGCAGCGGAAGCGCTCTGTGGGACTGCTTTGTGGCCTGTTTGGGAAGGTCTTCAGTCAGGGGCTATAGAGAGCCCTGAGTTTGAGCAATTCGCCCTGAGCAGACGCCCTCAGCGGTGCCCAGACCCGGCCCGGTCCCTCACAAGCCTGGAGGGAAGGAAACACGCCTGGGCAGGGAGTGTGAGCAGCCCTGTTTGGGTAGCGATCGATAATTCCCCCCGCCCACCCGGGCCTTGGTCCCACACAGCCCAGCCCTGCAGCTACAGGGGCCCCCTCCTTTCCCCGGTGCCAGGACCCTCCCTGCTTTCTCTCCCCAGGCGGTGCCTGAGGATGGGGCCGCGTGGAGGCCGGGCCCAGCTGCGCACGGGCACACGTGAGAGAGGCTGGTGTGAGGAAAGGCTCGGCCCCGGGCGGCGAGCACACATGGGACCACTCCGGGGGTGTCCCGTGGAGCGTTTCATCCTTTCCCCTTGCCACGGCGCGAGCGAAACGACCAACCTGCCGCCGGCTTCTTACTGCTGCTGCTTTGGGCAAAATTAAGGAAACGTTTCCATGGCAAGAGGGCAGGCCGCGGGGACAGCGAAGGCTCTTGAGATGGGCTGTTTCCCTCCGGCGGCAGCTGAGGTCTCTGCGTTCAGTCAGAGCAATCGGGGTCTCCAGCCGTCTGCAGGCGTGTGGCCAACGTGCCAGGACCCGCTCCGCTGGGCATAAGTAATTCTATACTGCGCCTCGCTGGAATCCCAGTGCCACGGGTGGGAGTGTAGCCTGGGTGATGAGTCCACTGGCGGGCAGGTTAATTAATACCTGCATGGTCCCGGAAAACATGGTTAGGGTGACAGGTCAGCGTCTCTGTTTCATTTCTTGTCTGTGTTACCATAACATAAGAACGGCCGTACTGGGTGAGACCAAAGGTCCATCTAGCCCAGTAGCCTGTCTGCCCACAGCAGCCAGCACCAGGTGCCCCAGAGAGGGTGGACCAAAGATAATGATCAAGCGATTTGTCTCCTGCCATCCCTCTCCAGCCTTTGACAAACAGAGGCCAGAGACACCATTTTTATCCCCTGGCTAATGGCCTTTTATGGACCTAACCTCCATGAAATAATCTAGCTTCTCTTTAAACTCTGTTATAGTCCTAGCCTTCACAGCCTCCTCTGGCAAGGAGTTCCACAGGTTGACTACACGCTGTGTGAAGAAGAACTTTCTTTTCTTAGTTTTAAACCTGCTACCCATTACTTTCATTAGGGATCCTCTAGTTCTTCTATTATGGAAACTAATAAATAACTTTTCTTTATTCACCCTCTCCACACCACTCATGATTTTATAGACCTCTGTCATAGCCCCTCTCAGTCTCCTCTTTTCTAGACTGAAAAGTCCCAGTCATTTTAACATCTGCGCCAGAAGGGTCACCAGCGGGTTTCAAGCCAGTAAGCTTTACCACCGCTGCTTCTTGAGTGAAAGGAGTGACTCCATTAACTGGTAGCCATGGCAGGTTGTTATCCCCTAATGACCTAATCCCCAGAGAAGGACACAACAGAGTCTCCTCCTCACCTATAATGTTGGATTTGAAACAAGACTGGCATCCAGACACCTCAGACTCCGGAGGAATTTGCTTTGAGATCTTCGAGCTTGGCCGGTAGAAAACATGGTGAAGGGCACCGTGGCTACGCAATCGTTAGACAAACACATTAGACTGTCACGACTCATGTTAATACAGGGCACTGATCCTACTGCTGAATCTGGAGCTACAGGAAGAGTTGGCTTGGCTTGGCTTGCATTGGATTGAAGGACTTGCGCGTTGGGATGCTCCTATGCCTTTGGTGGACCACAAGAAAACTCCGAGTCCAGACCCTTGAATTTTGAGGAGAGGGTGTTCGAACCTGGAACTGTGTTCTTATGGGGGGAGTAAATAGAGAAGTTGGAGAGAAGCCCCTTCTAACTCCTAGTCTGTTCCACCCACAGGCGGACTTTTTCCAGTCATGTGCAGAATAAATTTTGTTACATGCACCCATGTGTGTGTGAATGTGCACCACAAGGAAAAACACAAACCTAGCTGTGGGCATTCTGCTAATCAGCTGGGCGGCATTAGAATCTCTCTTGAATGGCTGCCCAAGCACCCAGCTTACAGGGAAACGCTGCTTCTAACCCACTCCGGCACCCAGTCAGGTTTGTTTCCCTCTGCTCTATTCACCGATGCATGGGGCTCCCTGCCTTTCCAGGGAAAAATGATTCTGCAGCCTGGCACGTCACAGTCAGGAAATTTTCCCCTAACTTTCCCCTTTCTCAATTTCATCCGCTGACTCCTCGTTAGCCCCTGTGGTGTAACTGCCTGTTTGCCATTAGCCTGGATAAATATCCGTACGGCGAGGGGTTCAGCCGTTGTTTGATTTTAATTATGCCAAGCGAAAACGCTCATCTCCTTGTGCACTGGGCCCGGTACAGCCAGGCTGTGTTTGAACAAATGGGTGTCATTTGCAAAGAATCGCTCTTGCACAGGCTGGCACAGCAGGGAGAACAGCCGGCACGGAGCACCTGGAGGCTGGCACGGTGTATAATTAATGTGCATAATAAAACTGTGCCCCCGTGAGCCCTCTTGCACCAGGAGGAAGGACAGAACACAGACGCCTCTCTCTGGCAGCTTGTCCGTGCAAGGATAATAGTCTACTGCTGCAACAGACTTTGGGAGTTACTCCTTTAGCTCCAGCCAGGGTGGGGTGCTGAAGGCCGCTGATCTGACCCCTGCAGGAGGCCAATTATCAGGGAAAGACCTTACCTACGACTAGAAAGGCCCAACCCCGCCTCTTCTGCCCGAAGCCCCACCCCTGGAGCCAAGCCCCGCCCATCCCCAGTCCAATCCTTCCTAGAATCATAGAATAATAGGAATGAAAGGGACCTCGAGAGGCCATCGAGTCCAGCCCCCCGCCCTCAAGGCAGGACCAAGCTCCGTCTACACCATCCCTGACAGATGTCTATCTAACCTGTTCTTAAATATCTCCAGAGAGGGAGATTCCACCACCTCCCTTGGCAATTTATTCCAATATTTGACCACCCTGACAGTTAGGAATTTTTTCCTAATGTCCAATCTAAACCTCCCCTGCTGCACTTTAAGCCCATTACTCCTTGTCCTGTCCTCAGAAACCAAGAGGAACAAATTTTCTCCTTCCTCCTTGTGACACCCTTTTAGATATTTGAAAACCGCTATCATGTCCCCCCTTAATCTTCTTTTTTCCAAACTAAACAAGCCCAGTTCATGAAGCCTGGCTTCATAGGTCATGTTCTCTAGACCTTTAATCATTCTTGTCGCTCTTCTCTGTACCCTTTCCAATTTCTCCACATCTTTCTTGAAATGTGGCGCCCAGAACTGGACACAGTACTCCAGCTGAGGCCTAACTAGTGCAGAGTAGAGCAGCAGAATGACTTCACGAGTTTTGCTTACAACACACCTGTTGATACAACCTAGAATCAGCCGTTGGCTGAGCGCTGGGCTGTCCCAGCCTTCTCTGGCAGCTGGGCATGTCGGCAGTTTCGGGAAGGCAATCCCTTCCTTTGCCTCCATTACCCACCTTCTGAAGTTCTGCCTGGCCCTTGGGCAGAAAGGGCATCAAATGCCCCTCACCTTCCCCCCCTCCCCACGTGCCTGAGAGCGAGGCAGAACCTGCCTCTTTGTGCCCGCTGGCATAAGCCTAGTGCCCGTCCGGCGGGCTCTCCGGGTGGTAGCATGCTTTGCCCGTGTGTGCATGCAATCAAGAGATTTCAACTTCTCCAGCCACAAAGAAAGGCACAAATCAAGACATATGAACATGTCCTTAGCAAACACAGAGCAGATGTTTCAATAAGACCCTTAAAAAAAACCCAGAGAGAGAGGAAGGATCCGGTTCCTCCAGAGTGCGGTCCCGCGTTACGGGACGGCGAGCACAGACACGTCCCTGGCACTCCTTGGCGCGGGACACGGGGCGCGTTCCAGGACATTCCCAGCCCCTTTGGGGACGCGCCGTCCAAAGCTGGAATCTTTTATTTGACATCTGCCGGGGAGGGGAGAAACCCCAGGAAAGGGATGAGCTCGGCTGTTTTACCATCTTGGAATAATTCAGGATAATCTAGGCAGACACAAAAAAGCAAAGAGGTTGGAGCGGGGGAGGCTGCCTTTCAAAGGAGAAAAAGAATCAAACATTTCTAAACACAGCGCGGCGGCCGAGCCAAACCAAACAGGGATGACTCATGGACTTGTCTTCACCCGGCACTTTTCCTACAACGAGCAAATGTGCAGCCACAGCGTCCTTCCACTCCCGGCAGTCCGGGGAGAAATGTACAAATTAGCACCCCCCGTGCACGGGTGGCTCACGACTGACAGAGAGAAAGGAGGCCGGCCGGCTGGAGTCGCCTTCCCTTGTAGGTCTGGTCTCCCCAAGAGAAGCATCGCACGCTAGAACTGGAAGGGACCTCGAGAGGGCAGCAAGTGCAGCCCCTGCCCTCACGGCAGGACCCAGAACTGTCTAGACCATCCCTGCCAGGTGTCTGTCCAACCTGCTCTTAAATATCTCCAGTGATGGGGATTCCACAACCTCCCTAGGCAACTTATTCAGGTGTGTAACCACCCTGACAGGTAGGAAGTTTTTCCTAATGTCCAACCTAAACCTCCCTTGCTGCGGTTTAAGCCTCTTGCTTCTTGTCCTATCCTCAGAGGCCAAGAGGAACAATTTTTCTCCCTCCTCCTTGTGACACCCTTTTAGATTCCTGAAAACCGCTCTCATGTCCCCTCTCAGTCTTCTCTTTTCCAAACTAAACTGAACTAAGAACATAAGAACGTAAGAACGGCCGTACTGGGTCAGACCAAAGGTCCTTCTAGCCCAGTATCCTGTCTGCCAACACTGGCCAGCACCAGGTACCCCAGAGAGGGTGGACCGAAGACAATGATCAAGCGATTTGTCTCCTGCCATCCCTCTCCAGCCTCTGACAAACAGAGGCCAGGGACACCATTTTATCCCCTGGCTAATAGCCTTTTATGGACCTAACCTCCATGAATTTATCCAGCTTCTCTTTAAACTCTGTTATAGTCCTAGCCTTCACAGCCTCCTCTGGCAAGGAGTTCCACAGGTTGACTACACGCTGTGTGAAGAAGAACTTCCTTTTATTAGTTTTAAACCTGCTACCCATTAATTTCATTTGGTGTCCTCTAGTTCTTCTATTATGGGAACTAATAAATAACTTTTCTTTATCAGCCCTCTCCACACCACTCATGATTTTATAGACCTCTATCATATCCCCCCTCAGTCTCCTCTTTTCTAAACTGAAAAGTCCCAGTCTCTTTAGCCTCTCCTCATATGGGACCCGTTCCAAACCCCTAATCATTTTAGTTGCCCTTTTCTGAACCCTTTCCAAGGCCAAAATATCTTTTTTGAGGTGAGGAGACCACATCTGTACACAGTATTCAAGATGTGGGCGTACCATATGTAACCCCCAAGGAGATTACTTGGATTCCCGGGGCTTTGTCTGCTGGCAGCTCAGGGAGAGGCACTCTGAGTTTGCCTTGGCTCCCCCTCCCTATCAGGGCCAGAGTCTGCCCGGCAACCCACAGGGAGTGAGATGCCCCTCCCAGGGGGAAGGAGAGACCATTGTTGAGGGGAGTCTGGAGCCAGCCAGGAAAAGGGGAGGACTGAGTGTGTGGGAGCTAGTAAGCCCCAGGCCTGCATGCAGGGTTCCCCCTGAGAGCTAGCCTCTAGGGACCTGAAGGCAGGATCCCTCAGCTGGGTTTATGTCTCCACTGTTGATTCTCAGTTGTGGAGTTTGCTGGGAGGCTTCCCCAGCCAGGCGGAGTTGGCTCTCCAGCTCCCTGGGTGAGAGAGTCACTGCATGGTCAGCTGGGCTCTAGCAGCAAGTTCAGGGCTGCTGCCTGCTGGGTGGGTCTGGAGGCTGGCCTGGGAGGTTATAGTTTTGAATTTTGGTGCAGTTGTGTGGTCTGCATCTTGAGCCCTGCACCCCTTCACGGTGAGGGGAAATTCTGGGACCGAAGCAGCCTGGTTCCTGCTTGAAGAGGACCCCTGTGAGAAGAGAGCAGCCCCTTTGCAGAGACTGAGTCATCTCTCAACCTGAGGCTCATTCATGGAGTGTGTGAGTGCACCAATTTTTAGTTAGTAAGTCAGGGAATTTGTTTGGGGATTTTATTACCTGCAGCCTATTAAACTGTGGAGGGATTTGCTGCCTTCTCCCATTTGTGAGTCCTTTGGGCTGTACTGGACCTAGTCAGCCCCACTGCTAAACCACCGCAGAGAAGGATTGTGTGGTCAACAGTCATCAAGGGCCCCAACAAAGTACGCGTACCAACGGGACACTAACTTCACAGTTGCAGGGCACCGGTGACCCTAAAAATAATGTTTTACCCTGTTCTGTTATAATTGTCTCCTGTTTAATATAATTGTGTTTATTATAGTGTATGTGTTTGTGTTATTTTCTGGGAGTCTCCAACTATCTGGCGAATACGTGGGGATTATCCTGGGCTAGAATTTTCCTCCCAAGCTGCCCTGGCAACCCTGCTAGGAAGGAGTGAGGGGGGTGGAGGCACCGCCAAGTACATCAATCAGAAAGAATAAAATTGAGTAGGTGGCGGGATCCAGAAGAACCCAGACCTATCCATCCGAACCTGAAAGGAGATTGGCTCTAAAAGAAGGTAACCAGGTGGAGAGGGGGTGCTACACATAGTTTTATACCGGGGCAGTAAGATGTTCTGGGTCTTATTTTCTATCCCTTTCCTAATAATTCCTAGCATCCTATTTGCCTTTTTGACCGCCGCTGCACTCTGTGTGGAAGTTTTCAGAGAACTGTCCACGATAACTCCAAGATCTCTTTCCTGATTTGTCGTAGCCAAATTAGCCCCCTTCATACTGTACGTATAGTTGGGGTTATTTTTCCCGATGTGCATTACTTTACACTTATCCACATTAAATTGCATTTGCCATTTTGTTGCCCAATCGCTCAGTTTGGTGAGATCTTCTTGGAGTCCCTCACAGTCTGCTTCTGTCTTGACTATCCTAAACTGTTTGGTATCATCTGCAAACTTTACTACCTCACTGCTTACCCCTTTCTCCAGATCATTTATGAATAAGTTGAAAAGGATTGGTCCCAGGACTGACCCTTGGGGGACACCACTAGTTACCCCTCTCCAATCTGAAAATTTACCATTTATTCCTACCCTTTGTTTCCTGTCTTTTAACCAGTTCTCAATCCAAGAAAGGACCTTCCCTCTTATCCCATGGCCATGTAATTTACACAAGAGCCTTTGGTGAGGGACCTTGTCAAAGGCTTTCTGAAAATCCAAGTATACTATATCTACTGGATCCCCCTTGTCCGCATGTTTGTTAACCCCTTCAAAGAACTCTAATAGATTAGTAAAACAGGATTTCCCTTTACAGAAACCATGTTGACTTTTGTCCAACAAATTATGTTCTTCAATAAGGCCCTTAAAAAAAAACCCAGAGAGAGAGGAAGGATCTGGTTCCTCCAGAGTGCGGTCTTAGTCTAATCCGGGTTATTTGGCTCCACACAGGAATAATTTAGGGAGAGGTCCATTCTGGGCAGTATATCAGAGGAGATCTGTCATGAAGGATGCCTCCCTTTAGCAGCCTGGCGGGTATTCGCCCATGTTCTGGAGCGTCTCTGTCTGATGGACCCGAGCATCTCGTGCAATCTGTTTTTCTCGTCTGATCCACCTGATCACTCTGCCTGGGCCAACCTAGCTAGTTTATCCATGCGGCCGAGCCTTCCGGTCTGATCTAACAGGCTGATCACTTTGCTTTGGAAGAGCAGCACAAGGTTGTGGGGAGAATAAATTGTTGGGGCTACGTCTACACTGGCATGATTTTCCGGACATGCTTTAACGGAAAAGTTTTCCGTTAAAAGCATTTTCGGAAAAGCGCGTCTAGATTGGCACGGACACTTTTGCGCAAAAGCACTTTTTGTGGAAAAGCGTCCGTGGCCGATCTAGACGCAGTTTTGCGCAAAAAAGCCCCGATCGTCATTTTCGCTATCAGGGCTTTTTTTGCACAAAGCAGTACTGTGCTGTCTACACTGGCCCTCTTGTGCAAATGATTTGCACAAGAGGGCTTTTGCCCGAACGGGAGCAGCACAGTATTGCCTCAAGAACACTGACAATCTTACATGAGATCGTCAGTGTACGTGCGGAAATTCAAGCGGCCAGTGTAGACAGCTGGCAAGTATTTCCGCAAAAGCAGATGATTTTGCAGAAAAACTTGCCAGTCTAGACACAGCCTGGATGTTTTGTTTTTGTTCCTTTCGATGCAGCGGCACAGAGCTGAAGGCGGTACACAGTGGTTGCATCCCTGCAGCAGTATAGATTGGAGGGGATGGACCATTCGCTAATTTGGAGGTCCCTGAAGACTTGCTTTGCCACAGACTGGCTGATAGGACCCTGCAGGGTGGGTCTACCCTGCAGCTCGGAGGTGTGATCCCAGGTCAGGTAGACAGACTCAGGCTACGTCTAGCCTGCAGGCTTCTTGAGCAAGAAGCTTTTTTCGGAAGAGAACTTCCGAAAAAACGTCTTGCAAAAGAGAGCGTCCACACTGCAAAAGTGCATCAAAAAAGCAATGCGCTTTTTTGAAAGAGCATCCAGATTGCATGGACGCTCTCTCACACGTGAGCAGTGATTGCTTGGACAGAGTGGCCACCAGGGCACCTGTGCTTTTTCCTCTTCCCTCTTCTTCCAAAAGAACTCCCTCTTCCCCATCCACACACTCCTTCTTCCAAAAGAGCTCTTTCACAAAAAGGCTTCTTCCTCGTAGAAAGAGGAATACCAATTGCGCAAAAACTCCTCTGTTCTTTCGCTTTACTCTCGAAAGAACACGCTTGGAGTGTGGCCATTCTGTGAGGTTTGTCAGAAAAACAGCCGTTTTTCCAACAAAACTCTGTAGTCTAGACATACCCGCAGTGTGGCCGTTTCAGGGTTTTCAGCTCGTGTGATGATGCTCTATAATGAGTCTATAGGGACCAGGCCCTTCTCTTAGCAGAAATAGGGATGCGGCCTCTGTTTCCCACGCTGCTGTGATTTGTTTGATCTCTTGAAATGTTTGCGGGGGCCTGTCCTTAACCTGTGGAACTCCTTGCCAGAACTCCCGCTCTACTCTGCACTAGTTAGGCCTCAGCTGGAGTACTGTGTCCAGTTCTGGGCGCCACATTTCAAGAAAGATGTGGAGAAATTGGAAAGGGTACAGAGAAGAGCGACAAGAATGATTAAAGGTTTAGAGAACATGACCTATGAAGCCAGGCTTCATGAACTGGGCTTGTTTAGTTTGGAAAAAAGAAGATTAAGGGGGGACATGAGAGCGGCTTTCAAATATCTAAAAGGGTGTCACAAGGAGGAAGGAGAAAATTTGTTCCTCTTGGTTTCTGAGGACAGGACAAGGAGTAATGGGCTTAAAGTGCAGCAGGGGAGGTTTAGATTGGACATTAGGAAAAAATTCCTAACTGTCAGGGTGGTCAAATATTGGAATAAATTGCCAAGGGAGGTGGTGGAATCTCCCTCTCTGGAGATATTTAAGAACAGGTTGGATAGACATCTGTCAGGGATGGTGTAGACGGAGCTTGATCCTGCCTTGAGGGCGGGGGGCTGGACTCGATGACCTCTCGAGGTCCCTTCCAGTCCTATGATTCTATGATTCTATGACTTTAACAGGGTTCCAAAAAGAGCAAGATAGATTCATGGAGGTTAGGTCCATCGATGGCTATTAACCAGGCTGGGTAGGAATGGTGTCCCTAGACTCTGTTTGTCCGGATGACACGAGAGGGATCACATGAGGTTCTCTGATGTGTTCCCTCCCTCTGGGGCACCTGACATTGGCCGCTGTGGGCAGACGGGATACTGGGCTGGATAGACCGTTGGACTGACCCCGTCTGGCCGTTCTTATATTCTCATGACTTGGACGATATTTTTGAAAGGCAGCAAGACAATTTGAGGTGACCCACCACCAGGTGGCCAACCAGTTAAACAGTCTGGATCCGACGCTCAGTCGACCCTACATCCTCCCCCCCTCCCCCCCGCTCTTCCGTTTGCAAATGCCTGGGGTGGGGGAAGATGTGTTTTAACATTGCATGTGTTACGTTAACCCTCCGGCTCAACCCCCATCGGGGGAAACTGGCGTCCACACCAGGGTCCAAGCCATGGCTCCCTTGCTCTGGTCCCTCCAGAGTCTGTCCCCCGCCATGGGGCACAGCAGCAGGGCCCCGTGGGCCTTTCAGAGCCCTGGGAAAGCTCACACAGTCACCACTCCGTCCGGGGAACCAGGCCTCAGGGGCCAACACAAGGTCTCCCCTCTTCTCTTCTCCACACAGCCTCCTCCCTCGCATCTTTGGTCCGTCTGGCTCTCTAGTCCAAACACCGCCTCCCCCGAGACATCTGCCCCAGCCGCCTGGCTGTCATTTCAGGCCTATTCCCAGGCCCTTGGGCTAGAGAAACCCAGACCAGCTGCCCCTTTCCTGGTCCGTAGAGGTCTCACGCCTGTCTCAGACCCGTTCTGGGTATGTCTACACTACAAAGTTAATTCGAAATAACAGCCGTTATTTCAAATTAACTTGAATGGCATCTACACAGGCAAACCGCTATTTTGAAATAAATTCGAAATAGCGGAGCCCTTAATTCGAATTTGGTAAACCTCATTCTGGGAGGAGTAATGCCAAATTCGAAATAGCTATTTCGAATTAAGTGCTGTGTAGACACTGAATTCGAAATAGGGGGCCTCCAGCCCTTCCCAGGGAGCCCTGGTGGCCACTCTGGACACAACCAGGAAAGCTTACTCTCCTCTCCCCCAGCCCCGGAGCCATTAAAGGGGTAGACCCTGGCCACAGTGCCTGTGCCAGCTCCAAGCCTGCCAGCCCAGAGCCAGCAGTCACTGCCCCTGACTCAGTGGCCCCAAAATATGAGCCAACAAGCCCCTGTCAGCCAGCCCTCCACCGCTCCCCAGGAGCAGTCTGCCAGCTCCCAGGAGCCTGCCAGGGCCCAGAGAAGGCGGGTACCTTCCTGGTCCAAGGTGGAGATCATGGACCTTATTCAGGTTTGGGGGGATGCCCCCAACATCCATGATCTCCGCACTAGACAGAGGAACGAGGCCGTCTATGGCAGGATAGCTGCCAGCCTGGTCACCAAAGGCCACATTCGAACCCAGGAACCCAGGTTTGCATGAAAGTCAAGTTGGCTCAGCGAGACCCCCAAGCCTGAGTCGTGAGCTTCCCCTCCCTCTTCTTCCCTTTGCTTCCCCTTTCCAGATCCCTCCTCCCAGGTTTCTCTCTCCCCTCTCCCACCCTCTCTCTTCTCCTCTTCCACCTGCTTTTCCCAGGCTCCCCAGAGGTTCATCCCGCTTCCCCCAGTTTCGTTCAATAAACCCAGTTTCTATTTTTGAACATACGTGTCTTTTGTTTGACATCAGGAAGGGAGGCTAGGGAGGGCTAAGGGGAAGGACGTGAGGGAGGAATGGGGCACGAGCCCCAGGTAGGGAAGACCAGGGATGCTCTGAGGGCTCCTTGGGGTGGACGCTTTCTCTCAGGGCCTCCTCGATACTGACAGCCCCCTGATGGATTCCCCCCCCTCCCCCCGGATGGCAGCCTGCAGCAAGTGCAGCCGGGCTGATGGCAACGACCCCACGAGACGCACCGGCATGCCCAGGGGCAGCTCTGGCTCCATGTGGCCGAGTGCTGTGGTGTCCAGAGTGCGGGCACTCAGGGCACTCCCAGACAGGACTGCTTTGCTGTCCCTCATCGAGTTAGACAAGCAAGCAGGGAACCCTGAGAACTGTCTGTCCGGGGTGGGGGTCGGGTCCCTTTAATCACGGAGCTCAGTTAACCTCAGGCAGCTGCCCCACACACTAAGTCCTAACCTGATGCCCTGCCGGCACTGGGTCCAGCCACCCTAACTTCGGCTCAAGGTCCACTCAGTGTGGACGTGCTATTTCAAAATAGCAAAACGCTAGTTAGAAATAGTTTTTGTGTGTAGATGCGTTATTTCGAATTAGCTTAATTCGAATTAACTATTTCGAATTAAGTTAATTCGAAATAGTGCTGTAGTATAGACATACCCTCTGAGTGAAGGGGCTGCTTATATCCCTGCGCATTCCTTCCCAGCATTCCCGGCTGAGACCGCCATCCCTCCCATTAGCCCTGGGGACTACATTCCCCAGAATGCCACTCTCCGTTGAATGCAGGACTGAGTGACCGGTGGCCCTCGAAAGACCAACATGTCCTGCTCCTGGGTCGCCTTCTGACTCCTTGAGCCCTATTCTCCTCTGACTTCCCCTGAGGTAAATCAGGAGCCATCAAAATCAGTGGGGTGACACCAGGGTACGCCAACGTAAGCACGAGAACAAAGCCGAAAGGTGAAACGGGTGCGAGATTATTTCCCTCGCACTTCACAGCCATTGGAAAGCGACCCTGTGGGCACGAGGGTGGTGAAACACTTCTGTGAGGCCGAGAGTCACGAGGCTGTGAGGTGCCTCCTTCAGGAGCTGGGCAGCCGGTTTCACGAGGGCTCTAGTTTAGCGCAGGTGGGCTAGGCCTGCTGAGCTGGGATCTCCACTGATTCAACAGCAAGAGCGCCCAGCGATGGGCAACCGAGACTGATGAGCAAGAGGGCGGCAAGATTGGCAGGGGCAATGGTAAACAAAATGTCTTGAGCACCACACATAGAACCCTGATGAGCCGCGAGGGGCCCTGGGGCCGCAGATTGACCACTGCTGCGTCACAAGATGTGTTGGGACTCGGGAGGGTGTCCCCAGGCAGTGGGAAGCAGTTCCCACAGGGGAAAGGCGGAAGCCCCATTGCTGGAGATGTTTTAAAACCAGTGGATACCTAATAGGTGGCAACTGTGTGGTGGTCAGGGCTCTGAGGTGGACTACATGAATAGATGGGCCACATTTACCACAGTCTACATAAGGTGTTAACGTAAGAACATCAGTCCACCTAGCCCAGTGTCCTGTCTTCTGACAGTGGCCAGTACCAGGTGCCCCAGAGGGAGTGAACAGAAAAGGGAATAAGAACATAAGAACGGCCGTACTGGGTCAGACCAAGGGTCCTTCTAGCCCAGTGTCCTGTCTGCCCACAGTGACCAGCACCAGGTGCCCCAGAGGAGGTGGACCAAAGACAATGATCAAGCGATTTGTCTCCTGCCATCCCTCTCCAGCCTCTGACAAACAGAGGCCAGGGACACCATTTCTATCCCCTGGCTAATAGCCTTTTATGGACCTAACCTCCATGAATTTATCCAGCTTCTCTTTAAACTCTGTTATAGTCCTAGCCTTCACAGCCTCCTCTGGCAAGGAGTTCCACAGGTTGACTACACGCTGTGTGAAGAAGAACTTTCTTTTATTAGTTTTAAACCTGCTCCCCATTAATTTCATTTGGTGTCCTCTAGTTCTTCTATTATGGGAACTAATAAATAACTTTTCTTTATCAGCCCTCTCCACACTGCTCATGATTTTATAGACCTCTATCCTATCCCCCCTCAGCCTCCTCTTTTCTAAACTGAAAAGTCCCAGTCGCTTTAGCCTCTCCTCATATGGGAATCATCCAGTGATCTCTTCCCTGTCGCCTATTCCCAGCTTCTGACAGAAGCAACAGACACCATCCCTGCTCATCCTGCTGCCATTGATGGACCTACCCTCCATGAATGTATCTAGCTCTTTTTTGATCCCTGTTCAAGTCCTGGCCCTCACAACATCCTCTGGCGAGGAGTTCCGCAGGTTGACTGTGCGCTGCATGAAGAAATACTGCCTTTGGTTTGTTTTAAACCAGAAACCCATTCATTTCATTTGGTGACCCTAGTTTTTATGTTATTTTATTCACTTTCTCCACACCAGTCATGATTTTATAGACTTCTATTGTATCCCCCCTTAGACTCCTCTTTTCTAAACTGAAAAGAACCAGTCTTTTTAATCTCTCTTCATATGGCACCCATTCCAAACCTCTCCTCATTTTTGTTGCCCTTTTCTGAACTTTTTCCAATGCTAAGAGATCTTTGTTAAGATGTGGTGACCACATCTGTACACAGTATTCAAAGATGTGGCCGTCCCCTGAATTTATACAGAGGCTGTAAGATATTCTCTGTCTTATTCTTTATCCCTTTTTTAATGATTCCCAATATGCTGTTTGCTTTTTTGACTACCGCTGCACACTGCGTGCATGTTTTCAGAGAACTATCCACAAGATCTCTCTCTTGGGTGCTAACAGCGAATTCAGTCCCCATCATTTTGTGCGTATAGTTGGGATGATGGTTTCCAATGTGCATTACTTTGCATGTATCCACATTAAAATTCATCTGTCATTTTGTTGCCTGGTTGCACTATGTGGGTATCTGGCCCCAGAATGTCTCTCTCCTTGCTCTGGCTAACGAGTCCGTGCGTGTGCCCGTTGCATTCGGAATAAGGGAAAGGCAGGTCTTGCTAAATGTGACTCACATCTCCATGTGCATCTCTGGGGGTGACAGGCCTGTGCAAAAGGAAACTCACCAAAATCCCCAGCCACTTCTCTGCCTGAATCCATTCCACAGAACCTGCCAGGCAACTCAGACCAGCTGTGTGGCATGGTCAGTCTGGCACTGTAATAAGTGGGGAGGCAGGGACAGCTTTAGACCAATTCCACCGATTCCCCCGAATCGGGCCCTGCGCCTGAGAGGGCCCCGCGCCCTAAAGCCGTGGTCACCAACCGGTCAATCGCGATCGACCGGTCAATCGCGAGGCCTCGACCAGTCGATCGCGAGGTGTTCGGGCCCCCCCCCACCTCCGACAAGCCCCACTACCTACCTCCAGCATAGTGCCAGCTTCCCGCAGGGTGGGTGGAAGTCCTGCCTGCAGCTTTGTGCCACTTCCAGGGGTTCTGGATGTGCACTGGCTGTTCCCCTCCCATAGCTCTGTGGTGTGCCGGGTGTGCTGCAGGAGGGGGTGTTGGCCCCGGAGGAGGAGCGCGGCGGCTTCCCTGCTCTGCGGGAGGGGGAGCCGGCCCTGGGAGGGGGGACATGACTGCCCTGTAGCTGGGGGTACAAAGGGGCTGGGACTCTTTTTTTGTGTGTCCCAGTATTATGAGTTCAACCCTCAAGGGGGCCATTTAGGCATCTGGGACAAATCTGTCTGGGATGGTGCTTGGTCCTACCACGAGGGCAGAGGACTGGACTCAATGACCTCTCGAGGTCCCTTCCAGATCTATGATTCTATTTATTTATAATCCCCCAAGACCAAAGCCATCGCTGCACCCCCCTCTGAACATCGCGATTCCGAGCCATACCTAACCGACCCTTGTTAACACGCCCGACTTGCAACGTCGCTTACGTAATTCATAGCCATTTAACAAGGCAGCCGATGGCAAATTAACTAAACATCAATTAGCGAGGAATATGGTCGTCACATTCATCCTGTTAACTCATGGCTAATTACCTCGTCCTACCTCCCCTGTATTAATTGCACTCTAATTGTTTCCCAGATCTTGCTGCTATAATTTAAAGTTTAGGGACCGTCTAACAAGCAGATGGATTTTTCCTGGCACATCCACAAGCAGCCTCGGTGTGACAGTTGCAGGGCCAAGGGGCGATACTGCCGAATCCAGGTGGCAGGAATGATGAATTTGCTGGAGTTCTCCACACTGAGATGCTCCTTCTTTGGCTTGTTTTGTCAGAGCCGACATCTGCAGGCGCGTTCTTGGAATTTGGGTAACCCTCGTGTTTTCGAACACCCACTGTTGGATGCCTGCCACCCCCACACGCCGCTGGCTTTGACTGAGCCAGATTTTTTGCCCCACTGAACACCAGCTGCACCCAAAACGGAGGCCCATGAAAAGGTGTCTTTCACTGCATCAGACAAAAGCTGAGGCCCAAATAAATCGGTGAAAGTCCTGGTCTTCACAACATCCTCTGGCAAGGAGTTCCACAGGTTGACAAGCATGAAGAAAAACTTCCAGCCCCCAGATCAGTTACTCTCGTTTTACGGACAAGATCAAGAAGATCATGCACCCTGCGGTATAGCAAAGGGGTGAGAGAATACACAATGGGCAGTGCTTGCATTGATCCCATGCTGGGGGCCCTTAGGTATCAGGAACTGGCACGTCCCCCAGCATGTGGGCTGGGTAACAGCTTCTGTAACGTGTTAGGCTGCTACCCTCCGTATCCGATCTGTGTTCCTGAGGGTCGTAGCCCCTTTTCTTTAGCTGAACTTCCACTCTCCACTTATGTTGGAGTCCCCGGTTCCAATGGCTGAATCAGCCATTTCTCTCATGCTCGTTAGTATGTCCTGCCTGCGGTCGCCCTGGCATCACTGCGGCTTCATGCTTTCCGTTGTGTCTATTCCTTCCCATGTCGGCAACCCGGTTCCTTGCGCCACACCGGCCAGCTGACCCCGCAGGCTTGTGCCTGAAGGAGCGTGCCGGCCAGTTACTTGGGCCAGCCGAACAAATTCGGCCTTGCTTGGCTCTGCTAGTTCGCACGCCTCTTGGTTCTCTATCTGTGACACGGCATGAATCAATACACAGCGTCCCGCTCTCAGTCGCCCCGGCATACATTCGTTGAGGCCTCCCACTCCCTATACCTATGGCACGCAGGAAAACCACCCCGATTTGCACAAATGGAAGTCAGCCGTGGGGAAAAAATTCCCCGCTTGATGTCATTTCACTAGACAGCCTCGGTTTTTTGAACGTGTCTTGGATGTAGAGCGGGGATGCCCGGGAATCACAGATAGCTGAGCTAAACTACAGCCTAGAGAAATCTGACATGGTCAGGGCCGGATTAAGGGGGGAGGCTAGCCAGGCAGCTGCCAGGGGCACCAACCGATGGAGGGCACCTGATGGCAGCTGTAAGGGGTGCCATGCCCGATTGCAGCTGTACGGAGCGCAGCACGCCGGGGGGTGGGGCCGTGCATGCTTGAGCCAGCCCTGGATGTGGTTAGCACATGCAGGGCCTCTTTCTTTTCAAAAATATTCTTAATCCAGCAAGCTCCAAGTGCAAATATGAAAGTTGGGATAATCACATTAACGACCTTAAACTAACAGGGCGCCCTTTCTCTGTATTCACCCAGAGCCTCCGGCCAGACGCTTTCGCAAAAAATCCCGAACACAGTGGGGAAAAAAATTGGTTGAGCAAAAAAACAAAACAAAACAAAAAAAGACGGAGGACCAAACTTGTTGAGCAAAAAAAAGGTCGCTGCGCCTTTAAATTCCCACGCTCCCCGCTCCCCCCGCCAGACCGGCAGGAGAAAAACACCCCCCCCAGCCTTCCCTCCATTTTACATGTCCGGTATTTTCGGGGTTTTTTTTACCAGACAGAGGATGCAATTACCCGAGTATCCTGGCGAAAACCAGACACCTGGCAACCTTACTCAGGCTTGGATAACACCAAAGGGGGATTGAACCCAGGACCTCCAGAGCTTAGTGCACGAGCCTCCAGCGCATGAGCTAAAAGCCATCCAGCTGGGAGCTAGGGCTGGAAGTGGGACTGCCACCACAGGACAGGCTGGTGCATCTCGCCCAGATGGTGTGTAGGTCACACTTGCCCTCTGCATGAGGGCTGGAATTTCATTCTGGGGGGGGCTCAGGCCCACAGAGCTGAGCTCATGAGCAGACTCCAGAGCCTCTCCGGAGAAGGCCCTTCCTGCAGGCCTTGGAAGATAAGCTTCGGGCAGTCCAAGGATGCTCAGATAGGAGGGGGTATGCAGGGCCAGATTGGGACATGCTGAGGCCTAAGCTAAGTCGTGTTTAAGAGGCCCCATGGCATCCCCCCAAAAACGTGTGTTCTCTCACGGAAAGGCCAAGGACCTAGAAATAGCCCGGTGTAGGTTTGCACCCGGCGGTGAGGCTGCAGCTCAAAGCGAGGTTTTTTTTTTGGATTTCGAGGCCCCTCATAGAGCGAGGCCCTCAGGTGCCGCTAACGCAGCGTGCGCACCAATCCGGGCCTGGCGGCCCAGAGGAAGAGAGCGGCAGGTTACCCCGATCACAGAGAGAGGTCGGCGCCCCCACCCTCGACTTCGGGGGCCACGCCAGGACAGAGGCGGAGGCCGCAGAACGAGGGGGACGCCACGTGCTGGGACGGCCGCAGCCGGGACACCCCATCTGAGGCGCGTGGAGGGAATTTTGAGCAGCGGGGCCCAGAAGCGGCTGGCTGGCGGCCGTCTCGGAGACAGGGCCCTGGGCTTTCTGCCACCCGGCTTGGTGCCTTGTCCCAGAATGCAACCGTGCATGCCCCCCCCCTCCATATTACTGCTTTCTCTCTCCAGCTGCTGACTGATGGATGCATGTACTCCTGAGGGACGAATGCCCCTGGCCCCCCATCAGCCCTGCCCCACAGAGTTTCACTGTCGCTCTCCTCAGGGCATTTCCCTGGGAGAGCAGAGGCTGAGCTCCGGCCTGAGCTGCTGTGGGAAGAGGCTGCGGGCCGGGGGCAGGGAGGGGAGGGGAGGGGAGGAGAGGGGCTGGTCTCGGCGAGCGCCAGAGATAATTAAGTGGGCTCCTAGCCAGACTCGCCAGATGTTTAATTAATACCGAGCTGCCCCTGCTCAGCCGCCGAGTGGCCGCGGGACGAGAGAGATGGCTTTGTGCCGGCTCGGCTGCGCAGAAGGGGCGAGAGCAGCCGACGGAGCCGGCTTCGGAGCGCTCGGCGGCTTCCCTCGCATCCATCCACCTCGCCTCCTGGAGGTGCTGCCTGGCCCGGCCCCTCTCCTCTTTCCCAGGCTCTCCCCCCGATCCCAAGCTGCAGGGATAAGCTCTTGTAAGCCGCAGGAGAACTCTCTGTCACAGGGGGTCTGAACGCCACAACAGGAGCATTCAAGGTACCAGGCCATCGTGGGGCCTCACGTGAGGTCCACAGAGGATAGAGACCCCTCTGTGTGCCGGACCAGCTCCAGGGGCGAGTCTGGGTTGTGCCCCCCCTCACAGGCAGCTCAGCGAGGGGTAGAACCCTGTCTTCCCAAGCATGGTGTCCCAGCTGGGAAGCCACACGGCTACCTCACGAGGCTGCTGACTTGAGGCCCGTTTCTATTCCCACCTCTGCTACGGGCCTGCTGCATGGCCCTTTGGGCAAGGACCCCTGTTCCCTCTAATCTTTTCCATCCCCGTGCGGATTTTTGTTCCATCTGCGTGCGGAATAAATTTTGTGCTGTGCGCTGAGGTGTGGCTGAATGTGCACCACCCGCACAAACATGTACCTAACCGTGAGCACACTGCTAATCAGCAGGGCAGCATTAGAATCTCGCTAGCGCAGCCGCCCTAGCGCCCAGGAACACTGGCAGGGGCTCTGCATGGCACCTCGCTCAGAGAGGTCCCCCTCCCTGCTGCAGGAAGGCAAGGGCCTGAAAGCCACGCTAGGAATGAGCGGCGTGCGTCAGGGTCCAGGGACGCCTGTCCGCTGCAGCCTCTGTGCAGTGAGGACAGCCCTGGGCCAGCATTAGCCTAGCACGGTTCTGGGTCGCCTTCCTGCCCCACAGGGCCCTCCAGAGCTGCAATAACCTGGCTCGGAAGCAGCCAGGGGATTCGGTCCTGCACAGAAAGTCACCCCGGCCTGCGCAACACAAGTACTAGGGGGCACCAGCCGAAATGAATAGGCAGCCGGCTGTAACCGCGCCGGCCTCACCGCGGGGGGCGCCCCCAGCTGGTCACTTTGGGAATTAGCTCTTCAGCCCTGGAGCGCCCCCCGTCAGCTGGTAGGGTGCCCCCCCAGTACTGCCCTGCCTCGGGGCACCCACACTCTGGGGTCCTCCCCCTGGGGAAACCCCCAGCCCCCTCTGCCCACCTTGCCTGAGTGACCCCTGCCAGTTTTCATCTGGCCCCCACCACAGGGGCAAGCTGCCATCTGACATGGCCACCCAGCATTGGCAAGGTGGGGGGGGGGGGCACTTGCTGCCTTAGTTTACCCTGGCTGCCCCTCTAGTACCGCCAGGCCTTGCTGCAGGCCCTGCAGCCTGGGAGCTTGCCTGGCCTGAGCTCCCCAGCCCTGCCTGCCTTTCCCCAGCCCCGCTCTGTCCCAGGAAGCCTCCAGCTCCCCTAGCAGCCAAATCCCTCCTACCCCACAGCCAAAGCAAAGCGAGTCTGTCTCCTCCCACCAGGAGCCCTTATTTATATAGCCCCAGCCAGGCCCTAATTGGCAGTATCTGCCTCAGCTGTGGGGCTTTGTGCTCAGCCTTCTCCCAGGACTGGATTTTACCCTTAAAGGGCCAGTGGAGGGGAGACACCCTGTCATACAGGTGTAAAACAACCAAAGGGAAGTTTTTCTTCATTCAGCGCACAGCCAACCTGTGGAACTCCTTGCCAGAGGATGTGGTGAAAGCCAGGACTTTAACAGGGTTCAGAAAAGAGCTAGATACATACATGGAGGTTAGGTCCAGCAATACTTATTATCCAAGGTGGGTAGGAATGGTGTTTGTCACAGGCTGGGAATGGGCGACAGGGGAGGGTGGTGGGTCCCTGTTCTGTTCACTCCCTCTGGGGCACCTGGAGTTGGCCGCTGTGGGCAGACAGGACGCTGGGCTAGATGGACCTTTGGCCTGAGCCAGTCTGGCCGCTCTGATGGTCTCATCTCTCCGCTCTGGCTGCTCTTATCTTGTTAGGTTCTTATATCAAACGCCGGCAGAACTAAGGGGCCAATAATGAAGCCGGAGCAGTACTGTGGAACAAGTTCCCATTGAACCGTGTGTGCGCTCAGGAGGCCGGCCCCGCAGAGCCACCGTGTATGGGGGGGGCCGAGAAGTCACTCATCAAGGGGACAACTCGGCTCTTACGCCCAGGACGGTCGATAGCAAGGAAATGAAATAGGGTCTGACGTCTGTTTCCTCCCCCTGCCTCCAGCCGCTCCTGCGGGTTGAAGAGCCATTTCTCAGGGAAATGACCGCGGAAGATGATCGTATTGATCCAGCTGGAGGCCTCATCTCGCTTCCAACAGGCGAGCAGGAAGGAGGGAGCCAGGCGTGGGGGAGTCATTCTGAGCCAAGGCCCCTTGGCGGAGACTCCCTGGCTCCAGTGGAGCCCCCGTGGCAGGTGAAATCCTAGAGTCCTTGAACCCGACAGCTGGCAGGGCACACGAGAGGTCAGCGAGCCCCGTCCCCTGCCCTCGCGGCATCTCAGCGTGACACGGTCCTGGGGCACCGGGTGAGTCGGCGGCTCTTTCCCAAAGCCCCGGTGCTGGAAAGGGAGCCAAACGGAGCCATGGTCCGTCCCAGCCGAGGAGGCAGGGTCTGTGCACGCTCGGCTCCCCAGCCAGCTCGGCTACCGAGAGAGGGAGCAGTCAAAACCCATTAGCTAGGCAGATGTCACGCTGATCCACAGCCTCTAGCAGGACTGGCTTGGAGCAGGCCTCGGTGCTTCTTGGTCAGGCCGTCTCGGAGGCAGGTGAACGCTGCACACTGCAGAGCCTCTGATAACAACCGCCTGGCCAAGCCGCCCAGCAGCTAACCTGCGCCTGGCACCCCTCCTTCCTGCACCAGCCCCTGGAAAGCTGCGGCAGATGCTAAAGTTGTGAACGCCAGACATCGGCAAGAAGGAAGGAGGAAAGGGATTTAGGGGCTCTGAGCACAGTACCGGGGAAGCCAGGTTCTGCTGTGTGACCTGCGCCTCTGTGCCTCAGTTTCCCCCGTGTGATGGGGCATTGACTAAGTCACCCCTAAGCAGGGCGGTGAATGAATTTCACCTTAGCAGAGAGGCCTGCGTCAGCATGAGGCCCAGGGTGAGCATTCCCCACGGGAAGGATGGCTCACGCCCGTTACAAGGAAAGTCTCTTTTCGGGTAAAGCCAACCAGGGCATGGTGGAAATTTGTGCCGGGTTCGGAGCCCGGAGACGGGGGCCCTCTAGCCAGAGACAGGAGAACCCAACCAGCCACAGGCAAGGATGGCAGGGGATGAGAAGCTGGAGATGAGCCAACAGGGCACCCTTGCAAATAGCATATTGGGTTGCCTTAGGAGGAGCATGGCCAGCAGATCCAGAGACGTGATTATTCCCCTTTATTCAGCTCTGGGGAGGCCACATCTGGAGTGTTGTGTCCAGTTCTGGGCCCCCCACTCCAGGAAGGTTGTGGACCCACTGGAGAGGGTCCAGCGGAGGCAACACAAATGATTCGGGGCTGGAGCACATGACCTATGAGGAGAGGCTGAGGGATTTGGGTTTGTTCAGTCTGCAGATGAGCAGAGTGAGGGGGGATTTGAGAGCAGCCTGCAACTCCCTGAAGGGGGGTCCAAAGAGGCTGGAGAGAGGCTGTTCTCAGGGGTGGCAGATGCAGAACAAGGAGCAATGGGCTCAAGTTGCAGTGGGGGAGGTCTGGGTTGGATATTAGGAAAAACTATTTCCCTAGGCGGGTGGGGAAGTGCTGGGCTGGGTTCCCGAGGGAGGGGGTGGAATCTCCATCCCTTTAGGTGTTTAGGTCCCGGCTGGACCAAGCCCTGGCTGGGCTGATTGAGTTGGGTTGGTCCTGCCTTGGGCGGGGGGCTGGACTCGGTGACTCCTGAGGTCTCGGCCCGCCCTGGGATTCTCTGAGTCTCCATGTTAACTAGCATTTTGTCCCCAGAACAGAGAGCAGGGCCCTTCCTGCGGACCGGCAGGGACCACTTCCATGAGTGGGGGAGGCACTCAGAGACCAAGGTGATGGGCCCGCTCCCTGAGCAGAACAAACCGATGCCTCAGTTACACGCTCTTCCTCCAGAGAGAGAGCAAGCCGTCAGGGCCTGCTACCGCAGGAGGTATGCATGGGGTGGATGCCGTCTGGCTGAGAAGTGGCCAGAGATCATCACATTCATGAGGCCACCAACCTGCCAGGGATGGAATTTGAAAGGAGACAAATTCGGAGGATAGACAAGGAGCTAATTGCTAAGACCGGGGGCAAGGAATGTTTGGAACAGCTGTCCCAGGGTCAGGGTGGACGTTCAACATAAGAACATAGGAACGGCCAGACTGGGTCAGACCAAAGGTCCGTCTAGCCTGGGATCCTGTCTGCCCACAGTGGCCAATGCCAGGTGCCAGAGAGGGAGGGAACAACAGGAAATCCTCATGTGATCCCTCCCCTGTCACCCATTTCCAAACAAACAGCATCTAGAGACACCATTCCTATCCATCCTGGCTAGTAGCCATTGATGGACATAACCTTTCCAAACTTATCTAGTTCTTTTTGGAACCCTGTTAAAGTCCTGGCCTTCACAACATCCTCTGGCGAGGAGTTCCACAGGTTGACTATGTGCTGCGTGAAGAAAAACTTTCCTTTGGTTTGTTTTCAACCTGCTGCCTATTTCTTTCATTTGGTGACCCCTAGTTCTTATAATGTAGGAACAAGTAAATCACTTTTCCTTTTTCACTTTTTCCACAAAACCATCCGCTCTAGCGCATTCCAAAAATATGGGTGTGGTGCCAGCCTTGCACTCTTTGGGCCCCTGCCAACCCAGGCTGGCTTGGATCGCATGCACGACCCAGCGGCCAAAGCTGCCAGGGTCATTCCATGAACTACCAGGTCCTGCTGCTATTTCTGCAGCAGGGCTAATTTTTCCTGTGTCATTTGGTAGGGGCTCTTCAGCCGGGCAGAGGAAGGTCTAACACGAGCCAATGGCCAAACGTTGAAACTAGACAAATTCTGACCGGACGCAAGGTGCACATTTTTAACAAGGATCAGACACTGGAACCATTTCCTGCTGGCTGCGATGGAGTCTCCCCCACTGGCCATGTTTAAATCAAGGGTAGGTGTTTTTCTAGAGCATCGCCTCTCGTTCCAAGGGGAATTAATTGAGTGGCGTTCTCCGGCCTAACGAAGGGCGAGAGGAGGGGTTCACAGTGGTCCTGTCCGGCCTTCGAATCAATATGTCGGGGAGCTTCCCTTCTCTCTCCACACTTGTCTGCAGGCGGTAGCCTCTGGGGGATTCTGTGCTGGCCCGGAAGGTTAATAACATTACCAACTGCTCGGGGCTAATTTCATTAGGGCTTGTCTGGGTTGCCCCCTCGTCAGACTGCAACCCGAGGCCTCATTAAGAGCAGAGGCAGCTGCAAAGGGAAGCCAATACAGTACATTGCCCCCGTGACCCTCACGAGACGTACAAGCCACTGCCTCATTAACCCAGCCCGGCGTGCGGTGGGGACGGCACGGCTCAGACCACTATAATGACCACAGATTCGAATGACGTGCTCTGTTGGACGGAGAAGAAGGGCTCCTGGCTTCTGTCCCCAGCTCGCTGTGCCTCGTTTCCCCGTTTGTGGCCGGATTTATACAGCTACAAGACGCACGTAGGAAAGGCCTGTGTTATGTTCACGGTAGGGCTGCTTTGGAAAAGCCCACGAGGCACCTAACTCCCTTTGGAAATCCGGCCCTGGGTGACTTGCCTAACCCCACTCAGGAAGTCCAAGGTAGCAGTGATTGACCTTCCGCTGCCTGAGTGCCACGTGCCAGCTCTAACCATTGGGCCATCCCACCTCTCCAGCCACTGAATAGATGAGACTCAAAGAGACCCCGTGTGGTGCTACCAGGCAACACAGATCATGTTAGTCGCCAGGGCCGTGTCTACGCAGCAGCGTTATTTCAGAGTAACTGACGCCATTCCAAATTAACAAAGAGCGCGTCTACACGGCAAGCCGTTATTTCGAAATAACGGTAAGCTGGAGGACTTCTTACTCCGACTCCTGCAACCCTCATTTCACAAGGAGGAGGGGAAGTTGAAAGAAGAGTGTGCTTCCTTCGACTGCCTGCTGTGCAGACAGCGCCAAAACCCGAATGAAACTATTTCGACTTCAGCTACACAATTGATGTAGCTGAAGTTCATAGAATCATAGAATTATAGGACTGGAAGGGACCTCGAGAGGTCATCGAGTCCAGCCCCCTGCCCTCAAGGCAGGACCAAGCTCCGTCTACACCATCCCTGACAGATGTCTATCTAACCTGTTCTTAAATATCTCCAGAGAGGGAGATTCCGCCACCTCCCTTGGCAATTTATTCCAATATTTGACCACCCTGACAGTTAGGAATTTTTTCCTAATGTCCAATCTAAACCTCCCTTGCTGCACTTTAAGCCCATTACTCCTTGTCCTGTCCTCAGGAACAAATTTTCTCCTTCCTCCTTGTGACACCCTTTTAGATATTTGAAAACCGCTCTCATGTCGCCCCTTAATCTTCTTTTTTCCAAACTAAACAAGCCCAGTTCATGAGGCCTGGCTTCATAGCTCATGTTCTCTAGACCTTTAATCATTCTTGTCGCTCTTCTCTGTACCCATTCCAATTTCTCCACATCTTTCTTGAAATGTGGCGCCCAGAACTGGACACAGTACTCCAGCTGAGGCCTAACTAGTGCAGAGTAGAGCGGCAGAATGACTTCACGAGTTTTGCTTACAACACACCTGTTGATACAACCTAGAACCATATTTGCTTTTTTTGCAACAGCATCACACTGTTGACTCATATTCAACTTGTGGTCCACTATGACCCCTAGATCCCTTTCTGCCATGCTCCTTCCTAGACAGTCGCTTCCCATCTTGTATGTATGGAACTGATTGTTCCTTCCTAAGTGGAGCACTTTGCATTTCTCTTTATTAAACTTCATCCTGTTTACCTCTGACCATTTCTCTAACTTGCTAAGGTCATTTTGAATTATGTCCCTATCCTCCAAAGAAGTTGCAACCCCACCCAGTTTGGTGTCATCTGCAAACTTAATAAGCGTACTCTCTATCCCAATATCTACATCATTGATGAAGATATTGAACAGTACGGGTCCCAGAACAGACCCTTGCGGAACTCCACTTGTTATCCCTTTCCAGCAGGATTTAGCACCGTTAACAACACCTTTCTGACTACGGTTATCCAGCCAATTATGCACCCACCTTATCGTGGCTTGATTCCATTTTTGCCCTGCGGTGTTAACCTTCCCTGTGAAAGATGAGGAGTCAGAGACCCACAGGGTGTTTGGGTAAGGGATCTATCGGAAAAGGCTTTCTTTAGCGATAGATCAGCCTCTAGACTGCCACTTTTCTCCGAAAAAGCTCCGTTCCGAAAAAAAGTGGCGGCCATTTTTATGCTAATGAAGCGCGGGATATTTAAATCCCCGCTTTATTAGCAATTTCACCCAGCCTAATCCGCATCCCTCTGCCGGTAGAAGGACAGTCTAGACATACCCTCTCTGTCCAGCAACATCATCTTCTCAGTCCCTACCAGAGACAACCTCTTAGCCAACACAGACAACAGCTTAGAAAAGAGGAGACTAAGGATGTGTCTACACTGCACCTGGAGCTCGAAAGAAGATACGCAAATTGTGTATCTTATTTTGATTCTCTTTCAAAATAGGTTATTTCTAAATTTGGAGCATCTACACAGCATCAAATTTCAAAATAACACACTATTTCGAGACCTCCCTTATACCTTGTGGAATGAAGTTTACAGGGATGCCGAAATAGCGGGTCTGCTATATTTTGCAAGAGCGGACGCGTTCAAAAGACGCGGGGTAGCTATTTTGAGATACCTCTGGTATCCCGAAATAGCCTTACAGTGTAGCCATACCCTAATGGGAGATAGGATAGAGATCTATAAAATCATGACAGGTGGGGAGAAAGTGAATAAGGAAAAGTGATTTACTTGTTCCCATAACATCAGAACTAGGGGTCACCAAATGAAATGAACAGGTAGCAGGTTTAAAACAAACCAAAGGAAGTTTTTCTTCATGCAGTGCATTGTCAACTTGTGGAACTCCTTGCCAGAGGAGGTTCTTAAGACCAGGACTTTGACAGAGTTCCAAAAAGAGCTAGATAAGTTCATGAAGGTTAGGTCCGACAATGGCTATTAGCCAGGATGGGCAGGAATATTGTTCCTCGCCTCTGTTTGTCTGAAGCTGGAAAGGGGCAACAGGGGATGGATCGCCAGATGATTCCCTGTTCTGTTCGCTCCCTCTTGGGGCACCCGGCATTGGCCACTGTGGGCAGACAGGACACTGGGTGAGATGGATCTGTGCTCTGACCCAGCCTGGCCGCTCTGATGGTCTCATCTCCCCGTTCAGTGCGAGGAGGGACCGCCCGCGTGCAGCGCTGTGTGCGTTCATTGAAACACGCCGGATGTCGGATGCTCTCGTTTCATCGTCTCACCTGCGGTGTGAAAGGCGTGAGTGGAGGTAACGAGGCCATTGTGAGTAGCTGACATGGAATCGCTCTCGGCTGCGATGCTGCACAATGCCCAATTAGCACAAGCGAATGCAGCTGCCTGCGTTGCCAAGCGAGGCTCAGCGCAGCTGGGGATGGCTAAAATGAAATCAGCACAGGCTACGTCCGGAGAACAATCAAAGGAGCTACCCAGATACATTAAATGCAGTCTAGTGCCCCTATCCTTCTCTTTCAGATAGGGGCCTGCTTATTAAAGCTCAGCACACAGTTTAGCTTTTAATTGTACATTACCCCTCCCCAATAAAATATTACTCCAAAGTCATTCAAGCCCTACATCATATTCCTCTCTTCTTAATTTGGGTGGTTAGAAAAGAGAGACCAAGACCCAGGACCCCGGATCCTATTCGTGAGCCTGCCCCCTTGTGACACAGGGTACACCTAAACTGCGGGTGGTTTTCCGGATAGCAGAGGTATCCCCAAAAAACTCCACCACGTCCAAAGAACACGTTTGCTCTTCTGCTTTTTTTTTTTTTTTGCGGATGTGCTCTTTCACAAGCCCTGTCTTCCTCATTCCACGAGGGAGAAGGGATCTTCTGGAAGAGGGTTTTTTTCTGAAATTTGGCCCAGTGTAGACAGGCCAAATTTCGGAAAAGCCTCTTCTGAAAAAAAAAAGCAGAAAAAGGTATAGTCTAGACATACCCGGGGGCTGTGTCTAGACTGGCCAGTTTTTCCGGAAAATCAGCCGTTTTTCCGGAAAAACTTGCCAGCTGTCTACACTGGCCCCTTGAATTTCCGGAAAAGCACTGACGATCTACTGTAAAATCATCAGTGCTTTTCCGGAAAAACTATGCTGCTCCCGTTCGGGCAAAAGTCCTTTTCCAGAAAACTGTTCCGGAAAAGGGCCAGTGTAGACAGCACAGATTTCTTTTCCGCAAAAAAGCCCCGATCGCAAAAATGGTGATCGGGGCTTTTTTGCGGAAAAGCGCGTCTACATTGGCACGGATGCTTTTCCGGAAAAAGTGCTTTTCCGGAAAAGCATCCTGCCAATGTAGATGCGCTTTTTCTGGAAATACTTATAACGGAAAACTGTTCCGTTTTAAGCATTTCCGGAAAATCATGCCAGTGTAGACATAGCCTAAGTGTGGCTAAGGGTAAGTCATTCAAGCCTTCCCTGCCTCAGTTTTCCCATCTGTAAAATGGGGCACTGTGAGGCATAAGTCACCGATTAGTGATTGTGTAGAGTGCTATCGTCATCCTTTTGCTGTGTGGTAGCAGGGGAACAGATGGCATAGCTTGATGTGTTGTGTAGCTTGCTTCCTGGCAGCCGTAACTCAGATAATATGGAAAAAAATTAAAAACACCTTAGAGACTAACAAAACATGTAGATTCTCATAGACTCATAGACTTTAAGGTCAGAAGGGACCATTATGACCATCTAGTCTGACCCCCTGCACAATGCAGGCCACAGAATCTCACCCACCCACTGCTAGAACAATCCTCTCACCTATATCTCAGATACTGAAGTTCTCAAATGATGGTTTGAAGACCCCAAGATGCAGAGAATCCTTCAGCAAGTGATCTGTGTCCCATGCTACGGAGGAAGGCGAAAAAATTCCAGGGCCTCTGTCACGTTGCTGGATCTTGAGGGGAGCAGCCAGATCACTGATGCACCCATAGGAGGGGGTGTTGGCCCCAAAAATGGTATAGAAGGGGGCCATGTGAGGTATTGAATAGAAGCTTATTATCTGATAATCCTATGTACACTGTTCATGTGTTTGTATAATGTCTGTGTGTGCAATTATTAGAATGTACTTGTATGGACACTGAAGATTTCCCTGCATGTGGTTAAGCATTGGGCAGGGCCGGGCCTGTGGACATGCTAATTGCCTGTGGAACAATGGCTCTCAATGGGCCAAAGACACACCCAAAGAATGGGGGCTGTCCTGAGAGCAGCCAGCAGGGAACACAGAGAGGCTGAGGACCAGGTGACCTGCTGCATACCAGAAGAGGCCAGGAAGGAGTATAAAGAGGCCATGTGGGGGACTCCATTTTGT
This sequence comes from Pelodiscus sinensis, assembly GCF_049634645.1. Classification (NCBI taxonomy): domain Eukaryota; kingdom Metazoa; phylum Chordata; order Testudines; family Trionychidae; genus Pelodiscus; species Pelodiscus sinensis. Next base: position 128,217,357 of record NC_134716.1, read on the forward strand.
TCTCAGCTCGGCACTTCATCCCAGAGGCAGCACTGCAGGGATTGAAGAGCCCGGAAGACCTGTGAACCCATCCTGGTATAGGATGCGCAACAAGAACTTTTAAACCAGCAGCTGTAACATCTCTGCTAGAGCCTGCATCGAGGACTGGGAGATTCGGTGCATGTAACGTACTATTCTTTAACAACCTCACTCTCATGCTTTTCTTTCTTGTGATAATAAACCTTTAGATATATATTCTAAAGGACTGGCCCAGCGTGATTTGTGGGTAAGATCCAGAGGGTAAATTGACCAGGGATCTGTGGCTGGTTTCTTGGAACCGGACAGAACTTGTTCGGGGTAGGTGGGATTGGGTGCTAGGACCCCCCACCTGTGTATGAGGCCCGGGGCCATCTGAGGCATGGATATTGCTGGGGTGTTGGAGGGATTTTGCTCGTGAGGCTTCAGGCAGGCAGCTGAAGCGCTCTGTGAGACTGGTGTGTGGCCTATTTGGAGAGGTCACCAGTCTGGGGGCTGTAAGGAGCCCCGGATTTGAGCAATTCGCCCTAAGCGGACGCCCTCAGCTGTGCCCAGACACGGCCCGGTCCGTCACAATGAGCCAACAGAGCCCTCCGCGCCCCGCCCGGGATCTGGCACAAGCCACGCTGGAACTGCGGAAGGACAGTGGCAGGGTAACTGAATTCTGGAGCAGAGAACTGGCAGCCAGGCAGAGATGCCTCGTCACATGCCGTGTCTCTCTAGCTCCCAGAAGCCCTGAGTTTCCAGAAGCGACCTGCCTCTCCTCGTGATGTGCCGTGCGGCCAACGCAAATGGAACCGGGGGGAGAAGGGAAAGCAATGCTGGCCAGTAGGAACACCTGCAATCGCCAGCCAGTTACTGGCCTCGGGACTGGGAGAAAGCCTCTGGAAGAACCTAGAGGTTGGGGGAACATTGCCTGGTTCATATGGAACAAATCATAGATTCATTGGCTAGAAGGGCCTCGTAGAGACCAGCTAGTCCAGCCTGGTAAAGGTTGAACCTCTCTAGTCCGGCATGGAGCAACACGGAGACTTTTCCTAACCTCCATCGGCAAAGGCGTGTGGCCAGAAGAGTCAATGGGACCCTGGCCCAGCTGGGGAAAGCCCCGCCCCTTTTACCCGAGGCCCCGCCCCTTCCGCAACCTCCCCCATGCTGTGGAGCCAAACCCTTCCCAACCCCAGCTTGGTCCTTCCTGGTCACCCAGAGGGCTGGGGAGCCGGGCTGCTGCACCGTGGCCCCAGCCTTCCCGAGTGGCCGGGCAGTGGAGGCAGTTTTGGGAAGGCAATTCCTCCCCTTGCCTGCACTACCCCCGCTGGCTCTTTCCGCGCATTGCGGGTGCTAACGGCCCCGTTTCCACCGAGGGATTTACAAACAGCCATGCACTCGGGCGAGGGGCGCAGCGGATTTAACGCCCTTCTCCTCGTTGTTCTTACCGCGCCGATTCTCCTCCGCCCACGGCTCTCGCGTCTCTAAACCTCCTCCCCGCACAAGCCGCAGCCGGAGCGGCTGCCTGTGTCCACAGGCCTCTCTTTAGAACCAAGATCCCATTTCAGAGATAAGCCGGGGAGAAATTAAGGGGGATTTAAGCTGCGCAGTGATCTGTGACCCACGGGCACAGTGTGCATGACGGTAGATTTACCGGGGCGTCGGAAGGGGGAGAGGGAAAAAGCAAATATGTCACCAACACAACGATCCGGAAACCCAACACAATGGCTATTCCCTGGCACGCCAGGGCTGCAGATCTGGGGGGGGCGGATGCGTCGTTCCCTCCCTCCTCCTCTCCCCTGTTCCAACTGTGGCTCAGGGACCCAGCCCCGATTGCTCCGTTCTCTCCGAGGAGCAGGGGAGCGATTGCTCACTCGTTCACACAGCAACGATCAATTCTACCCCACTGTGGTTCCCCTGGAGCTGCGCAGTTCTGGGTTCCAATGATTTCGAGAGCCTTTGGGGGGGCGGGGATCAGGACCTTGAGCTGTTCCCCTCGCCGCTCCCTTCGGATCCCTGCACAACAAGGATCAGGCGACCTCAGCCGTCTCTCTGGGCTGGTTAGATTCGGAACCCTTTGGTGTCTGTGCAGCGCCCGGCAGAAAGGGCCCGATCCTGGCCGGGGCCCCTGCGTGCTCCCGCAGCCCAGGTCGCACCTCCGCTCTGCATGGCCGGGAGGGGATTCTGGGGTCTGTTTCACGCTGCTAACAGCTGAGCGGCCTGGCCCCCGGAAGAACAGCATGAAGGTCAGAGGGGGTGGGTCTCAGAGGCCAAGCCCCCGCCCGAGGGAGAGCAAATACATGGTGATTTTTAACCCCACAGCACCCAGGACGCCATTTGTGGGTCTGAGGGGGACTCTGCCCCCCCAGTTTTGTACCAGAGGTCTACTCAGCCTAGTCCCAGACAGAGCTCCTGACTACAACACAGCCTGAGTGTGATCTGTGATGAATTCAGAAGCTGGGAGCAGCAGGGTCTTCAGGACATGAATTTGTTTATAACCAGTTGCAGGGTGATTAAGGGAACCAAAGGCTTGTCAGTATCAACTAAGGAACATCAGACGATGCCCCCAAAGCATCCTCAGGCACCCCAGTTATAGGACAGGGAACCCAGGGTGGGATGGGAATACTGGTGAGAATAGACGGAGGTAAATAGAGATGTCCCCCAAGGATCTGTACCGGGACTGGGGCTGGTCCACAGATTCAGAAATGAGCTTGAAAAAAGGGCAACCAGGGAGGAGACAAAATGTGCAGATGATACAAAATTAACTCCAGATGGCGAAGTCCAAAGCAGGCTGCCAAGAGCTCCCAAGGGATCCCACAAACCTGGGTGACCGGGCAACACGAGGGCAGACAACACTCAGTGTTGATAATCCTAGAATCCTAGAGCACTAGAACCGGCAGGGACCTCGAGAGTCATCGAGTCCAGGCCTCTGCCCTCACGGCAGGACCAAGCACCGTCTACACCATCCCTGCCAGGTGTCTGTCCAACCTGCTCTTAAACATCTCCAGAGATGGGGATTCCACAACCTCCCCAGGCAATTTATTCCAGTGTTTCACCACCCTGAGAGTCAGGAAGTTTTTCCTAATGTCCAGCCTCAACCTCCCTTGCTGCAATTTAAGCCCATTGCTTCTTGTCCTGTCCTCAGAGGCCAAGGAGAACAATTTTTCTCCCTCCTCTTGTGACACCCTTTTAGATACTTGAAAACTGCTCTCATGTCCCCTCTCCATCTTCTCTTTTCCAAACTAAACTAGCCCAATTCTTTCAGTCTTCCCTCCTAGCTCATGTTCTCTCAATCTTTAATCATTCTTGTTGCTCTTCTCTGGACCTTCTCTTTTCCAAACTAAACTAGCCCAATTCTTTCAGTCTTCCCTCCTAGCTCATGTTCTCTCAATCTTTAATCATTCTTGTTGCTCTTCTCTGGACCCTCTCCAATTTCTCCACATCCTTCTTGAAATGCGGTGCCCAGAATTGGACACAATCCTACAACTGAGGCCTAATCAGCGCAGAGTAGAGCGGCAGAATGACTCCTCATGTCTTGCTCACAACACACCTGTTCATGCTTCCCAGAATCGGGTTTGCTTTTTTTTTGCAGGCGTGTCACACTGTTGACTCATATTTAGTTTGTGGTCCACTCTGATCCCTAGATCCCTTTCTGCAGGACTCCTCCCTAGACGGTCACTTCCCATTCTGTGTGTGTGACACGGATTGTTCCTTCCTAAGTGGAGCACTTTGCATTTGTCCTTATGAAACTTCATCGGCTACGTCTCGACTGGCATGATTTTCCGCAAATGCTTTTAACAGAAAAGTTTTCCGTTAAAAGCATTTGCGGAAAAGAGCGTCTAGATTGGCACGGACACTTTTCCACAAAAGCACTTTTGCGCAAAAAAAATCTAGACGCGCTTTTGCGCAAAAAAGCCCCAATCGCCATTTTCGCGATCGGGGCTTTTTTGCTCAAAACAAATCTGAGCTGTCTACACCGGTCCTTTTGTGCAAAAGCTTTTGCTCAAAAGGACTTTTGCCCGAACGGGAGCAGCATAGCATTTCCGCAAGAAGCACTGATTTCTTACATGAGATCATCAGTGTTCCTGCAGAAATTCAAGCGGCCAGTGTAGACAGCTGGCAAGTTTTTCCGCAAATGCAGCTGCTTTTGTGGAAAGACTTGCCAGTCTAGACACAGCCCATCCTGGTTTCCTCAGACCATTTCTCTAGTTTGTCCAGATCATTTTGAATGATGACCATGTCCTCCAAAGTACTTGCAACCCCTCCCAGCTTGGCATCATCTGCAAACTTAACAATTGTACTTTCTATGCCATCATTTAAATCAGTAGTCACCAAGCAGTCGATCGGGATCGACTGGTAGATCTTGGAGCCTCTGACGGGTGATCCTAACTGGTTTGGCCAAGAGGCTAAAAAGTGCTCGCATTTCACCTGTACATCTCCTGCTCTTTGCTTTGGAGCTGTCTGCTCAGGAACCTCCTGCTTGCTGTGCAGAGGAGGGATATGAGGGCTGCTGATGTCAAGGTGCCCACGCTATCCTGTCTCCACAGAGCACAGAGGGGGCACAGCAGGACTTGGGATGGAGTTTCTTGGCTGCTTTGGGGAGTGGTGCAGGGACAGGACAGGGGTGAACCTGCCGTGGTCCCACTGCACCACCACCACCCAGGAGCCACGTGAGGGTAGCAGTGCCCACCTGGAGCCCACATCCTGAAACCCTACCCCAGTCATGAACCCCCTCCTGCACCCTAAGCCCCTGCCCTATCCCTGAGCACCCCGGCATCCGAACGCCATCCCAGAGCTTGCACCTAGAACCCCCCTCCGGTACCCCAACTGCCTGCCCCAAGCTCAGCTCAGAGCCTCTCTCCCATTCAAAATCCCTGAATCCAAGACCAGAGCTTGTCCCCCAACCCTCTGCCCCAGCCTGGTGAAAGTGAGGGAGGATGGGGGAGGGAGGGGTTATGGAGTGGGCAGGGGCGGGGCCTCGGAGAAGGGGTATGAAGGAGGCGGGGCCAGGGTATTTGGGTTTGAGTAAATCTTGAATGGCACTGAAATTCACAAAGTGATCTCGTGCTTCAAAAGGTTGGCGACCCCTGATTTAAATGATTGATGAAAATATTGAACACAACCGGCCCCAGAACAGTCCCCTGGGGAACCCCGCTTGTTCTGCCCTTCCAGCAGGATTGTGAACCTGCAAAGTAAATGCAAAGTAATGCAGATGGCAAAATACGACCCAAAGGAGACATGCAAAAGGGTGGGGCCTCCAGGAGCTGAACTCATCAGTAAAGAGAGATCCTGGAGTCATTGCGGTTAAAAATATCTGTTCCATGTCTAGTGGCAATCAAAGACTATCGGGGCTCATTAGGAAACAGAGAGAGAAGAAGACAGGAAAATCATGTTGCCTCTGCATGAATCCACAGCATGCCCACACCATCTCAAAAAGATGCACTGGATTTGGAAAAGGGACAGAGAAAGGCAACAGAAATTCGTAGGCGTACCAAACACCTTCCACAGGAGGAGGGCGTGAAAAGACCAGGGCTTTTCAGTGTCTCTCCCCCGTCCCCCACTCCCTGTGGCAGACGGGCGAGTGACCCCCCCCCCCCCCCCCCCGCGAGAGGCAGGTGCATGCTGGGAATCGGCCAGGCGCTCAGCACAGAGGCCGTTATCTCCCTTCCCGGCCCCCTGCGCACGTGGCACACACTTGTGAGTCTCCGGCCCACGTGCAAGGCTCTGTGGTGAGAGACACCTGGGTCAGAGCCAACCCGGCCACCTGATTCCCTTCCCCAGGGGACGGTGGCGCCAGGCTCGGGGCCTCGCTGCAGCAGTGCGGCTGGAACATCGGGCACCACCCACTTCAGGACGAGCGAAAGAACCAGAGAAAAGCCAGGAAAGAGAAACCAGAATCCCTCCTCTAGGGCTGCCGGGCGGCCTTTCCTGGGAGCCTCTGGCAGCCCCTCCCTCGTGCACCGCGCTCCGCCCCATTCCTGCGCACGGGAGGCCACAGACGCCAGCCTCCTTCCCCGCACAGCCCTCATTCACCCCCACAGCAGGATCCATCCCAGGCACTGGGGGAGGCAGGGGCAGGCCCACTGATGTGGGGGAAAGGGGGCAGCTTCCCTGGGGTGATTCTAAGGGGCCCAGACCTCGACAGCAAGAGAGGGCGCCCCGGCCCCTTTAAATCGCCACCAGAGCCCCACATGGCGCACTCCGGGCAACACTGAGGGCTGCCTAGGGAGTCGAGCCCCAGCCCCGCCCCTTCTGCCCAAGGCCCCGCCCCTTTCTGCCGGAGGTCCCACCCCTTTCTGCCGGAGGTCCCGCCCCTTCCCGAGTCACATTGCCCCCTCCCACCCTGCCAAAGGGCCTGGCGAGGGCTGAGTTAAGGGTGCATAGGCAAACGTCGTTGGGATTTTTCCTATGATTGAACATTGCAGCCTGAACAATGCTCGTCTGGTGTAGGCTTTGTGGGTGTGCCAGGCGCAATGTGGCCACTGGAAATATGGCGTCAGTCCTATTAGTGGAGAACCCAAAGACTGCACCACCCCAACCTCGCCTTCCCCCCTCCGCCTCCCACACCACCCCAGGCTGTGGAGCTTCCAGACAGCCACGACCTCAGGATATGGAAAAAGTGAAGAAGGAAACGTTATTTACTTATTCTCACAATATAAGAACTAGAGGTCACCAAATGAAATGAATAGACAGCGGGTTTACAACAAACAAAAGGAATTTTTTCTTCACTCAGCGCACAGTCAACCTGTGGAACTCCTTGCCAGAGGATGTGGTGAAGGCTAGAACTTTAACCAGGTTCAAAAAAGACCTAGATAGATGTTCATAGAATCATAGGACTGGAAGGGACCTCGAGAGGTCATCGAGTCCAGCCCCCTGCCCTCAAGGCAGGACCAAGCTCCGTCTACACCATCCCTGACAGATGTCTATCTAACCTGTTCTTAAATATCTCCAGAGAGGGAGATTCCACCAATCTTCCCTGAAAGAGGAGTTTTTTTCTGTATTTTGGCCCTGTGTAGATGGGCCAAATTTTGGAAAAGTCTCTTTGGGGAAAAAAGCGGAAAAGGGTACACCAATTGCAGTTTGCAGTTGGCGTATCTTTTCCCAACTTTTCACAGCAGTATAGACATAGCCTATACCTGCACCCTATCTCTAAATAGGGGGTAACACCCAGGTGCTTCAGAGAAAGGTGCAAGAAACCCCTTAGCAGATAATAATGGAATAAATTGCTGCCTCAGTTTCTCCCTCTTCATCAGAAGTTGCCTAAATATATAGCCTTTTCCGGGCCCTTGGGCTGGGTTTTTTTTTCTCCTTTTGTTAAGATCTTTGCTGCTGTCACGTGATGTTATTATTAGTTATTTATTATTACCATTGTGCCTAGTGAGCCGCTAAGATCGGGGCCCTCCCGCGCTAGGCGCTGCACAAACACAGAGCAGCCCTTCTCTCCGAGAACTGGGGATCGACACAGAAGATAGACAATGGCAGGGTGACCCGATACCCCATCCAAGCGGGGCAGCCACTGTGATGCTGGCAAGGGTCAGACAGACCACACTCTCTAGCAAAATGCGCCATAGAAATGCCTGATCCTTTTCTGAACCCGGCTATGCTCTTGACCTCACTGATATGGCCTGAGAATGAATCCCATGGGGCCAAAAACTTGCCCGTGATGCAAGTCGGGGCACTTCATTTCGCCCTTTCTCCCGTCTCTGTTTAGTGTCCCTCTCCCAGGCTGTGTCCAGACTCAGGGGTTTTTTCGGGAAAAGTAGCCTTTTCCCGAAAAAACTTCCCCTGCGTCCAGACTCAAGCCGCGTTCTTTCGAAATTAAATCGAAAGAACGCGGCTTTTCTTTCGATGGCGGTAAACCTCATTTCACGAGGAAGAACGCCTTCTTTCGAAAGAAGGCGTTCTTCAATGTAAATAGGGCTTCTTCGAAAGAGAGCATCCAGACTCACTGGATGCTTTCTTTCGAAAAAGCAAGCCGCTTTTTCAAAAGTTCAACGTGCAGTCTAGACGCTCTCTTTCGAAAGAGGCTTGCAGTCTAGACGTAGCCCTAGGGACACGTGGTTTCTGTAACTCTCACCGGCTGAGGATGTTTTGTTAAGGAAAGGAAATTGCCCGACTGGGGGGAGGGAAGGCAGCAAGATAGAAGAATGAAGCTTGCACAAACTACCGACTCCAATGTCTCCAAATGGCATTGTCATTGTTCTTAAAGATATAAGCATCTGAAGGAGCAATCACAAAGCTGCTCCCAGACCTATTAAAACACCATAAACAGAAAGTTCGGCCACAGAGCCAGCTTCCAAATTACCTCTCCATTCCTCCCGATTTTTAATGAGATCTCGGGGCCGCTTTCTCTCCCGCGAACCGGAGAGAATACAACACGTCTGATCTGAACGTAGCCTCCGTTTTGCCAGGGAGACGACTGACACAGAAACTCGCCAGCTACAACATCAGCCCCGAGCGTGAATAACTGTAGCTATGTCCTTTGAGCCGTCCCCCAGGATACTTTGGAACAGAAGACTTTTCAGATAATTAAACAAAACGTTTCATTCCTGAGCGACACATCCCCGATCACAGGGCGCATGAAAGCAACAAGCACAGTGCCACAGTTTTGCTGGGAAATAGACATATTGCCTTTTTGCTGAGTATTATAGCTGCTTTGATATCTGGAAGGAAGGGTTACAATTAGAGCGAATCCGGAAAATTGCAAATTTTGCAGAAAATTTTTAAAAAATGTTGATGGAAATTTGGATACTAAAAAGTTTTGGCTGAATTATTTGCACCTGCAGTGCCACATGGGAGCTGTAGTTTGGGTGCTTCCGAATTGTGTTCTCCTTAGGCCAGGCTTGGTTTGTTGGACTACATTTCCCATGTTGCACCATGGTCTCCCTTCTTGGAGAGGGGAGGTGGTGCATTGTGGGAGATGCAGGCTGGCCAGAGAGTCTAACCTGTAGAGGAGACTGGGAACAAAAGACAGCCAAACCTCAGCTCCAGCCTTGCAGCACTATATACAAATCAAAGCATTTTAGTTTGCAGGCATGGGGGGGGTCAATGAAAATATCAATTTTCCCTGGAAAGCAACATTGTTCCTTCTACTTTCTGATGTCCATGTGTGGAATGCTGTCTGTTATGTGCACCGCCGTGGAGATGGTGTATAACATCCCAAAAGTCATTCCACACACGGGCAGTTTGGGGTTCGGCACGCAGGCCTGGGCTCCAGGCTGGGGGGTGAAGCGGAGGAATTCAGAATACAGGAGGGGGCTGCATGTTGAGGCAGGGGGTTGGGGTGCAGGAGGAGGGGAGGCCTCTGGGGTGGGACCAGGGATGAGGGGTTGGGATGTAAGAGGGGGCTTCAGGTTTGGGGAGGGGCTTGGGGTTTGGGGTGGGGTGGGGCTTGGAAGGGGTACAGGCTCTGGGCCTGGGGATGGGGATGAAGGGTGCAGGGTGCAGAAGGTGGCTCTGAGTTGGGGGGGGTTGGGGTGGGGTGGGGGTTGGGGCTTGGGTGGCTCCTGATTAGCAATGCTAAAGCAGGCTCCCTGGTTCCTGCCTGTCCCAGGGCACCGCACTGCGCCCGGAAAGCAGCCAGCAGGTCCGGCTCCTGGCGGGAGAGGGGGAGTATGAAGTGCCACGATGTGCCATGAGCACTGGTCTCACCCGCAAGCACCGCCCCCCCAATTCCCATTGGCCAGTTCCTGGCCAATGGGAGTGTGGAGCCAGGGCTCAGAGTAGGGGCATCACTCAAAGTCTGTGACCCTCTGCCTAGAAGCTGGCCCAATTGCTCTGGCAGCTTCACCCCTGGCTACAGCAGCTCTGTGCTGGGGCTGGCGGGGGGGGGGGGTGGAGAGGCGCCTCTCTCCAGGCCACGGTCACTTCAGGGCTTGGGAAGAGGCATCTCCCCCCACTGCAGCCCGGAGCCCTGGTGTGAGGCTTGCTAGCCCCTGCACAGCGCTTACCAGGAAGCTGCGCGGCCGCACAGCCACGCCGCTCAGAGGGAACTTAGGGAAACAGACGCTTTTCATGAAAAATCCTGTTTAGTCCAAGAACAACCAACCCCGCTTGTCCCTTGAAAAACCCTGCTGGAAAATGTGTCGTCCAACCCTCGTGACAATTTTCGGAGAATGTAATTGTAAAGTGACGGCGTTGGCCAATGCACCCTCTCCAGCACTCAGGGACGCGCCCATTGGTCCGCGGCTTTGCCGAAACATCCCACATTAGACGAAAACTCACTTTGATGAAGACCCCCTGGAGCGTTTTCGCGCACTGCGCGGCTCCTTCCGCGGCGAAACGATTTCCGTAGGGAATTGCATCCTCTCAGTCGCCTCTCTCTTACCCTTTCCCGGCTGTGACGTGCAGGGCAAGCCGTGTTCCCGCTCACGTTTCCCACACAGGTGCGGAATGGATTGGGTGCAGCGCACCAATATGGAGATGAGGTACGTGCACCTTCAAATTGGTGCCCATAACAAAATTCATGGGGTGGGGGGCAGAGGGGTTTGGAGTGCGTGGGGGAGGGGCTCAGGGCTGGGGCAGAGGACTGGGGTGCAGGGGTGCAAAGGCTGCAGCTGGGGGTGGGGGCTTTGAGGTGGGGTCAGGGATGAAGGGCTCAGGTTTGGGGTAGAAGGTTGGGGAGTGGGGAATGGGAGGGTGCAGGCTGTGGGGTGGGGCCAGGGATGAGAGGTCTGGGGTACAGGCTGCCTCAGGGCTATAGTACGAAGAGAGGACTCCCTTTTGCTCTGGGGAAGGCAGCTGGGGGCCTCTCCCCGCCATGGCAGCCCCCAGGCACTTCCGTGCCAGGGCTGGGTTCAGGCCGGGGGAGAGGTATCTTTCCCCTGGCGGCAGCTGGTCCAAGCCGGGGCTGAGTTCCAGCCCAGAGAGGGAGGGACACCCTTCCCCTGACCACGGTAGGGCCGCAGCAAGGCCGTAGGCAGGCGGAGTGCTCTTCCCCCAGCCGGAGATGGACAAAGACCAGGAGGGGAAACACCTTGTCTGTGATCACACAGGAGGTCACTGATAGAGCTGATCATAAAATCCAGGTCCACTGGGCCTTAGTCCAGGAGCCTAGCCACTAGGCTGCACTGCCTCTCTCCTAGCTGCCGGACCACAAAGGCCCTCTCTGTACCCCGTTTCTCCCACACAACAGCGCAAGGGCGGCTGGTCCACGTGTCCGAACTTCCACTTTCCAGCAACACTTTTTCGCAGCAATTCCAAGGGTGGGTGGGGGGGACCCCGAATGGGGTGTCTTAGTGAAACATCCATGAGATGTTTTTTGCCATTTTCGGAACCTTTTCCAGTGCCAAGGAACTTTTTCCTTTGTTGAGACAGTTGGATTTACATGGTGCTGTTGGGGTCTCACAACTGCTCCCGTGTCCTCTGTAGCTCTCTGCTGACTACTGCTGTATTTGATGGGGTTTTGCTCGTCTTGTTGGCTACACGTCAGAGCCCATATAAACGCACTGAAATTTGCCATAAAGTTTACGGCCCTGCAGGAGTCTGAAGCCCCACACAGTTAATATGGAGATAGCTCTTTTATTACAGGGAAAGTAAAAACAGTGTGTCTCGTATTCGCCTCCAGATGTTCGGAGTCGTGTTTCCGATGGCCAGATGCAGCAGTGAAACGGGCGAAGAATGTTCATACATAAATGGCTATAGGAGGGAATATTGGATTGGTTCAAGAATTCTGCGATGGGCGAACCATTTTAGTTCCACGCTGCAGGAGGGAACGGCCCGGCCAAACGGCCATTTTTCATCCTGCTCAGCCCCCTCTGCATGGAAAACGAGTCACTTTTGCAAAAAAATCGATTCAAGGCCAGCATGAAACACCTGAATATAAAGGCCGGGCGCAAGAAGCATCGGGGAAGCAGCCAGTTTTCATTTACAGCCCCTTAAAAACTGGGCTGAGAGTCCCCTGTGCTCCGGCAGGAACTGTCGGTGCCCAGCACCTAGAAGGATGAGACCCTCTGCATATACGAGCTTCTGATCCCCCTAGACTGTAGGGGTGAGGTCTTGGCCTGGCTCCAACACAAGCACCCTCTGAGCCTGGCTACGCCTTCGTTAGTGAGGAAGATCTGTCAGGCACACTGGAGACACATCCCGCCCTGGAGATAGGAATATTTTGGTGTGGATGGTTAAGAACATAATAGGAACCTAACAGCAGCCAGACTGAGTCAGACCATCTCGCCCAGTGCCCTGTCTGCCCACAGTGGCCAATGCCAGGTGCCCAAAAGGAGGGAATACAACAGGAAACCGTCACATGATCCTTCCCCCGTCGCCCATTCTGACAAACAGCATCCCTATCCAGTCTGGCTAATAAGTATCAATGGACTTAACCTTTATGAATGTATCTAGCTCTTTTTTGATCCCTATTAAAGTCCTGGTCTTCGCAACATCCTCTGGCAAGGAGTTCCACAGGTTAACCATGTGCCACGTGAAGAAATACTGCCCTTGGTTTCTTTTAAACCTGCTACCTGTTCATTTCATTTGGTGCCCCCTAGTTCTTGTGTGATGGTGCTGCGTTCTGTCCCCAGGTGGGTCAGCTGGGGATGGCAAGGTCGGTTGTTTGCTGCTGGGCATTGGTGGCAGAGCAGCCAGGTCTCAGGGCAAGGCAGGAGGGGCGCATTGCATGGCTGGCTGCTTGACTCCTGTTACGTCCCTCAAAACTCCGGGCTGCCAGCAGCTGCCTTTGACCTCATCCCCGAAGCCAGAGGGCAAGAGGAAAAGCAAAGGCTCAGCCAGAAGGCACCGGACACCACCATGCGGTTAAAGCGGGACGATTCCCCATGCCATCTGCCTTCATCTCTGCCCAGCGCGGCTTCATTCGGGAGCCACCGTTCCTGGGTGGCCCAGTATCTCGCCGGCTGCCAGAGGTTAGGGCGTGTCTACGCTAGGAAATGATTTCAAAATCATTAAAATCGATTTAATAATTCCCGAAATAACAAAATCAAAGTTGCGTGTCCCCGCTATGGGGGAGCCTCGACATGAGTCCAAGGCAGGCTCTGTTATTTAATAGGCAGCAGGTTTAAAACAACCCAAGGGAAGTTTTTCTTCACTCAGCACACAGTCAACCTGTGGAACTCCTTGCCAGAGGATGTGGTGAAGGCTAGAACTTTAACAGGATTCAATAAAGAGCTAGATAGATTCATGGAGGTTAGGTCCATCAATGGCTGTTAGGGACGGTGTCCCTAGCCTCTGTTGTCTGGAAATGGGTGACAGGGGAGGGATCCCGTGAGAATTCTCTGTTGTTTTCCCTCTCTCTGGAGCACCTGGTATTGGCCACTCAGCAGACAGGATACTGGGCTGGAAGGACCTTTGGTCTGACCCAGTCTGGCCATTCTTATGGATGTGCTGTCTGGACTCAGAGCCCCAGGAAGTACTGGGCAGTAAGGACTTCAAATGACTCTGGGAGTCGTTAACTCGAAAGAGAAGCACACACGGGCTATTTCGAAATCACGATTTCGAAAGTTGCCTGATTCCCCGAGGAAAGCAGGAGGACCGATCTCGAAATACACGGCCCGTTATGTCGAAATAACGGGGGTGGGCCGGTGGACACGCCGCTTGTTCTTTCAAAATCTGGGGGGTCATTTCAAAATAACTCCCGCGCATAGACCCGGGCTCAGCGCTGGAGCCCTTTGTTCGCAGATGTTCCATCATGCGCCGGTTTGCAGGCCCTGCAGCGGCTCGCCCAACCCATGCCAGAGAGCAGCCAGGGGCTTTCCGACCCGCCTTGCACCTGGGCCGTAAGCAATGCGCCTTTGTTTCTTTTCCGACGGCTGCTGGATTTCACCCTCCCGGGACGGCGTCGCCCTCCGCAGCTCGGGATCTGGCAGAGAGTTTCCTTCCCTTGCCATCCGCGATGCGGCAGACACGCTGCTCTTCGTAGGCCCCTCCCGAACGCACACAGTCCCCAAGCCAGACTTCTTTCTTCGTGCTGCTTTTTCACTGTTGGGAAAGCCAGGAAAACTCATCGCGGGGCAGGTGCAAGAGACACAGGCTGACAAGGACGTGGGCCTGCTGCCTCGCCGTGGCAGAGCTGCATCCGACAGCTTCTTCCGGCTCCCTCCTGGCCCCGACTGCCTCGGAGACGGGTATTCCGGCTGGAGGCCAGCCCGCGCCGCTCCCCAAACCCCCGTGTGTCCCCGAATCGCATCCCGAGCCCTCAGCTGTTACAGTTTAGCCGGCGCGCGGGGGAAGTGCATGCCAGCAATCAGGCATCCAGGAGGGAATTCGGTCCCGGTTCAATATTTAAAGAATCAGGCTTTGAAAGAAGCAAAACGCTCGTGTTCCCTTTTTGTCCTGTGCCAAGAGAATGGGGCGGCGGGGTGGGGGAGGGGGGGAGAGCAGTGGAAAAAATGTGCTGGCAAGCCACAGTTCCCTTTTATCTCGCAGGCCTCGCGCCGGGATGGGGCATTCCCCCCACTGAGCCGACTGTCAGAGCAAATGAGGACTGGAAAATCAGACAAGGGAGGGAGGAGGAGCCGGGGTCGGGCGGGCACCGAGAGTCCCGCGCCTTGGAGAGGCACATGGCAGAGCCCCTCGTCCCCCCGCACCATCACATTGCACATGCTGATGAACACGTGGGCGTGAGGCTCAGGCAGGCTCCGTGCAGCCAATCGATGTGGCTGCAGCATTTGGCAAGGACCCGGTGGTATAACCGATGGCCCATTGGCCGCTAACGAGTTTCGTGCATGTTCTTTAACCTGCCGGGGCCGGCCCCTGTCAGTGGTGGCACACGGTCTGAGCTGGTCTGGCCCTTCCGACGGTGGGGGAAGCAGCCTGGGGCTCAGGAGATGTGAGCAGGGCTCAAAGAAGCCTTCCCACAGCCGGACGCCCTTCCCTACCCCCCTCCAGCCCAGGAATGTGCTCGTGGATTTCTCAGAACCCACCGCTCCCATCCCGGCTGCGACGAATCATCGACGGCCAAGCCCTGCGCAGTGTAAAGGGCGGGATGCTGCACCAGGGTTCTAGTCCCATGTGGAATGAGGGCTGGGTCTACACTGGGCTACTTATTCCGGAAAATCAGCCGCTTTTCCGGAATAACTTGCCAGCTGTCTACATGGGCCCCTTGAATTTCCGGAAAAGCACTGACGATCTACTGTAAGAAATCAGCTGCTTTTCCGGAAAAACTATGCTGCTCCCGCTCGGGCAAAAGTCCTTTTTCCGGAAAACTGTTCCAGAAAAGGGCCAGTGTAGACAGCCCTGTAGTCTTTTCCGCAAAAAAGCCCCGATGGCGAAAATGACGATCGGGGCTTTTTTGCGGAAAAGCGCGTCTAGATTGGCCATGGACGCTTTTCCGGAAAAAGTGCTTTTCCGGAAAAGCATCCTGCCAACGTAGACGCTCTTTTTCCAGAAATACATAACGGAAAACTGTTCCGTTTTAAGCATTTCCAGAAAATCGTGCCAGTGTAGACGCAGCCGAGGTGTAACAGTTAACTCCAACTAAGGACTTAGTTCGAATTAACGTTTGACTGGCGCGTGTAGCAGTTAGTTCAGACTAAGGGGATTTAAAAATGGCGCCTGGCCGGCAAGATGCAAATGAACCCCGAGATATTTAAATCCCAGGCTTCATTTGCAGCTTCGAATGCCTCCATTAGCCTCCCTAGTTTGAACGAGGGGGCTAGTGTAGACAGACCCTTATTTTCCTCCACCTCTGTGATAGGCGCCACGTCCCTCCCAGACAGCAGCATCCTCCCCGGTGGGTACTGCCCTGCCGCAGGGCCCCACACTCTGGGGTCCTCCCCCTCTGGGACCCCCCAGCCCCTTCTGCCCATCTTGCCTCAGTGACCCACAGCCACTCGTCATCTGGCCCAGCCTGGGGCAAGCTGCCGTCTGACGTGGCCACTCGGCATTGGCAAGGGGTGCGGACCTGCTGCCTTTGTCTACCCTGGCTGCCCCCCTGCAGCCCCAGGAACCTCAGGCCTTGTTTCAGGCCCTGCAGCCTGGGAGTTTGCTGGACTGGATCTCCCCAGCCCTGCTCTACCTCAGGACGCCTCCATCTTCCCTGGCAGCCAGGCCCCTCCTGCTCCCCAGGCAGAGCAAAAGCCTTTATTTATACAGCCCAGCTGGGCCCTCATGGGCTGTATCTGCCCCAGCTGTGGGCTCCACGCCCCCTCCCTCTTCCTCCGGCTGGGTTTTAACCTTTAAAGGGACAGTGCAGGGCCGATGTCCCCTCACAGATGCCCTCTATAAAGCCAACGGCTGGGTTAGAGTGGCCCTCAAAGAGTATGTCTACACTGGCCACTTATTCCGGAAAATCAGCCGCTTTTCCGGAATAACTTGCCAGCTGTCTACACTGGCCCCTTGAATTTCCGGAAAAGCACTGACGGTTTACTGTAAAATCATCAGTGCTTTTCCGGAAAAACTATACTGCTCCCGTTCGGGCAAAAGTCCTTTTCCGGAAAACTGTTCCGGAAAAGGGCCAGTGTAGACAGCTCAGATTTCTTTTCCGCAAAAAAGCCCCGATCACGAAAATGACGATCGGGGCTTTTTTGCGGAAAAGCGCGTCTAGATTGGCCCAGACGCTTTTCCAGGAAAAGTGCTTTTCCGGAAAAGCATCCTGCCAATGTAGACGCACTTTTTCTGGAAATATAACGGAAAACTGTTCTGTTTTAAGCATTTCCGGAAAAGGGTGCCAGTATAGACGTAGCCAAAGAGTATGTCTACACTGGCCTCCAGCCTCCGTCTAGGGGCTGGTAAGAGCCTAACTCGCCCTGGGACCCTTGTCCAAGCCCTGCCGTTTTGCAGTGTGGACACACCCAGGTGCAGCCCCAAGTGAGGTCTGCATAGTGCAGTGTGGACATGGCACGCCTGTGAGGCCTGGGGCCAGTGGCTGTAACCCTGGTTTCCAAGGCAGTGCAACTGCTCACACATGGGGCTGGAACCTTTGGTCTGATCCAGTGTAGACATAGCCCCAAACCCCTCCAGCAGGAGCTAGCCAGCTGTGTGTCTGGGCAGCACCCGCTACAACAGGGCCCTGATCCCAGCTGGGCAGGGCCTGTCTCTCAATATGTCTGTGCAGCGCCCGGCACAACGGGGCCCTGATCCCAGCTGGGCAGGGCCTGTCTCTCAATATGTCTGTGCAGCGCCCGGCACAACAGGGCCCTGATCCCAGCTGGGCAGGGCCTGTCTCTCAATATGTCTGTGCAGCGCCCGGCACAACGGGGCCCTGATCTCAGCTGGGCAGGGCCTGTCTCCACCCTGACCTTTCTAACTAGAGTTAATTCTTGGAACAGAGTGGCCATTGGGATCCTGGCATTGCTGTTGTGGCTGAGATTTCTGAACAGATGGGGGGCCTGCATGCTCTTTGGAACCGCCTCTGCTCCAGGACTGGCGTAGGTAAAGGAAATAACACACATGCTCCTAAGAAAATACTCACACTCTGCGTCGTGGATTTCTCCTCCAATGGGAAGCTGACCGGTCAGGCCATGAAATCAGCTACTGGCCCACAAAAGGGACAATATTTTGCACTTCTGAGCCAGTATTTAGCTACACTGCAGCGGTCAGAATGACTGGCCCATTTTACAGCTGTGGGACCTGCGGCCCGGGGTGGGAGCGGGACTTTTCCGAAGTTCCACAGCAGGTCAGTGACAAAACTGGACAGAGAAGCCGGGAGCCATAATTCCTAGGCACCCACGCCCCTCAGGCCGAAACCGCTGAAGAGGGGCCAAACTCAGAGGTGCCGAGGCTGTTCCCTGCAGCAGCGCCCTGTTGTATTGGCTGCTCGGGCCTGGTACTCGGAGTCTTCACAGTCTGGTCCCTTAGGAAGGGGGTGTGACGGCGCATTGGGGGTCCCCCGTCTCCTGCACCCCGAAATGGCCCAAACAGACTGCACCAGCCGGTGGAATAGAGGAAGTTTATTGCCTCTCCAGGATACAGCACAGCACAGATGGAATCTGGTCACAGAGCTGGGCTAGGATGCCTCAGGCCCCCTTGAGATGTGGGGAGACTGGGCCCCTAAACTCCAGCCCCTTTCCCTAGGCTCTCCTCCATGCTCCCAGCCAGCAACTAACCAACCCTCTTCCAGCCCTGCCCCCCAGCCAGGGCAGCCTCCCCCTTCCTTTGTTCCTCTCCATGGGGGGTGTCTGGCCCTACTGGTTTGCATAGTGACTCATCCTGTTTTGCTGGGTCCTGGTACCCCCGGCAGCCAGTGGGGGGTTACCCCAGAGCCAGCAGCATAGAAACCAGCCAGGTACCCCCACTACGTCACAGGGGGCTGGGATCCAAGGGTCAGTCCTGGGACCAATCCTTTTCAACTTATTCATAAATGATCTGGAGAAAGGGGTAAGCAGTGACGTAGTAATGTTTGCGGATGATACCAAACTGTTTAGGATAGTCAAGACAGAAGCAGACTGTGAGGGACTCCAAGAAGATCTCACCAAACTCAGTGATTGGGCAACAAAATGGCAAATGAAATTTAATGTGGATAAGTGTAAAGTAATGCACATCGGGAAAAATAACCCCAACTATACGTACAGTATGATGGGGGCTAATTTGGCTACGACAAATCAGGAAAGAGATCTTGGAGTTATCGTGGACAGTTCTCTGAAAACTTCCACACAGAGTGCAGCGGCGGTCAAAGAGGCAAATAGTTTGCTAGGAATTATTAGGAAAGGGATAGAAAATAAGACCCAGAACATCTTACTGCCCCTGTATAAAACTATGGTACGCCCACATCTTGAATACTGTGTACAGATGTGGTCTCCTCACCTCAAAAAAGATATTTTGGCCTTGGAAAGGGTTCAGAAAAGGGCAACTAAAATGATTAGGGGTTTGGAACAGGTCCCATATGAGGAGAGGCTAAAGAGACTGGGACTTTTCAGTTTAGAAAAGAGGAGACTGAGGGGGGATATGATAGAGGTCTATAAAATCATGAGTGGTGTGGAGAGGGCTGATAAAGAAAAGTTATTTATTAGTTCCCATAATAGAAGAACTAGAGGACACCAAATGAAAGTAATGGGTAGCAGGTTTAAAACTAAGAAAAGAAAGTTCTTCTTCACACAGCGTGTAGTCAACCTGTGGAACTCCTTGCCAGAGGAGGCTGTGAAGGCTAGGACTATAATAGAGTTTACAGAGAAGCTAGAAAATTTCATGGAGGTTAGGTCCATAAAAGGCTATTATCCAGGGGATAAAATGGTGTCCTTGGCCTCTGTTTGTCAGAGGCTGGAGAGGGATGGCAGGAGACAAATCACTTGATCATTGTCTTCGGTCCACCCTCTCTGGGGCACCTGGCGCTGGCCACTGTCGGCAGACAGGATACTGGGCTAGAAGGACCTTTGGTCTGACCCAGTACGGCCGTTCTTACGTTCTTATGTTCTTATGACTGGCCGGTGGAAGAAGGACAGGGAGGAGAAAAATGGGCAAGCCAGTGGGGCAGGAGGCTGTCCCAGAGTCCAGCCATCAGGAACATCATGGGTAGAGCAAAATCGGGGCTGTTTCTATGGAAAAATTCAAATTTTGGCTGAAAATAGAAAGCAATTCAGGTGCCCCGAGTGGCTATTCTCCTAAGCAGGGTAGGCTCCCTGTGTGGACTACATCTCCCATGATGCAACATGATCTCAGCCATGGTTGAGGGACCAAGGAAGCCTTGGTCACAGTGCCTCATGGGAGATGTAGTCCAGACAGGCAGACTAGCCCACAGAGGAGAATGGTGACAAGATGGCAGCTGAACAACATCTCCCATGATGCAACATGATCTCAGAGCTGGTTGAGGGATGGAGCAGGCCTTGGTCACAGTGCCTCATGGGAGATGTAGTCTAGACAGACACATTAGCCCACAGAGGAGAATGGTGACAAGATGGCAGCTGAACAACATCTCCCATGATGCAGCATGCACTCCCCTTTTTGTGAAGGGTGAGGGGCCATCCTGGAAGTCCTTAGCCACAGTGCATCATGGGAGATGTAGTCCAGCCAGTTATCCCAGCTAAGACACCGCAGCAGCATTTTCAAACAAAATAAGGGGCGTTTTAGGCAGTCTTTCTTTTAAACCAAAAAAAAAAAAAATCACCGCTTTCCGTAGAAAGAAGGCCCTGTCCTGGTGAAATGTCGTTGAGTCAGGAGCCCAAGTGTCCATAAAACCAGTTTCTATGGAAAACGTTCAACCAGCCCCTAATCGTGACGTTACGATGAATGAATCAAGACCACGGTGGGCCAAGGAGCCGGAGAGTGGTGCAAGGAAAGGAGAGACTGTCGGAGTCCGGGGGCTGGCAGGAGGCGAGGTGCAGGCCGGGCTGGGAAGCGGGGCATGAGCCAGACCCCCTAGCTGCAGCGGGGGGCCGGGGACGGGTGAGGGAGCCGGGTCAGTATGGCAGGTGACTTGAGCAGCGGCTCGCAGATACCCAGGGGACCGAGAGCCAGGCATTGCAAGGAAGGGGGCTGCGCGAGTCGAGCCCTGGGCAATAAGGATCGGCTGGGAGGGTGGGGTTTGGGCGAGTGAGAGGAGGAAGCAGGAGCGTCTGGGGAGACTCTGGCCATGGGGAGAGGACGACGCGAGGGTTGTGAGCCTGGGCAGCAGGGAGGAGGGCGTGAGCTGAGGGGAGGCCTGGAAGGAGGCCAATGTTTCATCACAGGTGGCACCTCCCTGGTCCGGCACCCTCAGGAGCTGACCAGTCCTGAACGAGGGGATTTGCCGGACCAGGGGAGCTCCCCTGTCATGGGTCTCCCAGCCCCTCCCTGGCTGCTGGCTGCTTCCGGCCTGCGCCTGGACCCGCTGCCCCAGGCACTAGCCTCCCTGCTGTCTGCCTGGCCCAGAGCCGGAGCTCTCTGCAGTGGTCCTGAAGCTCCCACTGCACTACCGGACCCCCCGCCACACTCCCAGCCTTGCCGCCAGACTCCCTACCCCTGGGCCCTGTGGTCCAGCAACACCGGGGAGTCCCGGTTTAGGGAGGTCCAGCCGGTGCGGTGCCTCTGCACACGCCCTACTGCAGAAGTGACGGGGGGTGACTCTTGGTCAAGCCCTTTTGGGTCAGCCTCCTCTGCCAGCCCCCAAGCCCCTGCCCCGCCAAAGCTAAATGCCAGCGTGTATCTAAGGAGACCCGCCTGTCCTTCAGAAAGGTTCCTACTTACACACTATTTACTGACCTACTGACCTGCTGGTGTTTCAGGAACTGTGTGTGTATGTGTGTGTGTGTGTGTGTCTGCTGGTGTTTCAGGAACTGTGTGTGTGTGTGTGTCTGCTGGTGTTTCAGGAACTGTGTGTGTGTGTGTGTCTGCTGGTGTTTCAGGAACTGTGTGTGTGTGTGTGTCTGCTGGTGTTTCAGGAACTGTGTGTGTGTGTGTGTCTGTTGGTGTTTCAGGAACTTTGTGTGTGTGTGTGTCTGTTGGTGTTTCAGGAACTGTGTGTGTGTGTGTCTGTTGGTGTTTCAGGAACTTTGTGTGTGTGTGTGTCTGTTGGTGTTTCAGGAACTTTGTGTGTGTGTGTGTCTGTTGGTGTTTCAGGAACTTTGTGTGTGTGTGTGTCTGCTGGTGTTTCAGGAACTGTGTGTGTATGTGTGTGTGTGTCTGCTGGTGTTTCAGAAACTGTGTGTGTGTGTGTGTGTCTGCTGGTGTTTCAGGAACTGTGTGTGTGTGTGTGTCTGCTGGTGTTTCAGAAACTGTGTGTGTGTGTGTGTCTGTTGGTGTTTCAGGAACTGTGTGTGTGTGTGTGTCTGCTGGTGTTTCAGGAACTGTGTGTGTGTGTGTGTCTGCTGGTGTTTCAGGAACTGTGTGTGTGTGTGTGTCTGTTGGTGTTTCAGGAACTGTGTGTGTGTGTGTGTGTCTGCTGGTGTTTCAGGAACTGTGTGTGTGTGTGTGTGTGTGTGTGTGTGTGTGTGTGTGTGTGTGTGTGTGTGTGTGTGCTGGTGTTTCAGGAACTCTGTATGTCTGTGTGTGTGTATGTGTGTCTGTCTGTCTGTCTGCTGGTGTTACAGGAACTTTGTGTGTGTGTGTGTGTGTCTAATATAGTAGGAGGCTTTGCTGCAGCAAAATGGATCGATTTTTCCTTCCTTTCCATCCAAGCGGCGTCCCTAATCACAGGGTTTCATTGTGTCGGCCGCAGCTCGGCTGAAAGCATGCGGCTTCCTTCTGGGCCCCCCCACCGGCCTGGCACAATGGGCCCCTGACCGGTGGGTAGCTAGCAAATTGGAAAGGGCAGCCCACGGGCGGGTGCAGCCAAATGGGCCCTTTCAAAGAGCGTCAGCAGGGGCGTGTGGGGCGGATCGGGGGTTGGGAGGGAGCACAGGCCGGGCTGGTGTCTCTTTGTGGTCTCATGGCGTGGCACCCACAAAGCGCGAGGTCTTTCACAGCCACGCAGCAAGGGAGCCTGTGTCGGCTGCCAGGGAGGTTTGGCTCGGAGAAGAGGAAAAACTTTCTCCCGAGAAGGGCAGTTACGGTCTAGATCAGCCTTCCAAAGGGGGGAGTGAAGTCCCTGTGACGGACCAGGCCGTGTCTGGGCACAGCTGAGGGCGTCCGCTCAGGGCGAATTGCTCAAATCCGGGGCTTCTTACAGCCCCCTTGACTGGTGACCTCTCCAAACAGGCCACAAACCAGTCCCACAGAGCGCTTCAGCTGCCTGCCTGAAGCCTCCCGAGCAAAACCCCTCCGACACCCCAGCAATATCCGTGCCCCAGATGGCCCCGGGCCTATACACAGGTGGGGGGTCCTAGCACCCAATCCCACCTACCCCGAACAAGTTCTGTCCGGTTCCAAGAAACCAGCCACAGATCCCTGGTCAATTTACCCTCTGGACCTTACCCACAAATCACGCTGGGCCAATCCTTTAGAATCTATATCTAAAGGTTTATTATTACAAGAAAGAAGAGCATGAGAGTAAGGTTATTAAAGTACAGTACGTTACATGCACCGAATCTCCCAGTCCTGCACCCCAGGAAGCCTTCCTGGATCTTAAAACCGAGAGGAAAGACGTGGGGAATAGACGCAGACACAGGCGGCCGCGCTGACCTCCGTCGCCTAGCTCACGAAAGGGGAGTCGCGCCCCTGGAGCTCAGGAAAGGTGAATCTGCTTGGCCCATACCCCAAGAGGAACTGGAAACGCCTGCGGGCGAGACGCCTGCTTAGGTTGTAACTCGCTGACACGACGAGTTAGGCCCTGGGAGGCGGGTTTCCTGTGTTTTACTTGTGCCCATACGCTGGGTCTTCTCTTCTTCCTTCTGGCCATCTCCACTTCGGGCCGCAGCACTGAACGGAGTCCTGCTGTACGACAAGACCATCTCAATGCCGGGGATTGAGCTAACGGGGGAAGGACTCACAGGCTGGCGTGTGCCGGGTCTGTGGAGGCAGCAAACATCACGTCTGTGTATCTGGGGAGAGGGTCTAGACACAGCAGGGAGGGGTTTCCGGGGAGTTCTGGACTCGGGGTTCATGGATTGGTACCTGCAAGGCCAGGTTTGGCCCAGCCCCAAGGAGCAGCCGGGGAGCTGCCCCCCTCTCCTGCCCTGAGCTCTAAGCTCCCCACCCTCTCCCCTAAACACTCCCACCCCTAAAACCCTCTTCCCTGATCCTGCCATCCTCACCGTCTGCCCTGATCCCAACTCTGACTCTTGCACCCCCCACCCCAAATGACCTGAACAGCGCCAGGCAAAAATCTAGTGGACTATGTGCCCCTGTGACGTGTCCGCTCGGTGTCGTTTTGTGTGCACGCTTGTAGCTAACCCCCAGGCTGACCGACCAGAGAGACTCAGACGGCCCAGGCCTCACGGGCACAGCCGCGTCACATCCCAAAAGAACCGCACCACAGCTGACTGTGAGCATTTCTTCAAGCGCTAACTCCTCTGACTAACACTCTGCAATCGGGCCACCTCCTGGCTTCCTCTAACGTCACAAGGCCCTGCCGTTGTACATCGGATCCACCGCTTTGGGGGGAGCGACTAGCTGGCAAATACAGGAATTCTCCAGGCCTGGGAAGCGGCTTTAATCTTGGAGTCCTCTGAAATGAGCGGGTGATTGCTCGCTGTTGTAAATGAAAACCCAAGCCGAGGGGGATAGCCGGAGCGGAGGCTCATCCTGCCGTATCTTTCGCTCCTTTCCAGCTGGCATCTTTTCATCCTGGATAAGCCGCGGCTGCGACTGTTGCTGCTGCTTTAATCTTAATTTGGCCTGCCGGTCACAATCTCCCAAGCGCGCCGACTGTGTCGCGTCTGCCCTTGAGGGAAATTGCCCAGGAATACACCTGCCACAGCCGCTCTGGGGCTGAGTCTTGCCAGATAAAGCCGCCCGGACACAGTCAGACACGCGGTCCCAGGCAGGGGGCGGTCTGACAAATGAAGATTTGTTTGCGTTCCGCGTCCATCCTACCGCGCCTGGTCTGTGCGAGGCCCACTCCCTGCCTGCCGCCCCGTGCCGGGCAACGGGACCAGGGCGCGCATTGTAATTGGCCGGGAGCACAGTCCATTAAAAGGGTCGCTTGGAAAGAAAAGAAACGGGGGGGGGGGGGGGGGTAGTTTGATGTTCGACTGACGGCTTTCGTGAGCGCCAGTGTTTTCACCACTGGGATCGGTTCTCGTCTCGCCTGCTGAGGCCGCGGAGAGATAGGTGGAGGTGGGAGGAACTCGGGGCACCGACCGCCTGCGGGGGCCCCTGGGCCAAATGGGGGGGGACCTGGCTCTGCGCTCCCGGAAGAGATGGGACCTCAGGCAGAGGGGGCAAGGCTAGGCTCAGCCATCTTTCGGTACCGCCCGGACTGCGGTGCACACCCCCATCCCCAGCCCTCACAGCCGCCTGGAGCCTGCGGTGCGGCACTCCGGCGGCTATTGAAAGGGCCCAGGGTTCCAGCTGCTGCCACGGTAGTGACAGCAGCTGGGAGCCCTGAACCCTGGGGCCACTGCCCCCTTTTCCACGCCGGTCAGCAGGCCTGGCTGTGCCCCCAGTGGGCACAGGTTGGGCACCACTTCCATCGCTTGCTTGCTCCAAAATTAAGATGACCCCATGGTGGCCAGAGGCGTGGCATGACCGTACTTCCCACGCGCATTCGGTGCAGCACCGGTGACTCTAAACCCAGCTCTGCGCGGGCACCACGGCTCTCTCTTGCCCTGGCTTCGAAAGGCCCCGGCGCGCAGCGCGGCAACGTGGCTCCGAGGGACTTCGTGGGCGCCCAGCCGACACGGCCATGGCAGCACCGGGAGCGGTTTGGCAGCGCTCAGTGTGCCGGCCTCGCCGGAGATCGGCCCAGGCCCGGCCCCACGGGCTGCCTTCAGACCTGCTGCACCCACAGCAGGACTCCGCGGAGAGCCTGGGCCCAGCTTTGTTCTGCTGCTGGTGCTGGGACCCTCGTGGCCGTGCTCTGCCAGCGTCCCTCGGCACCCCAGAGAAGACCTTGGCAAAGTGGCTGGGCCCGGCGTGGCCCCCCGCTGCGAGGCAGGAGCCGTGACGGCAGGGAGGGGACGCAGGCCTCTGAAACAACGGCCCAGCTCCCTCTCGGGCCCCGTGGAGTCGATAACTCTCCTGGGGACATCACCCTGCGAGGCGAGGCCTGCCCTTTGGGAGAGGGTCGCCCCCCATCCAAGGGGTCACGCCCGACAGCGGCCTGGGGAACCGTCCGCAGCAGATTGTGTGTGCTCAGCTTCGCCAGGCCCTCCCGAGGGACAGCAGGGCCACCCGCTGCTCTGATGGGCTACACGCGGCCTGCCCCAAACCAAGGGACAGCCACGGCACCGCAGCCTGGACCTACAGCGCTGCAAAGGATGCTGGTACTAGGACCTGGCTCCACCCAGTGGGTCCAACAGCCATTGGCTACCAGAACCCAGCTCCACCCAGTGGGTCCAACAGCCATTGGCTACCAGGACACAGCTCCACCCAGTGGGTACCACAGCCATTGGCTACTAGGACCTGGCTCCACCCAGTGGGTCCAACAGCCATTGGCTACCAGGACACGGCTCCACCCAGTGGGTACCACAGCCATTGGCTACTAGGACCTGGCTCCACCCAGTGGGTCCAACAGCCATTGGCTACCAGGACACGGCTCCACCCAGTGGGTACCACAGCCATTGGCTACCAGAACCCAGCTCCACCCAGTGGGTACCACAGCCATTGGTTACCAGAACTCAGCCCCACCCAGTGGGTCCAACAGCCATTGACTACCAGGACCTGGCTCATCTCAGTGGGTCCAACAGCCATTGGCTACCAGAACCTGGCTACACCCAGTGGGTACCACAGCCATTGGTTACCAGAACCCGGCTCCACCCAGTGGGTACCACAGCCATTGGCTACCAGGACCCGGCTCCACCCAGTGGGTACCACAGCCATTGGCTACCAGAAGCAGACTCCACCCAATGGGTATATGACGGGTGGACTAGATCTAGAGGCACCCTACAGCAGACCTCAGGGCACTGCCACACCCATCCCAGGAAAGGTGCAATGGAGCTAAGTCATCCAAGCAGCCTAGAAAGACTGTACAGGAAAACAACCAATCAGCGGGAAGCGGCCAGGGGCAGCCAATCAGAGCACTGGGAGCTAGTATAAAAAGGAGCCGCCATGCAGAGCAGAGTCAGTTCTTTGCTAGAGCCAGAGGAGTGTGACCAGTGCTCCTGGCTGGCCAACCAGACCTGCAGCACCATGGACAGGTCTGTGCTGGCAGGGTTCAGGGGAGCAAGGAAGAACTGGCGAGGCACAGGGTGGGAACTGGGACTATGAGGAAGGGGCGCAGGGACCTGAAAGGTGTTTGCTAAAGGGACAGTGGCACACGGCTGCTATTCTTGGGGTCCCTGCGCTGGGACCTAGACTAGTGGGTAAACTGAGTCCTTTTCCCCCCGTAGGCCATTGGCTTACAATTGGATGGTGATTCCGCCCTCCAGAAGGGGATCTGAACTACGTGGGGGCCGAGCTGGCGCCAGAAGGGCCTAGAGAGGGTAAGACCATTGCTTCCAGGGAGGGAGCTTTGGGGGTGCCCCCCAATAGCAGGCCTCGAATTGCTTGAAGCCTGCAGACACACCCACCTTGTTGCCTCCCCCGATTGGCTCGTCCCACAGCCCACCAGCAGGAGGCGCTGGCGAGCGGGGGCGCCAGGCCGTTCCATTGCGCGATCGCTGCGGGGGTGCCACCCTTCCATAGCTGCCCCCATGGCCGGTAGGTTTCTTTGCCTGGCCCTGGTTCGGACTTCAGCATTTCCATGTTGTTTCCTGCTTTCCCACAACTCACTCCGCTGAAAACGGTCCCCAGTCAAGACAAAGAGCCGGCACCTCGAGGAACGCATTCGTTAAATCAAAAAAGAGAGCCGGCCGTGCCGAATGAATCCGTCTTCCCTGTAATGTTCAGCCTCGGATTTTATTTCCTGTAATTAGCCCATTAATACGAATGTCTCTAGAAGGGAGCTTTTAGCAGGAGGCACCATTAGCGTAATGGGAAGGGGCTAATCGAGTTTTATTGGAATTTTTACTTTGACATCACAGCCTTTTAACGCAGCTGTCTCAATAGGCATTATTATTCTGATTAACGTGTAGACAGCACGATGCCCTCTGTGTCTCTTGGATTTGGTCGTGATCATTGTGTGTTCCCAATACCGGGGCGGGGGAAGGAGTTTTTTAATGGCAACGGAGGTTGGGGAGGGGGCTTTTGTTCCCATGGAAATAGTTCAGGTTTGACATGCTAACAAATGGAGTCGGTGGAGCCCGCATGGACCTCTGCCCCTCTGGACACAGCTAGAATGAGAGGTTTATTTTTCCTCGCTCCGGCAAGGAGCGTCTGGCAGCAGGGCCTAGTGGAGAGATCTGCGGCTGATGAGCCCTGCGTTTGAATCCTGAGTCTGCTGTGAGCTAATTATTTCTGGTCTTTGCTGGAGTGAGCTGGCTAGCCCATGAGAATGGGTGTGTGCATGTGCAGCACTGCCCCCTGCTGAGCACGGTCAGTGGTACCTGTTTCATAGCCCCTATACTGCTCATGGAGAGTCTCCTCCGCCTCCAGGTGCAGAGGGAGCTGTTTCCAGAGCAGGAGGCTGTGACATTCTGAAGCAGGGAGGGTGGCATGTGGCATTTCTGGATTTCTACCTGGTCACTGGTTTGAATCTGGATTCAGAGCAGCTGCCAGACACCTCGCACCTAAGCCCAAACAAGCCAGAACCACACAGAGCCAGAGGGAGCAATAAAAGGTGGAGAAGGTGCAAGGCTGGGAGTCAGAGGGAAACTGAGGCAGAGCAGGCCAAGAGCCTGCCGGAGCGGACGAATCAGCAGGCAAATCACAAAAAGAACCCAGACACAGCCGCAGAGAAGGTCTGGCCCCTAGAAAACAAACCAAGAGGCATCGCTGACAAGCCGGGCAAGGGCAGCTGAGAATGCGCTCTGCCCTGTTTGATCCCGGGGGGCTATCATAGAATCATCGTAGAATCCTAGAGCTGGAAGAGGAGGTCATCAAGTCCAGCCCCCTGCCCAAAGCAGGACCAACCCCAACTCCATCATCCCAGCCCGGGCTTGGTCAAGCCGGGACTTACACACCTCTAGGGATGGAGATTCCACCCCTCTCTAGGGAACCCAGCCCAGCGCTTCCCCACCCGCCTAGGGAAACAGTTTTTCCTAATCTCCAACCTAGATCTCCCCCACTGTAACTTGAGCCCATTGCTCCTCATCCTGCCACCTGCAACCACTGAGAACAGCCTCTCGCCAGCCTCTTTGGAACCCCCCTGCAGGGAGTTGAAGGAGAGCTCCAAGCAGGCGGAGTTTCTGTGCTGTACAGACGCTGACATGTTTGCAAGATCTGCGGATTATCTGTCAGTCGCTGACACATCCCTGGGTGGATGGATGTACTAAGTGTTTTGCTTATAAGAAGCACACGGGATCTTTCTGGGGGGGAAAGGCAGCATGCTGTGTGTATTGAGAATACAGTGGCAAAGCCGCAGGCATATGCTTACATAGACACGCACACGCCCTGTCCCACCAATCGATGTTCCATTTACCAGTCCATGGTCTGTAGACTGATCATGAGCAGAGGAGCAGGGGTCTATGCGTCCGGACCGATGGAGGAGAGGGTCATAATTCAAAATGACCTGGACACACTGGAGAAATGATCTGAGGTCACTGGGATGAAGTTTAACAAGGACAAATGCAACATGCTCCACTTAGGAAGGAACAATCCGTCTCACACACACAGAATGGGAAGCGACTGTCTAGGGAGGAGTCCTGCAGGAAGGGATCCAGGGGTCAGAGTGGACCACAAGCTAAATATGAGTCAACAGTGTGACACGCTTGCAAAAAAAGCAAACTTGATTCTGGGCAGCATGAACAGGAGTATGGTGAGCAACACATGAGGGCTATGTCTAGACTGCCCCCTCTTGTGCAAAAATATATGGAAATGGGTGACGCATGGAATATCGCCGTGCCTCATTTGCATAATTAATGAGGCTCTGTTTTTGCACAAGAGGCTTTTGTGCAAAAAGGAGCCGTCTGCATGTTCCTCTTTTTTTCCAGAAGAATGGCTCTTTGTGCAAGAAGGGGGTTTTGGGCAAAAACAGAGCCTCGTTAATTATGCAAATGGGGCGTGGTGATAGTCCACACTTTGCCTCATTTGCATATTTTTTGTGCAAGAGGGGACAGTCTAGGCATAGACGAGAAGTCGTTCTTCCGCTCTGCTCTGTGCTGGTTAGGCCTCAGTTGGAGGATTGTGTCCAGTTCGGGGCACCGCATTTCCAGAAAGATGTGGAGACATTGGAGAGGGTCCAGAGAAGAGCGACAAGAATGATGAAAGGTTTAGAGAACATGAGCTACGAGGGAAGACTGAAAGAATTGGGCGTGTTTAGTGTGGAAAGGAGCAAGGGAGGTTTAGGTTGGAGTTTAGGAAAATCTTCCTAACTGTCAGGGTGGTTAAACACTGGAATAAGTTACCTGGGGAGGTTGTGGAATCTCCGTCTCTGGAGATATTTAAGAGCAGATTGCACAGACATCTATCAGAGACGGTCTAGTCGGTGCTGGGTCCTGCCGTGAGCGCAGGGACCTGGACTTGATCTCTCGAGGTCCCTTCCAGTTCTAGTGTGCTGTGATTCTATGATGCTCCAGTCTTGGCAGGATGTCCCTGCTCCTAGGGCAAAATATTTCTCCTTCTATAGTAGTTCCTTCCCTTCAGGATCAGTGGGGTTTGCATTGTCGTGCTGTTTGCCTGACGATGTTTGTTATCTCCAGCTGTTTCTTTTAGAATCATAGAATCACAGAACACTAGAATGGGAAGGGATCTCGAGGGGTCATCAAGTCCAGTCCCCTGCCCTCCTGGCAGGACCAAGGACTGTCTAGACTATCCCTGACAGGTGTGTGTCCAACCTGCTCTTAAACATCTCCAGAGAGGGAGATTCCACAACCCCCCTAGGCAACTCATTCCAGTGTTTGACCCCCCTGACAGTTAGGAACTTTTTCCTAATGTCCAACCTAAACCTCCCTTGCTGCAGTTGAAGCCCCTTGTTCTCTGGCCTTGCTCCTGATCTTCTTTGTTCTGCCCTGCTAAGCGGGTTTCGATCACAAATATTTTGTCCCGTGTGATTAATACTGGCCTCCTTTCAGAGCCGGTGATTTGCCCACCGCTTCCATATTGCTGGGGAGCTACAGCCGTCTTCGGTGTCTTCACATCTGTTCTTGGCTTCTTCTTCTCGGCTCCTTTCCTTTCGCAGACAGGGGAACTGGACCCCGCCAAAGACCCGGGGGAAGAGTGTGTCGAAGGGATCCTCACAGACCCAGCTCGACGAACGTGTCGGGGTGGACCAGCGTCACCACGCAGGGTGTCCTGGAGTCCTGGCTGGGAGCAGGGTCGCCCTTAGGGTGTACGGGGCCCTACCCAGTCCTGTCAACTGGTGCCCCTATGCCTGATAGCAGCTGGGGGTAATGAGCCGATGGCATTGAATTGGGACCCCTCCTGCGGCAGAGAATTCACTTGTTCGCCT
The DNA here is from genome assembly GCF_049634645.1 of Pelodiscus sinensis. NCBI lineage: Eukaryota > Metazoa > Chordata > Testudines > Trionychidae > Pelodiscus > Pelodiscus sinensis. The sequence continues at coordinate 128,248,183 of NC_134716.1, forward strand.
CTCGGCGGTTGGAGCCTCAGACCTGAGGTCCCAGGCTGCGGTCTGTGTGTGCGAGAGAAGTGGGAGAGGCGGAGACGCCGCCGGCAGCGACAGACGAGGTCCTCCCGCCGGCGAGCTGCGGTAGGGGAAGCGGTCTTCCAGCGCCCACGCTGCCTCCACGCTGCGGGTTGGCTGGACACAGCTGCCCCGGGCGCGGGAATAATTCTGCCTAATGCCGCGAGGCCGGAAGAAGCGTAGACCAGTCCTTGGGCTCTCCAAATCGATTTGGCAAGTCACTAGCCGGTGCGCCCTTTCTGCCCTCCCCGCCCCCGTTCTTACGGTAGCAACGTGCGCGTGGGCAGAGCTGCTCTGGTTGACGCCCGTGGAACGGTGAGAAGACACGGACCCGCGTGGGGCGGGGGCAATGGAGTCAGCCCCGCCGCTTTGCTGAAAGGCCCAGCGGAAGGGCACGTGTGTGTGCATGGCAACACAGCTATCTCAGCCCTCCTGGTGGCCAGGAAGGACCAAGCTGGGGTGGGCGGGGCTTGGCTCCAGGGGCGGGGCCTCAGGTGGAAGGCATGGGGCTAGGACTTGCAATCCCCACCCACCACCCATGGACTCAGAACTGGTCACCTATAAGTCATAGCCCCTATACTGCTAGTGGGATTCTCCCTTAGGTGGGGCTTGTGTTCACAATAGTCATTCTTTATATTCCTCCAGTCCAGCCTGGGCAACTCTCTCCATCTCCCCTGCTGCCACCTCCCCATCGCGCCCCTGGCTCCGGCTCCTCCCCCCAGGGCCGGTAGCACCTTGCGTCCACTGGCTCCGGCTCCCTCAATGCGCGACCATCTCAAGCCAATCCCGTCCCTATGAGCTAACACCGGCTGTGTGCTCATTGGCTGGGCCACTTGTGATGTCACCGACTCCCTTTCTGACTGGCCTCAGACCTATTGAAATTGCCCCACACCCCCCTATCAGTCCCAGGGACTCTGCCTCGGGGACCCCCTCTTGCACGGAGCAGCCCAGCCGGGCCGGGGGTCAGATGAGGCCCCTCTTATGTCCCAGAACAGCCCAGGGATGTTCCATTAAAGCATCCCGTTTGTCCGCGTGGCCCTGTCAGTATAAGGCAAGATCTAAAGCATTTTTTTCTCCTTCCATAACAAATCTCGGGCAAATGCAATGTTACCGCGCCGCCGAGCCGTTGGCTGCAGGGCAGAGCGGCGTTTAACATCTGCTTTTCATTCCAAATTGTTTTCCTTGTGTAAGTGCCTTTTGATGCTATCTCACATGTGTACACTGGAGCAGCTGCAGCAGCTGAGAAATAGGAACCACGGAGAAATCACACGTGGGCATGCATTTCCCCCCGCCCCCGCACATACAGATAACACACTTTTCCACGTACTTGTGCATAGAGAAACACGGACATAACCCAGGCAAGTGCACATGTGCATGGACACGCAATATGTATCCCCGTCAACATTTGCTCATGCATGCACTCACCGACAGGATAGCCGTCTGGTATCGAAAAGGGTGTCACAAGGAGGAGGGAGAAAAATTATTCTCCTTGGCCTCTGAGGATAGAACAAGAAGCAAGGGGCTTAAACTGCAGCAAGGGAGGTTTAGGTTGGACATTAGGAAAAACTTCCTGCCTGTCAGGGTGGTTAAACACTGGAATCAATTGCTTAGGGGTGTTGTGGAATCTCCATCACTGGAGATATTTAAGAGCGAGTTGGACAGACACCTGGCAGGGATGGTCTAGACGGTGCTTGGTCCTGCCGGGAGGGCAGGGGCCTGGACTTGATGCCCTCTCGAGGCCCCTTCCAGATCTACTATTCTATGATGAGACGTAGTCACCCAGCCTGTATGCACAGAGGTCTCAGCTCTTCTAACAAACATAGTCGCACAGGGCCTGGGAGGGTCCACATTCGGCCTTTTCCAGCAGAACCCCGCTGTATTTTTGTTTCCAACCCTGGCCCCATCGCCTCCCCTCTGCTGAAAATCCCAAGCAGACGAGCAACTCGTTTGTTCTCAGCCTCTGAGGGCCTGTCTTTTCCAAAAGACACCCTGGAAAAGTCACCTTTGCAATCACGCCCTTCGTGGCTTGGTGTCGTTCACGCCCGGGGAGCGTTTCAAGCGTGCCCTGCGTCTGCCAATCAAAGTCCCTCCGAAATGAGTTTCCTAGGCAATCATCACAAAGCCGCCATTTCAAACCCGCTGCAGGGGATAAAACGAATGACTGCTCATTACCCCGTATCTCGCCGCTGTGTGTGACTCAGAAGGCCGCCGCAGAAGGGGCGGGGCCCCGTGCAAAGGGAGCCAGCGAGCGTGCCAGAGCAATGCTGGGACGAGGGGGTCCTGCAGCGTGCGGGCACGGCACGGCGCACCGAGGGCAGGCGTGGGCAATCGTTTGTGACGGGGGCCACTCCAAGATTTCGGAAAGTGGTTGAGGGCTGCACTCATCCATGCTATGAATGGAGGAGGTGCGGGGTCTGGGACGGAGGTTGGGTGCAGAAGGGAGCTTGGGGGAAGGGACTGGGGTGCAGGAGGGAGACTGGAGTCTGGGAGGGGGCAGGGATGAAGCCGGCAGTTGTGACCTGGGGCAGGGGCTTGGAGTGCAGGGGTTTGGGATGTGACCTGGGGCAGGAGATTGGGGGGCCAGATCTGGGAGGGGGTGTGGGTATAAGAGGGGGACAGAGGGTTTGGGTATGTTGAGTGGGAGGGGGAGGGAGTGGGGGCAGGGAAAGGCTGGGGTGCCAGAGGCAGGCTGTAGCCTAGAGACTTACTTGTCAGTTGCCAAACTTGCCAGCCTGCCTGGCCATGTGCTTCATGAATAACTGAGTCCAGGAGAGGGGGGGTGTGGTTCTTCTTGGCTGCCTGTTACTCCAACAAGCAGCTCCTATTGGCTGGGGTCTGCCAGAAACTGGCCAATGGGAATGTGCTGGGGATGGGGCAGCTCTGAAAACTTCCCCCCTCCCCTCCAGTTTTAGAACGGAAAGGGAGCCCTGCAGATGCTTTTCTGCCCGGTGCACGGGGCTGCGGGGCAAGCTGGGGATCCTGCCTGGGGCTAGTGAAGAGCCGGGGCCTGTGGCTTGGTGGGCCAGATCCAGCCCATGGGACGTATTTTGCCCAGGCCTGATCCAGAGGAATCACGGATGCTGCTGGACCAGAGAGCCCCAAGAGGCCGGCAGCAGGGAGCAGCTGGCCACGGAGCCCTGACCCTAAGTGCAGCCCTGACCCAGGGGGAGGGGTAGTCGGGTGACCTGAGGACAGACCCCAGGAGAGCCTGGAGTCCGTCAGCAGAGAAGCCGACCTCCCCTGGTCCAGCAACTCCCCCCTGCAGACCGGGCAGGTCCTGAGGGTGCCAGACCAGAGGGGTCTCACCTGTCCACCAAGCCGGGCTGCTCCGGAGGTGCGAGGCGGGCTCTGAAGATGGGCCACGAGGTCGTGCTGTGAATGAGCCGTGTCCAAGCCCAGGGGCAGCTGGGGCAGAGCATGAAGGGGCTTGTGGGGCGAGGTGGGCGATGGCAGAGTGGAGAGATGCTTGGGAGGTAAGGGTAGGCCATGATGGGTCAGACCAAAGGCCCATCTCGCCCAGTGTCCTCTCTGCCCACAGCGGCCAGTGCCCGGTGCCCCAGAGGGAGGGAACAGAACAGGGAGTCCTCATGTGACCCCTGTTACCCATTCCCAGACACACAGAGGCCAGGGCCACCATTCCTACCCAGCGTGGCTAACAGCCACTGATGGGCCTACCCTCCATGAATGTATCTAGCTCTTTTTTGAACCATGTCCGTTCTGGTCTTCACAGCATCCACTGGCAAGGAGTTCCACAGGTTGACTGTGTCATACGGGGTCAGACCAACGGTCCGTTTAGCCCAGTGTCCTGTCTGCCTACATGGGAGATGCCAGATGCCCCAGAGGGAGTGAACAGAACAGGGAATCCTCACGTGATCCCTCCCCTGTCACCCATTTCCAGACAAACAGAGGCGAGGGACACAATTCCTGCCCATGCTGGCCAATAGCCATTGATGGACCTAACCTCCATGAATCTAGCTAGCTCTTTTCTGAGCCTGGTTACAATCCTGGCCTTCCCCCATCCTCTGGCAGACAAGGGCACCGTGTTTGGGGTGGGGCCAGGGCCGGGATGCAGAGCAAGGTGGGGGGATGGGGCTGACCAGCCAGCAGAACGCTCTAGTGAGCCGGGCGTGGGGCGGATGCATGTGGGACCAGGCTGGGTGGCTCCTGGCTGGTGCCCTGCCCTGATGCTGAATTCCAGCCAGGCCTAAGCCTGCTTTGAGCTGGGGATACCGAGCTAGTGCCAGCCCTAAGCATGGGGGGGTGACATGCCACCAGGCCCACAGGCTGGCCTGTGGCCTCCCTCAGCCAGAGCCCGGCGACCGCTTTCCTCTTGACTGAGCAGTCGGCAGGCAGGCCCCGAGCTGGCAGGGAGACGCTTTCAGCACCATGGAAAGCAAGGGCCGGAGTGCAGGCCTGCCTCCCTGCTTTCGCCTCCCTGGCTCTGCCATGCAGGGCAGACACCGTGGGGCAGCCCAGGAGAGCTGATGGGAGACGCCCCTCATCTTTCGCTGGCTTCAGGGGCAACAGCTGGGAGATGGCAGATCGGGGGGGTTGCTGCTGCATGGTAGCTAGTGGCGAGTTATTACTGTGGAAGGCTGGGCAACCCCATATGGGGTGAGGCTGGATCTCCGGGCAGCCCCTGGTGCACCCCCGGGTCGGAGGGACCACGCTGCAATCTTGCCTGCCCCCCATCAATGCGACGCACTTCGCACCCGAGTTCGCTAATGCCTAGCCAGAAGGAAGAGCAAGGTGAATTGTTTTGAAAAGAAAAGTTATTTATTAGTTCCCATAATAGAAGAATTAGAGGACACCAAATAAAATTAATGGGGAGCAGGTTTAAAACTAATAAAAGGAAGTTCTTCTTCACACAGCGTGTTGTCAATCTGTGGAACTCCTTGCCAGAGGAGGCTGTGAAGGCTAGGACTATAATAGAGTTTAAGGAAAAGCTAAATAATTTCATGGAGGTTAGGTCCATAAAAGGCTATTAGCCAGGGGATAAAATGGTGTCCCTGGCCTCTGTTTGTCAGAGGCTGGAGAGGGATGGCAGGAGACAAATCACTTGATCATTGTCTTCGGTCCACCCTGTCTGGGGCACCTGGTGCTGGCCACTGTCGGCAGACAGGATACTGGGCTAGATGGACCTTTGGTCTGACCCAGTATGGCCGTTCTTATGTTATGTTCTTATGTTAAGGTCCTGGTCCGGGGGCCTGCCACCCGCTTTGCTCTCATCTCTGCTTGGGAGGTGTGACGTAGTGGGGGTACTTGCTGGGCTGTGGTGACCCCTGCTGTCTGGAGCAAGACCCAGCAGGGAAAACCTCGCTAGGCAGAGGTAAGGCCAAACTTGTTGAACCAGTGGCCAGACACCCCCCATGGAGAGGAACAAAGGAAGGTGGAATGCTGCCCTGGCTGGGGGGCAGGGCTGCAAGGGAATTTAGTTAGTTCTGTCTGAGAGCATGGAGGAGAGCCTAGGGGAAGGGGCTGGAGTTTAGGGGCCCAGTCTCGCCCATCTCAAGGGGGCCTGAGGCATCCTAGCCCAGCTCTGTGACCAGACTACATCTGTGCTGTGCTGTATCCTGGAGAGGCAATAAACTTCCTCTATTCCACCGGCTGGTGCAGTCTGTTTGTGCCATTTCGGGGTGCAGGAGACGGGGAACCCCCAACGCGCCGTCACACTGGTGTCAGGAGCGGGATGCACTGCACCCCGTGGATGGAGCTTCCAGCGGTGAGCGACAAGGCGCAGTAGAAGCAAGAGCCCTGGAGCCAGGCGTGCTGGAGACAGAGCGAAGCGGTTCCTGGGAATCGTGGGGCGCTGCAGCACTAGACTGGTGAGTCTGCACCGAGGGGACCAGCGGGCAGATGGCCTACGCCCAACTCTTGAAGGCAGAGCTGGTGGGGCTGTGCAGAGAGAGGGGCTTGCCTGTGCAGAAAGCAACCAAGGCCCAGCTGATTGCTCAGCTAGAAGAGAACGACCAGCCACAAGGCCAGGATCTTGTCCCCAGGGGAAGCAGCCAGACCCCCCCTGAGAGTGTGTCAGGCTCAGAGAGGGGGAGGAGTGCTGGAACTCACCGGAGAGATGAGACAGCTTCCCCCAGGAGGCCTGCAAGCTGCAGCCCATCTAGGGCAGGGGCCAGCCAAGCAGAGCTGCGGCGGCTGGAGATCCAGCTGCGGATCAAGGAATTGGAAGTAGAGGACCGAGAGAGGGACCGCCAGGACCGAGAAAGGGATCGCCAAGATCGAGAGAGGCAGCGGCAGCATGAGCTGGCCATGGCAGAGCGGAGAACCGGCGGGGCACCGGCTGTGCCAAGAGTGGATGGGCCACAGGGTCCCAGGACTGCCAGATGCTTGGAGAGGCTCGTGGTGGCCCAATTGAAGGACATGGGCGACATAGACGGGTTCCTCAGCTCCTTTGAGAGGGCCTGTGGACTGCAACGGGTTCCCCCAGCTGACTGGCTGCAGGAGCTCATCCCCGCACTGAACCAGGAGGCGGCCGGAGTGCTCAGTCAGCTGGAGGACCTACAGCCAGGGGATTACAACCGAGTCAAGGAGGCCCTGCTGCACAAGTTCGGGCTGATCCCCGAGATGTACAGGAAGAAGTTCCGGGGGGTACAGAAAGGGCCACGGGAGACCTATGTGGACCTGGCCTCCCGCCTGGCGCAATACTGCCGCAAGTGGGTGTCTGGAGTCGGAGCCCAGACCGCAGAGGAGCTGCTCAAGCTGGTCATGATGGAGCAGTTCTATGAAGCGTGCCCACCCAAACTGAGGCTGTGGCTCAAGGACCGGAGACCAGAGAACCCCCAGGAGGCCGGGAGACTGGCGGATGAGTTCACGGAGAGCCGGTCCGGGTGTGAACGGGAGTCCCGGAGAGAAAGGGAACCGCGCAGAGACCGGATCTCGGCTGAGCGACGGAGGGAGTCAACTACGGGGCGAGACCAAGGAACAGGTCGTCTGCGCCCCAGAGAACCAGCCAGGGCCTGGACAGAGACAGCCCAAAGCCTAACTTGCCATCGCTGTGGGCAAAAAGGCCACAAGAGGGCTCAGTGCACCAGGTCCCAGGACCGGGGACTTTCCAGGGTTAACTGGCTGAGGCGGGAGGAAGGGCAGGCTGCCCCAGAGGCAGGGGCTGGCAGGCAAACCTCAGCTCAGAGAGAGGGGAAGGATGCTCAGTGCACCTCCCCTGGGAGGTCTGATTCTCAGGAGGCGGATTTCTCCGTGTACCGGGTGGGGGCAGGACGGCCCCTGCGGAGCGAGTGCCTCATACCCCTGGAGGTGGATGGTAGGAAGGTGACGGGCTTCTGGGACACGGGGGCAGAGGTGACTCTGGCCCGATCCGACATAGTGGCCCCGGAGCGGATATTACCCCACATGCAGCTGACCCTGAAGGGCATAGACGGGTCCCCGTTTAAGGTGCCTGTAGCCAGGGTGCATCTGAAATGGGGGGCGAAGGAAGGCCTCAAGGAAGTGGGGGTGCACCCGCACTTGCACACCGAGGTGCTGATGGGGAATGACCTAGAGGAGTGGCCCCATGAATCCCAGCGGGCTCTAGTCACTACCCGGAGCCAGAGCCAGCGGGGGGCTGACAACCTGGGTCCAGGGAAGGACTCCTGGCAGCGTCCTCAGGGTCCCATCCCAGTGGACACGGGGTCCAGCCAGGCTGGGACTCCGGACCTAGGCAAAGGTGGGGAACAGGTCCCGATCCCTGCCTCAGCAGCTGAATTCCAGGCTGAGGTGCAGGCAGACCCCTCCTTGCAGAGGCTGAGGGACCAGGCTGGCCTCCGTGCAGCTCGGCCCCGGGGGAGAGGTGGCCAGGAGAGATTCCTGCGGGGGTGTGGACTCCTGTTCCGTGAATGGCTCCCCCCCAGGAAGGCGAGGGCATGGGGGGTCCAGCGGCAGCTGGTCGTCCCCCGAAAGTATCGCCTCAAGCTGCTGTATTTGGCCCACGATGTCCCCGTTGGGGGCCACCGGGGGATCCGGAGCACCCGGCTGAAGCTGCTCCAGCACTTCTATTGGCCGGGAATCTTTACAGCCGTGCAGCGGTACTGCCGGTCCTGTGACTCCTGCCAGAGGGGCGGGAAGGCCCAAGACAGGAGGAAAGCGGCTTGGGGGTCTCTACCCCAGATAGACCCTCTGGGCTTGCTGAGAGAGTTATGGGAGGGGAAGACCTCCCTGGAGGGAGCTTCGGGGGTGGAAGCCGCCCTGGCTGTCCAGAGAAGGCTCGCTGGGCTCATGGCCCCGGCCCGAGAGACCCTGGCCAGAGATCAAGGCCAGCGGAAGGGTGGGTGTGACCCCCGAGGACAGGCCTGCGCCAGTCGCCCTGGAGCGGGGCGGCGAGTGGACAGAGGGAAGCCAGCTCATGTGGGGCCTCGCCACGGCCGGCCTGAGTCAAGGGGAGCACCCATGTCCCCGGGGCGGGTTCCCACGCAGAGGACCCGAACTTCCCTAGGTCACGAGCGGAGTGACCCTGCTCAGTTCGCTCTCGGAGGGGGGAGAACTGTGACGTAGTGGGGGTACTTGCTGGGCTGTGGTGACCCCTGCTGCCTGGAGCAAGACCCAGCAGGGAAAACCTCACTAGGCAGAGGTAATGCCAAACTTGTTGAACCAGTGGCCAGACACCCCCCATGGAGAGGAACAAAGGAAGGTGGAATGCTGCCCTGGCTGGGGGGCAGGGCTGCAAGGGAATTTAGTTAGTTACTGTCTGAGAGCATGGAGGAGAGCCTAGGGGAAGGGGCTGGAGTTTAGGGGCCCAGTCTCCCCCATCTCAAGGGGGCCTGAGGCATCCTAGCCCAGCTCTGTGACCAGATTCCATCTGTGCTGGGCTGTATCCTGTAGAGGCAATAAACTTCCTCTATTCCACCGGCTGGTGCAGTCTGTTTGTGCCATTTCGGGGTGCAGGAGTCGGGGGACCCCCAACGCGCCGTCACAGTATGGCCGTTCTTATGTTATGTTCTTATGTTAAGGTCCTGGTCCGGGGGCCTGCCACCCGCTTTGCTCTCATCTCTGCTTGGGAGGCGTCTGGCTCTAGGAAGGATCCAGGCACAGGAAACATGCTGCCTCTAACCCCACTGACAGCATCAAAACAGTCAACAGCATGTTGGGAGCCATTGACACAGGGACAGAGAATAAGACCGAAAAGATCTTACTGCCCCCGTACGAATCTGTGGGGTGCCCGCAGCTTGAATCCTGCGTACACCTCAGCTCAAAGAAAGATCCGTTGGCATTGGAGAAGTTTCAGGAAAGGGCAGCAAAAACGGTTAGGGATTTGGAACAGGTCCCCTATGAAGAGAGATTTAAAAAGACGGGGACTTTTCATCTTAGAAAAGAGGAAACTAAGGAAGGATATGATAGAGGTCTGGTGTGGAGAAAGTGAATAAGGAAAAGTGATTTACTTGTTCCCATAACATAAGAACTAGGCGTCACTAAATGAAATGAATAGGCATCAGGTTTAAAACAAACCAAAGGAAGTTTTTCTTCATGCAGCGCACAGCCAACCTGTGGAACTCCTTGCCAGAGGATGTTGTGAAGACCAGGATTTTAACAGGGTTCAGAAAAGGTCAACTCCCCAGGCTCCCAGGCAGCTCTTGTTTCCCTCCCCTGACGCTGAGCCTGGCAGAAAGCCCCTGCGCTGAGAAAGATCAGACAGGGCAGATCCCGGGCAATTGCCCCCCAGACGTTCTGCACTATCCAGTCCCCATGGTGCAGGGCAGGTAGTGCACCGGCAATGGGCAGTTGGTACGTTTTGCTCCGCGACAGACAGGGATCCCATGCGGCCGGCATTCCTTATATCAGGGTTCTCTGAAAGCTGAGCGTTTGGGCAGCCACCCTGGAGAGATTCAGGTGCTTCCCAGATGATTAGCAAAGCCCCCACCACCGGCAGCCTGTATTTCTCCTGGTGGTGCACATCCCCACATGCCTCGGTGCATGTGACAAAATTTATTCTGCACATGGGTGGAAAAAATTAGAGAGGACATTGATTGTAAGCAGGGTTCAGTTACCCCTTCCCTCCAGGGCAGGGCCAGCAACAGCCTCCGAGCTGCCCTCAGCCCCCAGCGGCTGCCTCCTTTCAGAGCACCGGCAATCCTCAGGGACCGATCTTGCAGGGCTGTGTGGGGCCCACGGCTGAGCTGGCTGGCTGGCAGAGCTCCGATCCCCCAGCACAAGGCTGCCCCTCCCACGCCGGGTTCCCTCCCCAAGGCCCGCTCTGCTCCAGATGTCGTAACACAGAAACATGCAGGCACTGGGCTGCTCCCCCCAGGGAGAGTGGGTTGAGACAGGGTCGAGCGCCATCAGCATCACGCTTGGGGTCCCGCTGACACCACTAATTGCCTGGAAAGAAGGGAGAGAGGAGGGGCTGGCTAAGATAGGGAGGATGAAGTGGGTGGGCTGAGCTGGCCAGGAAGAGGAGCCCCAAGGGCAGCCCAGCCTGAGAAATCCTGAGCCGGGTTTTGTGTCTCCGCAGAGCCAGGCTGGAGGCGGCTGTGACTTTGCACCGGGTGTGTTCCGGAGCCGAGAGAGGCACAAGCTCAGACAGGACCTTTACTTGTTGTTAACTAGGGGAGGGTACAGCCAGCCGGACTGTGACCAGCACAATCATCCCAGCCAAGCGCTGGCCGTTTGTGGCTCTGCCGCACGGAGCGAGCGCCTGGCTCGTTGCGGGTTGGAAGGCCAATTAGCACCGCCGGCAATTACCCCCCTAAACTGATTTGAGTGAGCCGGCCACGTTTCCCGTTTCATGGGCCGGCCACGTTTCCCGTTTCATGGGCTGGCCACGTTTCCCGTGGTCCCATACAGTTTGTTTCCACCCCAGTCCTGGCTCCCGATGCTCTGTGTTTTCACGTAGTTCTAATTCACCCCCTAACTCTCTCCTCCTAGCCCAGCAAGCAGTGGACGTGTTGGTCATGCGGCTAGCCAATACTGACCTCCCACGGTCTGGCAAATTCTCTGGTTCAGCACCGGTCAGGTCCCGAGGGTGCCGGACTCAAGAGGTTCCACCTGGATTTCTTCACCCGCCTGGTCGCGCTAATATCCTGGGATAACAACGCTGTAACAACCCTGCCTGCATTTTGAGACCTGTCAATTAGCCAGCTTTCAATCTATTTAATGTGTGCCATGTTAATTTTATGTTAATGCTCATGTTAATTTTATATCGTTCCAGTTTTATAATCAAAATGTCACGCCGTACCCTGTGGAAGTGCAGTACATCAACACTGTTACTTTATGAATCAGACCCGTAATCGTCTTAAAAAAAGATGTCAAATGAGACTGACAGGCTCTCCATAAACCCCTGTTGATTGGCATTAATTATATTACCTGCCTTTAATTCTTTATTAATAGAGTCCCCTGTCAGCTCCCCCACTATCATGCCCAAGATACGTTCTAGACTGATGGGCCTATAATTATCCAGGTCATCCCATTTAGCCTGTTTAAATATTAGCACAATGGCAGCTTTCTTGCAGTCTCCTGGAAGGTCCGTAGGGTTCTCAGTGTTATTGAAAATCAGCATTAATGGGCAAGTGAGCGCCTCGGCCAACTCTTTTAAAACTCTTTGGATGCAAGTTGTCCCGACCTGCTGATTTTAAAATGTCCAATGTTAGCCACTGCTGGTTAACATCCTCCTGAGATACGAGTGGAATGGAAAGAGGTCATCATAGTAAGATGGAACTACAGCATCCATCTCTTGTCCACTAAAAGGGAACAAAAATATCTCCTAGTGCCATACTTTCAGGGGCTGCACTCCCCCCACCCCCAAAGGGCAGCCGATGCAGCTCCACTGTGGCTGAGAAGCCAAGCAAGGCTGCGGTTTGGGCTGCACCAAGCAAGGTTCCCTCTGGCCAGGTGTTTGTTTGCACCACATGATGGTGAGGCCCACAGGCTGCCGCAGGATGCTGGGTGTTGCACACGCAATTCCTGCCTGGAAGAGCCCAGAGAAGACAGACACCGCAGGAGAACAAGGGCAAAATAACAGCTCCAAACACTTCTCCCCCCAATGCCAGGTACAGGTGCCCTCTTGGCGTGTGACCGCTAACATGCAGATCCCCTACAGAACAGGGCACAACCAGGGTTCCCTGTAAGCCGAGTGCTTGTGTGGCTACGCAGGAGAGATTCCAATGCTGACCAGAGGATTAGCAGAGTGCCCACCCCTAGGATTTTGTGGTGCACATTTGCACGTGCCTTGGTGCACATAATAAAATTATTCCGCACATGGCTGGAAAAATCCACACAGGGTTGGAAAAGATTAGAGGGAACACTGGCTATAACCTGACTTGTGTAGTGCTCCCTGTCCCAATGATCGGGCCTCGCCAGCATGGAGCGCCCCCCGAGGGAACCCTGTGACACAGCTCTGTCCAGCCCAAAGGGATGCCAGCTGCAAAAGCCACGGGCCATGAATCAAGAGCAAGGGTTTTTCTGACTCCTCTGAAACGCTGCAGGGGAGATGAGGAAATCTGATCGTGACCTGATCTAAAGGCCCCAACCTGGGTCCTCCATGCAGGGGCAGGGGACCAACTACCCGCAGGATGAAGGACCAGGGTCCTCCGAGTAGCAGCTCTCAGGGGGAGGACAGGGAGGCTGTGCCGTGCTTGGAGAGGCCACAAATCTTCGCAACAGATGTGCCACCGCGGCTGTCGCAGGAACTCTGCGGTTGCAGCGAGAACACATCTGATCTGGGACCGGCGTGTTGGAAAGGCCTGGCTGCAGGGCAATTCAGGGCTCCTGTTGCTAACGCTTCCATTAAATCAAAGGCGGCGAGAGCTGGAAAAGACACCGGGAGAGAAGGGCAAAAACAACAGTAAAAGTGGGACGAAACGACAGCAATAAACTCCGCGCCGGGAGGGACACTAAACCACAGCTTGGCAGAAGCAAACAGCCCTTCGCCGCTTTCCGCCTCCTTTATTAGAACACGCGGGCTACAGCTTCGCCTCTGTTGCTCCATATTTATTGCATCACCTGCTTTGAAATGGGGCCTGCAGGCACTTTGGAACACGGATTGAGAGATTCGTCCGTGTCACCGCAGCTCCAGGGACGTGCTGGCTTCTCTGCAGAAAATGCCAGCCTGGAGCTGGAGTTCTTGTGAGTCTAGCTAATGACGAGTCTGAGTTTCAAGGTTAGGTTACAATCCCCGGCTCATAAGAACATACGGTAAACAGCACGTGATCCTTCTCCTGTCATCTATTTCCAGACAAACAGAGGATGAGGACACCATTCCTACCCAGCCTGGCTAGTAGCCACTGATGGACCCAGCCTCCGTGAATCTCTCTCACTCTTTTTTGAACCCTGTTAAAGTCCTGTCTTTACAACATCCTCTGGCGAGGAGTTCCACAGGTTGACTGTGCGCTGCATGAAGAAACACTTCCTTTGGTTTGTTTTGAACCTGCAGCCTATTCATTTCATTTGGTGACCCCATGCTCTTATAGTGTGGGAAGTAAATAAAAAACTAACTAAATCGACAAATAAATAAAGTAGATCACTTTTCCTTATTCACTTTCCCCACGCCAGTCATGATTTTATAGACCTCTATCCTATCCCCGCTTAGTTGCCCCTTTTCTAAACTGAAAAGTCCCCGTCTCTTTAATCTCTCTTCATAGGGGACCCGTTCCAAACCCCTTATCACTTTTGTTGCCCTTTTCTGAACCTTTTCCAGTGCCAAGAGTTTTTGAGATGAGGCGAGCACATCTGTACGCAGTCTTCCAGATGTGGGCGAGCCATGGATTTGTACAGAGCAATAAAATCTTCTCTGTCTTATTTTTTATCCCTTTTTAATGATTCCTGACATTCTGTTTGCTTTTGTGGCTGCCGCTGCGCACGGAAGGGATGTTTTCAGAGAACTCTCCACAGTGACTCCGAGATCCCTCTTGAGTAGTTCTAGTTAAATTAGCCCCCATCACATTGTGTGTACAGCTGGGATTACATTTTCCAATGGGCATTACTTTACATTTCTCAACTTTAAATTTCAGTTGCCAGTTTGTTGCCCAATCACTTGGTTTGGTGAGATTTTTTTGAAGCTCTTCACACTCTGCTTTGGTCTTACCTATCTGGAGCAGTTTGGGGTCATCGGCACATTCTGCCACCTCCCTGTGTACCCCTTTCTGCCAACAGCCGGGCCGCCAGGGTGTGAGAAAGGCTGGTTACTCGCCCGATTGCTACAGAGTTAGTGGTCAGGCGCCGAGCTAAACCTGCTCCCGCATGGGTTCTCGTTCCGGCTCGTCACTCCAAGAGCAGGAGAGTCGGGGGGCAGAGGGCAACTCAGCCTTGTTATTGAGGGCACACGAGCCCCACAGATGAGGCGCAGTTCTTCCCACTCCCCTCAGGAGCCCAGCCGGGCTGTACCTGGCTGGAGTTTGGCTGGGAAACTTCCCAGGACAACTAGTGAAGCCGCTTTCTCTCCCCCAGCTGGCGCCTTGTCCCCGTCAGCGGTTGCCCAGTGCCGACCCGGGTGCGAGTAGCGTGCTGTGCCCGGGTGGGATGTCCCACCCCATCCTGAGTCACTGGGGCTCGGGCCCTGGGCAGCTGGGGGACGTCGTGTCCCCGGTTCAGGAAGTGGCTCCGCCCCCTCTGAGTCCATCCATGGAGCCGATGCCTGGCAGGGATGCTGAGGGGAGCTGCGTGGTCCACGTGGCCCTGACTGCACATGAAGCCACGGGCATGCGGCCTCCAGCCGGGGACAGTCCAAGGACACGTCCGGGCCCGGCCCCCTCTGAAGTGCCTCACGTGGGACAGCCCCGGACGCCCCCCCCCCTCCCCGATGGCTGTATGGGGGGGCGCTCTCTTGCCTAGGAAGCACCTGTAACTAGCTAGCCATAGAGCGAGCCTCCAAACCTCCATTTCCTGCCCCGTCAACGCCCGGCCCCCGGGGTCTCCCTGCAGCCCACCCGAGGCAGGGGAATCAAACACCCCCCGCCCCCCGCCCCGCCCCGGACGCCGATGCTGCCACGTCAGCGTTTAGGCCACGCACTTGGCGAGCTCACCCGGGCGCTCCACACCCCAATCCCTTCCCATTCCTCCACCAGACGCTCCCCAGGGCGGGACCCCTCTGGCCAGTCTCCCCATCCCCATGGAAAAGCACCAGGCCGGAGGGACTCCAGCACCAGCTGGCCGGGTCCCATGTCGTTCTAGGACCAGCCGCCTGGCTTGCTGCAGGGGTGGGGAGCCGAAGGCCTGGGGGCGGACGAGGCCCCTGAGGCTCAGGGCTCCCCCAGCATCAGAGAGCGAGCACTGGCACTCCAGGCCTGCAGCCCCCCCACACCACACAGTCCCCCTCCCCATGGGACTGGAGCAGGAACAGACTCCCTGCTGCAGGGGGAAGCAGCGAGTCCCACGGGCCAGACTCAGGCAAGCCAGGTCTAAATCCAACCCACGGGCAGGGGGAGGAAGTGGCTCCTGCCCCCCCTCCTGCACAGACCCCCCCCCACCTCCAGCCCGCTCCTGCACCTTGCCCCCCCACGTACCTTACCCCCAATCCACTCCTGCCCCCCCTGCACAGACCCCCACCCCGGCCTGCTCCCGCACCTTCCCCCCCCACGTACCTTACCCCCAATCCACTCCTGCACCCCCTCCTGCCCTGATCCCCACCCTCAGCCTGCTCCTGCACCTTCCCCCCCAGACTTACCACACTGAGCCCTTATTTCTGGCCCCATCCCAGAGCATGGGGGGGGACACAAAATCTACTAACCCCCCCCCCAGCTCTAGTGTGCGATGGAAGTGTGGGACGCGTCTTTCTGCTTCTCAGTCGGGGGACACGCCAGTGAGCTGGGTTGGGGGGGGCGTTGCCCTGTGGCGTCTCACTTTTGTGTGGCCCCACTGAGTTTTCTGTGGGTCAGTGGCCCCCAGCCCAAAAAAGGTTCCCACCCCCGTCTTACAGGAGAAGCAAAGCCATGGACAGATCGGTCCCTCGAGCACCCGGCCATTGTGTGTCTGGGGATCACTAATGACCCTCGTTGGCCCAATTAGAATTAGCAGGAGCCCCGCCCCCCTTCTTACTTCTAACCCCCTTCCAGGCGTGATGCAGGCGCAGAAGTCGCAAGGAGACATTCGGCAGATGGTAACGGTGAAAATGATGCATCGCATGCTGCCTTTTGCCTGAAGCGTCTTCGAGTGATGCATGTTCATCAGCCAGATTCATAGAGCCGGGTGGAGGAGGGGCAAGTGACACTGGGTTTGGGACTAGCCACGGCGAGACACACGCCAACCCCACCCCATCCAGGGTCAGCAGGCCCCCGACGGCTCCACCCAGCCTGCCTTTCTGGGCTAGATTCTAGCGTTTTGTCTTGGCTCCCGAGCCCCCTTGGCATTGGCTCTGGGAGGTTGACCCTGAGCTCACGTAACTGATCCGAGAGTCATAGAATAATAGGACTGGCAGGGATCTCGAGAGTCATCGAGTCCAGTCCCCTGCCCTCATGGCAGGACCCAGTACTGTCTAGACCAGCCCTGATAGACATTTATCTAACCTGCTCTGAAATATCTCCAGAGATGGGGATTCCACAACCGCCCTGGGCAATTTATTCCCGTGTTTCACCACCCTGACAGTCAGGAACTTTTTCATAATGTCCAACCTAAACCTCCCTTGCTGCAGTTTAAGCCCATTGCTTCTTGTTCTATCCTCAGAGGCCAAGATGAACAAGTTTTCTCCCTCCTCCTTGTGACACCCTTTTAGATACCTGAAAACGGCTCTCATGTCCCCCCTCAATCTTCTCTTTTCTAAACTAAACAAACCCAATTCCTTCAGCCTTCCCTCACAGGTCATGTTCTCTAGACCTTTCATCATTCTTGTTGCTCTTCTCTGGACCCGCTCCAATTTCTCCACATCTTTCTTGAAATGCGGTGCCCAGAACAGGACACAATCCTCCAACTGAGGCCTAATCAGCACAGAGCAGAGCGGAAGAATGACTCCTCGTGTCTTGCTCACAACACACCTGTTAATGCTGCCCAGAATCATGTTTGCTTTCTTTGCAATGGCATCACACTGCTGACTCTTATTTAACTTGTGGTCCACTCTGACCCCTAGATCCCTTTCTGCAGAACTCCTTCCCAGACCGTCGCTTCCCATTCTGTGTGTGTGAAACTGATTGTTCCTTCCTAAGTGGAGCACTTTGCATTTGTCCTTTCTTAACTTCATCCTGTTTTCCTCAGACCATTTCTCCAATTTGTCCAGGTCATTTTGAATTATGACCCCATCCTCCAGAGCAGTCGCAACCCCTCCCAGCTTGGTATCATCTGCAAACTTAATAATCGTACTTTCTATACCAATATCTAAATTGTTGATGAAGATACTGAACAGAGCCGGTCCCAAAACAGACCCCCTGCGGAACCCCACTTGTTCTGCCTTTCCAGCAGGATTGTGAACCATTAATAACTACTCTCTGAGTACGATTATCTAGCCAGTTATGCACCCACCTTATAGTAGCCCCATCTCAGTTGTATTTGCCTAATTTATTGATAAGAATCTCAGGCAAGACCGTATCAAACGCCTTACTAATGTCTAGCTATACCACGTCCACCGCTTCTCCCTTAGCCACAAGACTCATTATCCTATCGAAGAAAGCTATCAGATTGGTTTGACATGATTTATTCTTTACAAATCCATGCTGGCTGTTCCCTATCACCTTGCCACCTTCCAAGTGTTTACAGATGATTCCCTTAATTACTTGCTCCATTATCTTCCCTGGCACAGACGTTAAACTGACCGGTCTGTAGTTTCCTGGGTTGTTCTTATTTCTCTTTTTATAGATGGGCCCTAGATTTGTGCTTTTCCAGTCCTCTGGAATCTCTCCTGTCTCCCATGATTTTCCAAAGATAGGAAATCTCCACTCCCATGATGCCATAAAGAGTGTGATTATTAAGTTTGCAGATGATACCAAGCTGGGAGGGGTTGCGAGTGCTTGGAGGAGAGGGTCAAAATTCAAACTGATCTGGACATACTAGAAAAATGGTTTGAGGTCAAGAGAATGAAGTTTCATAAGGACAAATGCAAAGTGCTCCACTTAGGAAGGAACAATCAGTTTCACACGCACAGAATGGGAAGCGACTGTCTAGGAAGGAGTCCTGCAGAAAGGGATCTAGGGGCCGTTGTGGTCCACAAGCGAAACATGAGTCAACAGTGTGATGCTGTTGCAAAAAAAGCAAACCTGATTCTGTACTGTTGTGAGCAAGACACGAGGAGTCATTCTTCCGCTCTGCTCTGCGCTGGTTAGGCCTCAGTTTGAGGATTGTGTCCAGTTCTGGGCACCTCATTTCAAGAAAGATGTAGAGAAATTGGAGAAGGTCCAGAGAAGAGCTCGGAGTCCGCACTAACGGGGATTTAAAAATGGCGGCGCCCGGCAAGATGCAAATGAAGCCCGGGATATTTAAATCCCGGGCTTCATTTGCAACTTCGATTGCCTACATTAACCACCCTACTTTGAACTAGGGTGGTAGTGTAGACAGACCCTCACAGATTTATTCGGGCATAAGCTATTGTGGGCAAAAACTCACTTCATTGTTACTTCCCTGCATGCCTCCAGCTTCCATCCAGGACACATCACACGATCCATTGTCTACAGCCAAGCCCTAAGATATAACCGGATCTGCTCCAATCTCTCAGACAGAGACAAATACCTACAGCAGTGGTCCCACCTTTTGGGGGCTGCCGGGTGCCCGGGGCGGGGCCGCACATGCGCCAAGCGCCCGGGGGCGGGGCCATGCGTGCACCACGCGCCCGAGGCCCGGGACACAAGAATGGCTCGGGGCAGCCCTTGTCTCTCGGCAGGCGCACATAAAGCCCCGGTGGGCACCATGGCACCCACGAGCACCACGTTGCGGACCACTGACCTACAGGATCTGTGCTGGGCATTCTTAAAACTACAATACCCACCCAGGGAAGAGAGGAAACAGATTGACAGAGCCAAATGGAGCCCCATAAGTCACCTACTGTAAGACAGGCCCAGCAAGGAAAGTAACAGAACAGCGCTGCTAGCTCCCAGCTAAAACTGTTGCAGCACATCACCAGTGATCTACAACCACTCCTGGAAAACACTCTCTTGGGAGACAAGCCAGGCCTCGCTTATAGGCAGCCCCCAACCTGACGCCGATTCTCGCCCCTGCCACACACCCTACAACAGAAACGCCAACCCAAGGACCAATCCCCCATCACTGCCAGTGTTGGGGATGCTGCTAGCCAATCCTGACCTCCCATGGTCCGGCAAATTCTCTGGTTCGGCACCGGTCGGGTTTCAAGGGTGCCAGACTTCAGAGGTTCAGCCTGTACCAACTTGAGATTTCTGAAGATAGCTACAGCACTCTCCCCAAGGTTTAAAAATCCAGCTGTGTACAGATGTGGTCTCCTCACCTCCAAAAAGATATTTTGGCCTTGGAAAGGGTTCAGAAAAGGGCAACTCAACTGATTAGGGGTTTGGAACCGGTCCCCTATGAAGAGAGGCTAAAGCGACTGGTGCTTTTCAGTTTAGAAAAGAGGAGACTGAGGGGGGATATGACAGAGGTCTATAAAATCATGAGTGGTGTGGAGAGGGCGAATAAAGAAAAGTTATTTATTAGTTCCCGCAATAGAAGAACTAGAGGACACCAAATGAAGTTAATGGGTAGCAGGTTTAAAACTAATAAACGAAAGTTCTTCTTCACACAGCATGTAGTCAACTTGTGGAACTCCTTGCCAGAGGAGGCTGTGAAGGCTAGGACTATAAGGCTGTGTCGGCAGAGGCATGTAGATTTGACACATAGGCAAAGGCAAATGAAGCCGCGATTTAAATGATCAGCTGTTTGTCGGCTCGCGCGCTAGTCTGGACGCTCCCCCTGTCGACATCAAAGCCCTTTGTCGGCAGCCCCGTTATTCCTCGTGGAATGAGGTTTACCGGGGCTGCCGACAAAGGGCTTTGATGTCGACGGGGGAACGTCCAGACTAGCGCGCGAGCCGACAAACAGCTGATCAGCTGTTTGTCGGCTCGGCGCGGCAGCCATGTAAATGTAAATGAAGCCACGATCATTTAAATCGCAGCTTCATTTGCCTTTGCCAAAAAAACAAATCTACATGCCTCTGCCGACAGAGGCATGTAGTTTAGACGTACCCTTCCATAGTTAAAGAGAAGTTAGATAATTTAATGGAGGTTAGGTCCATAAAAGGCCATTAGCCAGGGGATAGAAGTGGTGTCCCTGGCCTCTGTTTGTCAGAGGCTGGAGATGGATGGCAGGAGACAAATCGCTTGATCGTTGTCTTCGGTCCACCCTCTCTGGGGCACCTGGTGCTGGCCACTGTCAGCAGACAGGCTACTGGGCTAGATGGACCTTTGGTCTGACCCAATCTGGCCATTCTTATGTTCTTATGTTCTAAGGGGCCTTCCAAAATCCAAGGGGGACGAGGCCTGGAGCACCCTTTTCAGAAGGCTTTAAAGATCAGCACTCCAAGGTGCAAACTGCAGAACCCAAACCACCAAATCGACCTTTTGTTGGTGGCATCTGACTCTGATGATGAAGTTGAACATGTGTTGGGTTGCCAGGTTTTAGACCATTATTGAGAGAACCTGTCACCAGCTGAACAAGAAGTAGGACTGAGTGGACTTGCAGGCTGTAACGTTTTACATTGTTTTGTTTTGGCATTCAGTTATGTAAAAAAACCTGTATTTTTAAGTGGCGTGTCCACAATAAAAAGATTGCACTTACAGTGCCTGGGTGAGATGAATTGAAAAATACT
Source organism: Pelodiscus sinensis (assembly GCF_049634645.1). Lineage (NCBI taxonomy): Eukaryota > Metazoa > Chordata > Testudines > Trionychidae > Pelodiscus > Pelodiscus sinensis. The sequence goes on from NC_134716.1 coordinate 128,268,905, forward strand.
ATTTCTTTCATCTTTTTACAGTGCAAATATTTGTAAAAATAATAGACAGTGACCCTGTGTGCTTTGTATTCTATGTTGTCCTTGAAATCAATATATCTGAACAAGCAGCAGACATCCAAAGCTATTTCAGTAAATGGTATTCTTTTATGAAAAGTGCAGTTAAGACTACAATTAGTCGTGATTAGTTATTTTACTTGTGTGACTGCCCTACTTTCCACAAAGCCGCCAGGGGAAACGGGGGGGGCGGGGAGGCTAGGAGCAAGCACAGCCTGGGCTGCAGGCCCCCACCCCAGCGCCGGCTGCCCAGACAGATACAGAGGCGGGCCGGCTGCAGGGGGAAGCGCTAGGTCTGCAGCTCCCCTCTCAATGTGGGGCGCTGAATTCTCCTTGGCTCGGGTGGGATGCAAGCCTCCTAGCCCACCTGCTTTGTCCCAGAGCTGGACTGGCCAAGCTGCACCCTCCTTCCAGCAGGGCCGTCCTAGTTCTGAACCAGGCCTCGCGGCAACCGGGACCCACAGACCCTGTTCTGAGTGTCTGAGCCCCACGCTGGACTTTGGTCTCTCTAAGGGATTGACTGGCAGGGGAGTGAAGCCTGCTGCTCGCCTTTATGCAAGACAGGATCTGCCGTGTCCCCACCGAACGGCTCCTACTCCCCACTGGGGAAAAGCTGGTTCACACCAGGCAGGGGCAGCAGAGTCGGTCAGAATCGTGGCCACGGTCCACATGGCCCCTCCTAGGAGGTGGCGGCTGCACAGCCAGCTCAGGAGAGGAACGAGGGATGGTTAGAAACCGCACCTAGGACTTGGGAGACCCACGTTTTACTCCTTTCTCTGCTTTGTCTGACCTTGGGCAAGTCACTTAGCCGCTCAGCGCCTCCGTTTCCCCAGTGTTGTGGGATCAATGCATTACAGGCTGTGCAGCACTGTGGTGATGGGGACCAAATAAGTCCCTAAGACAGACCAAAGTCCAACATGGGGCTTGGAAACTCAGAGTGTGGCCAGAGCTGTGGAAATGAATACAATTGTCAGACACATGGATGAAGATAATTTGTTGGGGGAAAGTCAACATGGTTTCTGGAGGGAAATCCTGCCTCACTAATCAGCTAGAGTTCTTTGAGGGGGTCAACAAGCTTGTGGACAAGGGGGGTCCAGTGGATCTAGTGCACTTAGATTTCCAGAAAGCCTTTGACAAGGTCCCTCACCAAAGGCTCTTCAGTAAGTTGTCATGGGATAAGAGGGAAGGTCCTTTTGTAGACTGAGAACTGGTTAAAAGACAGGAAACAAAGGGTAGGAAAAAATGGTCAGTTTTCCAAGTGGAGAGAGGTACCGAGTGGGGTCCCCCAAAAGTCTGTTTGGGACCAATCCTATTCAACTTATTCATACATGATCTGGAGAAAGGGGTAAACAGGGAGGTGGCAAAATTTTCAGATGATGCCAAACTGCTCAAGACAGTTAAGACCAAATCAGAGTGTGAAGAGCTTCAAAAAGATCTCACCTCATTCTACGAGGACTAAGCCTAGTTCAAATTAAGTAGTTTGAATTAAGGGCTGTGTAGCATGATATTCTTATTGATAAACTAGGCAAATATAACTTAGATAGGGCCACGATAAGGTGGGTGCATAATTGGCTGGATAACCGTAGTCAGAGAGTTGTTGTTAATGGTTCTAAATCCTGCTGGAAAGGGATAACAAGTGGAGTTCCGCAAGGGTCTGTTTTGGGACCCGTACTGTTCAATATCTTCATCAATGATGTAGATATTGGGATAGAGAGTACTCTTATTAAGTTTGCAGATGATACCAAACTGGGTGGGGTTGCGACTTCTTTGGAGGATAGGGACATAATTCAAAATGACCTTAGCAAGTTAGAGAAATGGTCAGAGGTAAACAGGATGAGGTTTAATAAAGAGAAATGCAAAGTGCTCCACTTAGGAAGGAACAATCAGTTCCATACATACAAGATGGGAAGCGACTGTCTAGGAAGGAGCATGGCGGAAAGGGATCTAGGGGTCATAGTGGACCACAAGTTGAGTATGAGTCAGCAGTGTGATGCTGTTGCAAAAAAAGCAAATATGATTCTAGGTTGTATCAACAGGTGTGTTGTAAGCAAAACTCGTGAAGTCATTCTGCCGCTCTACTCTGCACTAGTTAGGCCTCAGCTGGAGTACTGTGTCCAGTTCTGGGCGCCACATTTCAAGAAAGATGTGGAGAAATTGGAAAGGGTACAGAGAAGAGCAACAAGAATGATTAAAGGTCTAGAGAACATGAGCTATGAAGCCAGGCTTCATGAACTGGGCTTGTTTAGTTTGGAAAAAAGAAGATTAAGGGGGGAAAATGATAGCGGTTTTCAAATATCTAAAAGGGTGTCACAAGGAGGAAGGAGAAAATTTGTTCCTCTTGGTTTCTGAGGACAGGACAAGGAGTAATGGGCTTAAAGTGCAGCAGGGGAGGTTTCGATTGGACATTAGGAAAAAATTCCTAACTGTCAGGGTGGTCAAATATTGGAATAAATTGCCAAGGGAGGTGGTGGAATCTCCCTCTCTGGAGATATTTAAGAACAGGTTAGATAGACATCTGTCAGGGATGGTTTAGGTGGAGCTTGGTCCTGCCTTGAGGGCGGGGGGCTGGACTCGATGACCTCTCGAGGTCCCTTCCAGTCCTATGATTCTATGATTCTATGATTCTAGTGGGAGGCTAGCCCTCCCCAGGTTTCCCTGGTGGCCACTCTGGGCACCACCAGGGAAACTCGTCTGCTCCCCTCCCGGCCCCGGAGCCCTTAAAGGGGCACGGGCTGGCTACGGTGTCCGTGCCAGGTGCAAGCCTGCCAGCACCCAGCCAGCAGACCCTGCACCTGGCACAGCATGAGCCAGCCACCCGCTGCCACCCAGCAGTCCGTCTCTTCCCGGGACCAGGCTGGCAGCTCCCAGGAGCCTGGCCGGGGCCACAAGAGGCGGGCGCCCGCCTGATCTAGTGCAGAGATTGTGGACCTCATCGAGGTTTGGGGGAGGCCTGCAACGTCCACGACCTCCGCACTAGGCACAGGAATGCGGCCGTCTAAGGCAGGGGAGCTGCCAGCCTGGCCACCAAAGGCCACATGCAAACCCAGGAGCAGGTTTGCATGAAAATCAAGTTGGTCCAGTGAGACCCCCCAGCCCTGAGCTTAGAACATAAGAACATAAGAACGGCCATACTGGGTCAGACCAAAGGTCCATCTAGCCCAGTGGCCTGTCTGCCGACAGCGGCCAGCACCAGGTGCCCCAGAGGGGATGGACTGAAGACAATGATCAAGCGATTTGTCTCCTGCCATCCATCTCCAGCCTTCCACAAACAGAGGCCAGGGACACCATTCCTACCCCCTGGCTAATAGCACTCCAGGGACTCAACCTCCATGAATTTATCTAACTTCTCTTTAAACTCTGTTATAGTTCTAGCCTTCACAGATTCCTGTGGCAAGGAGTTCCATAGGTTGACTATGTGCTGTGTGAAGAAGAATTTTCACTTATTAGTTTTAAACCTGCTGTCCATTCATTTCCTTTGGTGTCCTCTAGTCCTTCTATTATGGGAACTAATGAAGAACTTTTCTTTATTCACCCTCTCCACACCACTCATGCTTTTATAGACCTCTATCATATCCCCCCTCAGTCTCCTCTTTTCTAAGCTGAAAAGTCCCAGTCTCTTTAGCCTCTCTTCATATGGGACCTGCTCCAAACCCCTAATCATTTTAGTTGCCCTTTTCTGAACCCTTTCCAAGGTCAAAATATCTTTTTTGAGATGAGGAGACCACATCTGTACACAGTACTGAAGATACGGCGTATCATAGTTTTATACTTCCCCTCCTCCTTCTTCCCCTGGCTTCCCCCTTCCAGCTCCCTCCTCCCAGGTTTCCCCCTCCCCCTCCTCCTTCCCCTCCCATCCTCTCTCTTCCCCTCTCCCACCTCCTTTTCCCAGTCTCCCCAGAGGTTAATCGCCCCCCCCCCCCAGTTTTGTTCAATAAAGAGAGTTTCTATTTTTGAACACACGTGTCCTTTATTTTGTACATCAGGAAGGGGGGCTAGGGAAGGGTAAGTGGAAGGAGGTGAGGGAGGAATGGGGCACGAGCCCCTGATGGGGAGGACTGGGCTGGCTCTGCGGGCTCCTAGGGGTGGAAGTTCTCCTGCAGCCCCCCGATTGCCTCCTCCCCCCGGATGGCAGCCTGCGGCAAGTGCAGCCGGGCTGATGGCCGAGTGTGTGATGTGCCGAGTGTGGGCACTCAGGGCACTACAAGACAGGACTGCTTTGCTGTCCCTCATCGAGGTAGACAAGCAAGCGGGGAACCCTGAGAATTGTCTGTCCGGGGTGGGGGTCGGGTCCCTTTAAGCACAGCCCTCGGCTAGCCTGAGGCAGCAGCTCCACGCTCTAAGTCCTCCTCTGATGCCCTGCAGGCACTGCTTCCGGCCAGCCTTAACCCCAGTTCAGGGTCCACTCAATGTGGACATGCTAGTTCGAATAAGCAAAATGCTAATTCGAACTAGTTTTTAGGTCTAGATGCACTAGTTCAAATTAGCTTAATTCAAATTAACTAATTCAAATTAAGTTAGTTCGAATTAGTGCTGTAGTGTAGACGTACCCTAAGTGATTGGGCAACAAAATGGCAAATGAAATTTAATGTTGATAAATGTCAAGGAATGTACATTGGAAAACATCATCCCAACTATATGTACAATATAATGGGGACTAATTCAGCTACAACTACTCGAGAGATCTTGGAGTCATTGTGGACAGTTCTCTGAAAACATCCACTCCGTGTGCAGCAGCAGCCAAAAAAGCAAACAATCTTAGTAATCGTTTAAAAAGGGATAGAGAATAAGTCTGAGTATATCTTATTGCCGCTATATAAAACCATGGGACGCCCACATCTTGAATACTGCGCACAGATGTGGTCAACTCATCTCAAAAAAGATCTCTTGGAATTGAAAAAGGTTCAGAAAAGGGCAACAAAAATGATGAGGGTTTTGGAACGGGTCCCATATGAAGAGAGATGAAAAAGACGGGGACTTTTCAGCTTAGAAAAGAGAAGACTGAGGGGGGATAGGATAGAGGTCCGTAAAATCATGACTGGTGTGGAACAAGTGAACAAGGAAAAGTTATTTACTTATTCCCACAGTATAAGAACTAGGGGTCACCAAATGAAATGAATAGGCAGCCGGTTTAAAACAAACCAAAGGAAGTTTTTCTTCACGCAGCACACAGTCAACCTGTGGAACTCCTCGCCAGAGGATGCAGTGAAGGCCAGGACTTTGACAGGGCTCAAAAAAGAGCGAGATAAGTTCATGGAGGTTAGGTCCATCAATGGCTATTAGCCAGGATAGGTAGAAATGGTGTCCCTGGCCTCTGTTTCTCTGGAGGTGGGTAACAGGGGAGGGATCATGTGAGGATTACCTGTTTTGTTCTCTCCCTCTGAGGCACCTGGTGCTGGTCACTGTGGGCAGACAGGACACTGTGCTGGATGGACCTTTGGTCTGACCCAGACTGGCCGTTCTTATGTTCCATGTTCTTATGACTTTCACTGCAACTCCACGCGGGGGCAGCTGCCATGCACAGCCCCACCCTGGCCCGACAGATCCCAGGGCGAACCCTGCTCACCAGGAACTCCCTGTGGATGCAGCCTGTGCTGGCCCTGCAGCCGCCGAGCGGTGTTCCCCGCTGCCTCCCTTCGATAGCCCTTTCCGGCATATTCCCTCCACCGCCTGGTCTCTAAATTGTCAGGCACGGCCTGAACTGTCTCCTTCGGTTGTAAATCACCATGCACCAAACAGGATGTTCATTAGGCCCGGTGTAATTAAGCCATATGCATCCTGCCTCGCTATTTGCAATCCCGCCTGCTCTGATTTATTAGGAAATATTTATTTTCAATGCGGCACCTGTAAAGTGTAACCCTGCTTGACTTATTGAGGCTTTCGTTTGCAGTGCTGGGCTGATGCAACCCACACCGGGCCCGGAGCCGGTGGCCTATTAAATCAAAGCTAACTAGGCATGCAGAGAAAGATGACTAGCTGCGTTACAGCCCGACAATTATTCTGATCGGGATTTACTCACTCCTGCCAGTGCATTGCCACGACCCGAGGCCCGGCATGGGCAGGAGAAAGAGAGAATCCAGGGTGAGCTGAAACAAAGCCACAGGTTGCAAGCAAGAGAGACAATTACAGCCGAACTCAGGCACGCGGGGGGGAGACAGCAGCTGAGCCCTGGTGTGTCCGCTTCAAAAGTACAAGCCTCTGGCATGAGAGCACAAGGAGCGCTCCCTCGGCTAGCAGCAGTAGTGAAGCTCTTATCCCGGGAGCTATAAAACAGCAGCAGAGAGAAGAGCTGCCTGGCAAATGGAGACAGGAGCGAGGCTTCGCATGTGTACTTCATGGCCAGCCTGCCGGCTCCTTACAGAGCTGCTGGAAGCTGGCGACAGGGCGAAGCAGCGGGTGGCTGCAAGGAAAAGCAGCGGTCTGCACTCCGTTCCGGTCAGGATCTCACGCCAGGCAAGGGGCTTGGGCACTGAGACAGGGAGCTGAAGTGCAGAAGATGGGGGCCCACAAAAAGCTCAAAAGAAAAAAAAACATTGCCTCTACAGACCCTGGAGACAAGAAAACTTCCCCCAGAATCACAACACACAGGTTTGGGGGGATCGCGGTGACCAGCAAGTGATTTTGATCCCTAAAAAAACAGGGAGGACACTTGAACCCACTCCCAGGGGTACCCCAAGCTCTTTTGCCCCAAAAGAGCTTGAAAAAAAGAAAAAACAAGCTGCAATCCCTGGTAGCTGACCTCTGAGGGCTGCAAATACACACAGGGACCTTCCCGGACACAAGAATCAAATCAACCTTTACAAAAAGTGATTTTTATTACAAAACAAAAGATAAACTTGATCAAGCGTCCTTGGTTGCTAGATGTGACAGAGCAACTATGGAAAACAAATTAAAGCACCGAGAAAAGTCTCTGGGCGCAGTGCTAGGTGGTAATTGGGAGGGGAGGCAGAGATTCACACAGAGCACTTCAAACCAAACCACAAAATAAAGACAAATATTCTGAATACGACAAGATTCACTTTTTCCTTTTACTTACTTCCAGTCTTCTCTTCATTCAGTCCACTTGCATGCCCCGAATTCCTTGGAGGCATGGTCGGCCTGTCTGGGTTGAAATCATTCGGTGTCTCTCAACTCCTGGTTTCTCTCTCCCACACAAAGAAAGCAGGCAGGGAATCTTACACAATTCAAATTTCATTCCTCTATCTCGATTAGTTCACCCGGGGCCTTGGCCAACACCTTTGCTAGCTACCTGGCTACGTCTACACTGGCATAATTTTCCGGAAATGCTTTTAACGGAAAAGTTTTCCGTTAAAAGCATTTTTGGAAAAGCGCGTCTAGATTGGCAGGACGCTTTTCTGCAAAAGCACTTTTTTGCGATCGGGGCTTTTTTGCGGAAAACAGTACTATGCTGTCTACACTGGCTCTTTTGGGCAAAAGTCTTTCGGAAAAAGACTTTTGCCCGAACGGGAGCAGCATAGTTTTTCTGGAAAAGCACTGATGATTTTACATGAGATCGTCAGTGCTTTTCTGGAAATTCAAATGGCCAGTGTAGACAGCTGACAAGTTTTTCCGGAAAAAAAGCGGCTGATTTTCCGGAAAAACTTGCCAGTCTAGACACAGCCCCCGTGTCCTTATTTTAAGAGGAATAAGGGATCTTTCGGAAAAGGCTTTATTTTCTGAAAGATCCGCGTCTAGACTGGCGCTTTTTTCCGGCAAAGCTCCGAGCTGGAAAAAAGCAGCAGCCATGTTTATGCAAATGAAGCAGGGGGAATTTAAATCCCCGCTTCATTTGCTATTGCGATGTGTCTAATTTGCATCCCTTTTACGGAAAAGGGATGTAGTCTGGACACAACCCAGGGGAAAGTTGACTTAAGATACAGAACTCCACTGACGCTAATTACGTAGCTGGAGTCGAAAAAAAGCTGCTGATTTTCCGGAAAAACTTGCCAATCTAGACACAACCTGGAAGTTCTGTGGCCTGCACTAGGCAGGCGGCCGGATTAGAGTCATCCATGGCCCCTTCTGGCATTAGAGTCTATGTGGGGAGAGGAATAACTCTACCGGCAAAAACTCTCTGTGCTGCCGATTTACTTGTGCACTTGAGGAGTGGACGCTCTGCTGGGTTTTGCGCAAAAACCTTGCAGTGTAGACATAGCCTCAGGATATGGGGGTAGCATCCCTCGCTCCCTTGCAGAGTAGCTACTGGTGGACGTGTCCTCCAGGAACTTACCTAGTTCTTTTTTAAACCCTTGCTCACCCGTTATCTACTATAGAAAGGAGAATGTTTGCACGCTAATAACTTGGGCACTAGAAGAGCTACCGCAACCAAACTTTGCATGGGAGAACCTTTCCTCCAGGAGAAGGGTTTACGGTACGTTTGGCAGCTTCCGGGGGAAGCGGTGGGGAGTCACTCACTAAGGCCGGTGGGGGAAGCGAGAGGGGAGTGGGGGGGGCGGTGCTCCAAGCGGCAGCTGCCCCATTTGCCTCTAGGCTGTTCCACTGTGCAGGTGCATCCAGAGTGTGGGAGTCCCCTCTGGCCTCCCGTGATGTCACTCGGCCAGGGCCCCACTCCTCCGGCAGTGGCTGAGGGTTGCCAAGGGGCGGACTGGCGCTTGCGGCCAGCGCTAGGGGGCGGTTGCGGGCGCAGTGGGGCGAGCCCAGCGGGGAGGCAGTGGCAGCACTGGGAGTGGTCCGGGGTTTGACGCAGCTTCCTGGTGGCGTGGCGGGGAGCCCGGCACCTGCTCACTGTGGCCCATAGGAGAGGGGAGCCCCCGGTGTGGTCCCATGGTGCAGCAGGTAGTGAGGCAAAAGTTTCGGGGAGGGCAGTGGGGTTGCTGCTCCCCACGGCACCTGCAGCCCCGGGCGTGAGCTGGGCCCCCCGGCCTACCCTAGGTCCTGTGCTCACCCCCTCCCGCCCACCCAACACAGGGAGCACCCCCGGCAGGCCCCCACCTCTCGCCCTGAGCAACACCAGGTAACTCCAGCTAGCTACATGCTATTGCTCAAATACGGTACTCCAATTTCCTAGATAAACCCTGAGCATTTAGAAAGTAACCTTGAGAGAAAGACAGAGTGGAAAATTTCAGCTCCAAAGATGAAGGTTTCAGCTGCACTAGAATAGAGCCTGTCCAAAAAAAAAACCCCCACACCCCCCCAATTATTTTCCTTTCAAAATGAATATAAAGGTTTCGAAGAGGTTGTGTTGTTCTGGCTTGGGTTGTTTCTTTTCAAGCGTCCAAACAAGCTGCTTTTCATTTTGTTGCCAGTCTCTCTTTTAAAATCTTTTTTTATTAATTAGAAGGCTGCTGGAAAGGATTAGGGGCTTTTTCCTTGACCAGAAATGTGATTTCCAGTAAACCCAGTGTTTCAATAGCTCTTCACGTTTCAGAAGTGTAAGGACGCACGAGGCTGTTAACGACTTGGTGTAGATTTGTTGACACATTGTTTGTGAAAAAATGCGGCCCAATAAAACCTGTTTTGTGAGGAACAAACTGTTCCTGCGACAAAGGCCGATTGGCTCCCGCTCCGCGGGGCTGGGAGCGCGTCGGGAAAGGGGCTGAGAACGGGAACCATCACACAGCCTGGACGCTAGCGGGAGCCCCCGTGCGACACGCGGCCCACGGGGGCCAGGCCCACGCCACCGCGTCCCAGCGCCGCACAAGACGCCGCCAGCGTCGCCGCCAGGGCCCGTTCCGGCTGCCCGAGGGCGAATGAGCTGCGGGGTCTGCCGGGGGGCGCTTACTCTGTGCCTGGGAGGAACTGCCCGGGGCACACCCTCACCCGCTGAGGGGGCTGGGCCTCATGCAGATTGGGGAGGGGACCTGGTAGAGGCACCAAGCAGCCTGTGACGAGGGGGCGGGTGGTGAACTCGCGCTGCACGAGGCTTACAGCTGGGACCCCCCACCGCCCAGCGCGCAGACTCTGCAGCCCCCCCACGGCTGGATGGTTCCCCCCACAGAGCATGGCGTTTCCTGCTTCACTCCCTCCTCCCGGGGAGCAGCCCGCAGCCAGCCAGGGCGGGAGTAGAGCTGTGGGGTCCCAGGCCGTGGGCCATACTGGAGCTGCCTTGCCAGCACCCCTCCCTGAAAAGGAGGCCAAGAGGCAGGGCCGGAGCTGGCAGCAGCTGGCTGGACAGAAGCCCGCGCTCGCCCCGGCCTGGCCTGCCCGCAGCTCTGCCCGGCCCTAGTGACTGGCAGGCTGGGGAGGGAGCGTGGTGCAGGCAAAGGGCCGGTCTGCCAGTCTAGGGAGGCGGGCGAGGCTGGGCGGCAGCACTCGGCGAACCGGACTCTGGAGCGGCTCTAGCAGGGGCCGCACAAACCTGGCTCCTCACAGGCCCTGGGTGCGCTACAGCCCTGGGCCTGCTGCTTCCAGGAGGGTCCAGCCCCGGCTGGCCGGGAGAGGCTGAGGAGGGCGAAGTTACCCTCGCAGGGGTGCCCAGCCAGCAGCCCCCTTCGCACACTGGCAAGCGGGAGGGCAGGCTCTTCCCCAGCCCCGGAGCAGAGGACGATCTGGCCACTATAAATGGGGCCGGGGCCCCCGCGAGGCAGGCACCGAGCGGCTGAGCACTACCCAGCTGGCACAGCACCAACCACAGCCCTTCCCAGCCATGCACGAGCCCCCCGTGGGCAAGCAGGAGGCTGCAGGTCCGTCCCACGGGGCGGGGTGTGCCCAGGACTGGACAGGGGCAAGCAGCATCAGCTCTGCAGGGGATCTGATCTGTGGATCAGACAGAAGGGCACTGGCTAAGACTGAGGGGCGTCAGCAAAGCCGGTGGGGAGCCCAGGGCTGGGATCACGGGGGTTGCAGGGCAGAGGTGGGAGGCACTGGCAGAGCAGGGGGAGGGGGGAACCCATGGCTGGGGTTGCAGGGGCAGAGGTGGGAGGCACTGGCAGAGCAGGGGGAGGGGGGAACCCATGGCTGGGGTTGCAGGGGCAGAGGTGGGAGGCACTGGCAGAGCAGGGGGAGGGGGGAACCCATGGCTGGGGTTGCAGGGGCAGAGGTGGGAGGCACTGGCAGAGCAGGGGGAGGGGGGAACCCATGGCTGGGGTTGCAGGGCAGAGGTGGGAGGCACTGGCAGAGCAGGGGGAGGGGGGAACCCATGGCTGGGGTTGCAGGGCAGAGGTGGGAGGCACTGGCAGAGCAGGGGGAGGGGGGAACCCATGGCTGGGGTTGCAGGGGCAGAGGTGGGAGGCACTGGCAGAGCAGGGGGAGGGGAGAACCCATGGCTGGGGTTGCAGGGGCAGAGGTGGGAGGCACTAGCAGAGCAGGGGGAGGGGGAAGCTGTGCTGGGGGCACGTGGGTGGCACCAGCGTTAGACTCCAAGGACCCTGCGGACGCCCAGGGCCGGGGGCTCAGGCACTCGCGCCCCGGGGGATGGAACCGAGGCGTTTCCAGCCGCCCCGCAGCCCAACAAACTCACTGGCGCTAGCTCCTTTCGGGGAGCGTCTCCCGCCCCGCGGGGCACAGAGCCGGGAGCTGGAGGCACATGGCAAAGCTGCACCTGGATGGACAAGGCAGGGAGCACCCGCCCTCCTCTCTGGGCACAACTGCCGGGGGGGGGTGCCCCTTCCCCAGACAGCAGCCGGCAGCAGACCCGGCCCGACTCTCCGGGGCAGCCAGCTCACGGTTGCAAGCCGGCGGTCGGCCCATTAACCTGGCGACGTCCACAGCCCCTGTGCGCTGAGCGGCTGGTTTGCATTGCAAGTTTAACTCCCCACACGCACCCGGGCCGATCCTTCGCCGGGCCCGCTCTGCACACGCGGCAGCCGTGGCACACGGGGCTGGGGGGAAACCGAGGCCCACAAATCGCTTTGGGTCGGTAGCAAATGACTCCTGACAGCGAGAACGTTCAGCCGCTCGGAGGCCACGGCCAGCCCCCCGGAGACCAATTAACACTTTACAGCAGCACAAGCCTCATTATGGATTTGCAGGGTTTCTCTCGCCGGAATTCCAGCAGGCGCAGGGCGACGCCGGGACTGCAGCGAGAATCGGCTGCCCGCCTCGCGGCCCTGGGCTCACCGGGTCACGGCCACTGCTGGGCTGGCGGCCGAAGGGCCCGAAGGCGCCCGGCTCCCTCTAGCCCAACCCCCGGCCGTGCACGGGCTGCTTCTGACAAAGGCTCCAAATCCCACCAACCCGACTCGCCGCCGACCTTCTCCGTTCCAGCTGGGGTCAGGCCCCGGGCCGGGAGCCGCACGCCCACGGCAAAGCGCCCGGGATTTGGGTGCGTGTGCAACCCTGCTACAGCCACGGAAACGCCCGCCACGCCCCGGGCTGCAGCGTGTCCCAAGTAACCCAGCCCCCCTTCAGCCACTGGCCACGTGCTGCCTTTCAGTTCGAGGATCACCCCCTGCCTCCCGCCTCTCCCCCAGGCCTTACTCTGAGCCCCGCTCACATCCTCGCTCGCTTATCCCCCCCAAACATCCCGGACCCGTCCCCGCCCCCTTCCCGGGAGCCGAGGGGCACCCACGGGGGAGGGGTCCTCAACCAACATGGGTGCATTGGTGGCCGATTCTCACCCACTCATTCTGCACCAGGCCCGGCCCAGCAGCGATGCATCGGCCCGTGCCAAGGTCACCCAGCGGGTCGGTGGCAAAGCAGGGCAGGGAACGCAAGGACACAGGCTCCCCCGGCCGAGCCCCAGACCAGCCTTCTCCCCTGCAGGGCTCCCGCCGGAGGCCTCTGCACCTGCCCCACGCAGCAGGTCTGAGCCTGGGGCCGGCCCATCGCCGGGGGCCTTGGACAACAAGCGGAGGATTTAGATGCGGACAGAGAGATAAACGGGCGGTTTCCCTCCGGAGCGAGTGGCCGCCTAAGTGCAGAGAGAAGAGCCCTCAGCCACGCCGGCACCGGCACCAGCACCTGCTCCAAGCCGGGAGGAAGCAAAATGGAACAGCCAAGCAAAACAGCACAGGTATCGACCGTGCAGCGCCCCTAGGACCCCTGGGGGGACGGGCAGAGCAGCGCCCCTAGCGCCCTGAGAGTAGCACCCCTAGGACCCCTGGGGGGACGGGCAGAGCAGCGCCCCTAGCGCCCTGGGAGTAGCACCCCTAGGACCCCTGGGGGGACGGGCAGAGCAGCGCCCCTAGCGCCCTGGGAGTAGCACCCCTAGTACTCCTGGGGGGGAAGGGCAGAGCAGCGCCCCCTAGCGCCCTGGGAGCAGCGCCCCTAGTACTCCTGGGGGGGAAGGGCAGAGCAGCGCCCCCTAGCGCCCTGGGAGCAGCTCCCCTCGTACCTCTGAGGGGGATGGGCAGAGCAGCGCCCCCTAGCACCCTGGGAGCAGCGCCCCTAGTACTCCTGGGGGGACGGGCAGAGCCGGGCCCCCTAGCGCCCTGGGAGCAGCGCCCCTAGTACCCCTGGGGGGACGGGCAGAGCAGCGCCCCCTAGCGCCCTGGGAGCAGCGCCCCTAGTACTCCTGGGGGGACAGGCAGAGCAGCGCCCCCTAGCGCCCTGGGAGCAGCGCCCCTAGTACCCCTGGGGGGACAGGCAGAGCAGCGCCCCCTAGCGCCCTGGGAGCAGCGCCCCTAGTACTCCTGGGGGGACAGGCAGAGCAGCGCCCCCTAGCGCCCTGGGAGCAGCGCCCCTAGTACCCCTGGGGGGACAGGCAGAGCAGCGCCCCCTAGCGCCCTGGGAGCAGCGCCCCTAGTACTCCTGGGGGGACAGGCAGAGCAGCGCCCCCTAGCGCCCTGGGAGCAGCGCCCCTAGTACTCCTGGGGGGATGAGCAGAGCAGCGCCCCCTAGCGCCCTGGGAGCAGCGCCCCTCGTACTCCTGGGGGGACAGGCAGAGCAGCGCCCCCTAGCGCCCTGGGAGCAGCGCCCCTAGTACCCCTGGGGGGACGGGCAGAGCAGCGCCCCTAGTACTCCTGGGGGGACGGGCAGAGCAGCGCCCCCATGCACCCTAGGCTGGGGGGGTTGGCAGAGCAGCGCCCCCTAGCACCCAGGGGGATAGTGCAGGAGGCAGCCCCTAGCCCCAAGCCCGGTGACAATGCAGTGGGGGAGGGATAGATGTTGGCCCAGGGCACAGGCTCCGGCCAATGAGATGTGGGTTTGGAACACACGTGGGCCAGTCCCGGCAGCTACCCCGTGCCTCGGTTTCCCCAGCTGTACGCCAGGGGCCAGCGCGCTGGGCGGGTGGGGGTAGGGCAGTGTTAATGCACCGGAGGGAGACAGGCCGCGGGCAGGTACACCGAGCACTCCCAGCAGCGGGGGCAGGGGCTGAGCAGCCAGGCACAGGGGGCAGTACCCGGGCGCAGCAGGCCAGCCTGGCCATGCGGGATGCCCTCGCTGCCCGGGGCCGGGCGGGGGGACGCGTGCAGAGCCAGAGCAATGGAGCGAGAGGGCCCCATACCCCTCGCAGCCCTGAGACGCACGCAGCCCACGAGGCACCGCCCCATCGGCTCCAGGCAGAGACCCGTCCGGCCCCACCCTGCAGCCGGCCCGCCCCAGAGCGCAGGGGCCGAGACCCTCCCCCCGGTCCCGCCAGCGGGAGGCAGCAACGCTTTGCGTGTAGGTTTATTGAAGCCAAGCGCCCAGCGGCGCAACGGCAGGGAGCAGCAGGCTGGGGAGCAGCCCTGGCCACGGCCCAGGGTCGCAGGGGCAAAGGGGGGGAGGAGCGGAGCCGGCCCGCCACCAGCAGCGAAACGGGGGGAAATCGGGCCCACGGGCCCAGAGAACACGGCCCTCAGCAGCCGCCGGCTGGACTCAGGGCCGCTCCCCTCAGGCCCCTGGCGAGGCCGGCACATAGGGCAGCCAGGGGCCCAGAGGGGCAGCCTTGTATCAGGCCCCCCCAGGAGCCCGAGAGCTCACCCAGCCAGGGCCCGGGCTCTGAAACGCGGCCATCACCTCCCTGCCCCTCTGCACCAGCCCGCCACGTCCCGCCGCCAGCGAGCGCACGGGGGACCCCACGGCAGCCCCAGGGCCGCGCGGACTGGGAGGGGCTGGCAGGTGTCTGCCCAAGCCTGGGGGGGGGGGCGCTGCCCCAGCGCGGCTCCACCGTGCTCTGCCCCCCGCCCACAGACCCCGGAGCGGAGAAGGCAGGTAACCCCGGCCCGGCGTGCGGCGGCCCCCTCCTCGGCTCCTCAGGCGGCCTCCCGCGGCCGCCCCCTGTAATGCGTCTCGGGCAGGCTCCTCAGCCGCTCGGCGGCCTGCGGGGAGAGAGGGGGTGAGAACTCGCAGAGCCGGGGCTGCGGGGCCGGGGCCAGGGGCTGCTCCAGCCTGCTGGGGGCACCGGACCCCGAGTGCACAGCCCATCCCCCTGGGGGGGTCGACTCCCAGCCTGGAGCCCCCTCTCCAGAGAGCCCGCTCCGGAGAAGCCCCCGCCCCTGGGTGCCCCCCCAGGCCCTCCCACAGAGCCTGCTGAGAACCCCCCAGCCCTGGGTGCCCCCCCCAGCCCCCCTCCCCACAGAGCCCGCTGAGAACCCCCCAGCCCTGGGTGCCCCCCCCAGCCCCCTCCCCACAGAGCCCGCTGAGAACCCCCCAGCCCTGGGTGCCCCCCCCAGCCCCCCTCCCCACAGAGCCCGCTGAGAACCCCCCAGCCCTGGGTGCCCCCCCCAGCCCCCTCCCCACAGAGCCTGCTGAGAACCCCCCAGCCCTGGGTGCCCCCCCCAGCCCCCCTCCCCACAGAACCCGCTCCTGGGAACGCCCCGCCCAGCCCTCCTCCCCACAGAACCCGCTCCTGGGAACGCCCCGCCCAGCCCTCCTCCCCACAGAGCCCGCTCCTGACAACCCCCCCGCCCAGCCCTCCTCCCCACAGAACCCGCTCCTGGGAACGCCCCGCCCAGCCCTCCTCCCCACAGAGCCCGCTCCTGACAACCCCCCGCCCAGCCCTCCTCCCCATAGAACCCGCTCCTGGGAACGCCCCACCCCGAGGCTTCCGCGCTCACCTGCTCCGGCGTGAGGTCCCGCTGAGCCTGGGCCAGCATCTCGTAGCCCACCATGAACTTGCGGACGGCGGCCGAGCGGAGCAGGGGCGGGTAGTAGTGGGCGTGCAGCTGCCAGTGCCCACAGTCGGCTCCCACGTGAGGCCCTGTGGGGGCGCCTGCCGGACACAAGCCCAGCACTGAGCCCGGCTCCCGCCAGGTCCCGGCCCCGAGCAGCCACCGAGTGGCCGGGGCGAGATTGGAACGGACGAGCCCACGGGCCCCTCCCCCCGACTGGCCCAGCGCTGCCACCCCCCGACTGGCCCATGGGCCCCTCCCCCCAACTCGCCCACGGGCCCCTCCCCCCAACTCGCCCAGCGCTGCCACCCCCCGACTGGCCCACGGGCCCCTCCCCCCGACTGGCCCAGCGCTGCCACCCCCCGACTGGCCCACGGGCCCCGCCCCCCGACTGGCCCACGGGCCCCTCCCCCCGACTGGCCCAGCGCTGCCACCCCCCGACTGGCCCACGGGCCCCTCCCCCCGACTGGCCCAGCGCTGCCACCCCCCGACTGGCCCACGGGCCCCTCCCCCCAACTCGCCCACGGGCCCCTCCCCCCAACTCGCCCAGCGCTGCCACCCCCCGACTGGCCCACGGGCCCCTCCCCTCGACTGGCCCACGGGCCCCTCCCCCCAACTCGCCCACGGGCCCCTCCCCCCAACTTGCCCACGGGCCCCTCCCCCCAACTCGCCCAGCGCTGCCACCCCCCGACTGGCCCATGGGCCCCGCCCCCCGCCTTGCCCACGGGCCCCGCCCCCCGACTGGCCCACGGGCCCCTCCCCTCGCCTCGCCCACAGGCCCCGCCCCCCAACTGGCCCACGGGCCCCTCCCCTCGCCTCGCCCACAGGCCCCGCCCCCCAACTGGCCCACGGGCCCCGCCCCCCAACTGGCCCACGGGCCCCTCCCCTCGCCTCGCCCACAGGCCCCGCCCCCCAACTGGCCCACGGGCCCCGCCCCCCAACTGGCCCACGGGCCCCTCCCCTCGCCTCGCCCACAGGCCCCGCCCCCCGACTGGCCCACGGGCCCCTCCCCTCGCCTCGCCCACAGGCCCCGCCCCCCAACTGGCCCACGGGCCCCGCCCCCCAACTGGCCCACGGGCCCCTCCCCCCAACTCGCCCAGCGCTGCCACCCCCCGACTGGCCCATGGGCCCCTCCCCCCGCCTCGCCCACGGGCCCCGCCCCCTGACTGGCCCACGGGCCCCTCCCCTCGCCTCGCCCACAGGCCCCGCCCCCCGACTCGCCCACGGGCCCCTCCCCCCGACTGGCCCACAGGCCCCTCCCCTCGCCTCGCCCACGGGCCCCGCCCCCCGACTGGCCCACGGGCTCCGCCCCCCGACTGGCCCACGGGCCCGGCCACTTACCGTGCCAGCCCATGGAGTAGGGGAAGGAGACCTCGAAGAGGTTGTCGTACTTGGTGAGCAGCCTTTTCATGATGGACGCCAGACCTGCAACCGCACAGCAAGCGGCCGTCGGCCGGAGCGCCAGCCTTTCCCAGCCCCCGGGGGTCACCGCCGGGCACTGGCAGAGCCGCTCCCCTGCCCCGAGGCAGCAGCCCCGCCGGCGAGGACCTCCCCTCCAGAGATCGGGTTGGGAGCCAGCGCTGCCAGCAGCCTGACCCCTCAGCCCGGCGCCCGCCCCGGAGCAGAGCCAGCTGGGCTCACAGCCCCTATGTGAGCTGCAATGGAAACCAGACCCATGCGCTTTGCCTTTATCGGCTCCCTACATCGTTAACTCTGGAACCTAATGGTGGCCCACCAAAGTACCATTGTCTATTTCACTGCTGACCAGAGCTTGCAAGGAAGGAGCGGGACCGTGCCACCGAGTGGACTGATGCAGGGCACCTCACTCGGGCACTGCCTGAGCAGGGAACGCTGCTCATCCTCCCCTCCTGTCCCCCTACCCCCCGGTTCAGCTTGCTCCGGCACCTCTGGGGTAGAGCCCCAAGCATCTCCCTGCTCCATATGCTCACTCCTTCCCCCGAGTGCCCTTGTGAGTGGGGATGCTGCCTGGAGGAGGACCCCTTATTCACTGGGGCAGGGACTGCCCTGCCCCATCGCAGGGTTTCGTTAGGTTCACAGAGTCCAAGACCAGACTGTGATTGTCTGCTCTGTCCTCCTGCACGGCCCCAGCCCCGGCCCGCCCCTGGAACCACCCCTACGGCCGAGCTGCGGGGAACTCATCCACGCTCACTACGAATACTGGCACCGACGCAGAAGCTACCCGGCTCCTCGGGGGATTGTCCCAGGAGTTCATTATTCGCACCATTAAAAACGTACACCTTTACTGCCAGGCAGAATGTGTCCAGCTTCCACTTCCAGCCAGGACAGCCCGGCAGACCTTCCTGACCGATTTGCTCCCTGTGCGGGTGCTTCCCGACGGATCAAGTCCCCCCTCCGCCTCCCCTCTGTTCAGCTACATGGGTCGGGCGCCGTGGGCCTCTCGCTGCTAGGCAGCCTTGCTACGCCTTTAACCTTGCCTGACCCCCCTGCAGTTAATCAACAGCCTTCTGGAAAGGGGGGCACCCGGAGGGACGGGTCCCAGCAGCGACGGCACCGGGCCCAAGCACAGCTGTACCACTGGGTCTCTGTTCTGACTGGAGAGCCCAGCTTACGCACGCCAGGGTCGCTTAGCCCTTCCAGCCACTGCACGGCCAGGGAGCAGCTCGCATTCACCAAGGCCCCCCAAATCTCGGCTCCCAGGAGCCGCGCTGCGATCCCTCTCAGCGAACACGCTCCGGAGCCCCCATCCCGTCGCCGTCATGGGAAGAGGGAGGCTGGGGCCCTGGGATCCAGCAGCAGCCAAAGTGGAGGTGAGGGGGAGCTGCTAGGAGACAAACCCAGCACTTCTCAGGGACCTTTTCAATTCCAGCTGCCTCCCCGGGGAGGTTGGGACAGGACAGGCACTGGCTCCCCCAGTGGCTGGCACACGGAGCCGCTGCTGACCTGCCTGAGTCCACAGGCCGCCCGAAGCAGCCGAGAAGGGCCCTCTGCCCCAGGATGTGTGGGCGTTCACTCTGAAGCAGAGTGAGGGCAGGCTGCACGCGGCACTGCTATTCCCCCGCATGCTCCAATCCGCAAGGAAAGGGAGGGGCGCGCTCTGCAGCCCCACCCGACATGCTGTAAGCGCCCACTCATGCTGGCAACACACATGGGTGGGACTGGAGTGTAACCGCGTCTTCCTGCCCCACACCCCCTCCTCTGTAACCGCCTCTTCCTGCCCGCACGCTCGACCCCTGCCTTTGGGGGCGCGAAAAGAAATTTACAAACCCTGACACCCCACACCTGCCTATTAAGGAGGGCAGCGGCAGCCCTACCTACAGAAGGGGAAACTGAGGCAGGAAGCATTTTATTTCCTTGCCAGGACTAGGCCCCAGCGCCCTGGCTCCCGGCGTTGGGTACCGTGCCAGGGTGGTGGCACGCAGCACCCGGCTCCAGCGCAGAGCATGCCGTTGGGGCGGGGGAGGGCGTCACTTACTGTCCCTCTCCTGGTCGCTGAGCTCCTGGAGGCGGCAGACGTGACGGCGGGGCAGGAGCAGCGTCTGGAAAGGCCACACGGCCCAGTAGGGCACCACCACCAGCCAGTCGGCGTTCTCCACCACCAGCCGCTCCTGCGGGGGACAGCGCGCCGTGCTGAGGGGCTGCACAGCCGCCCGCCCTGCCCAGACAGCACAGCCGGGGGCAAACCCGGGGCATGCGCAGGCCTCTGCCACGCCAGCCAAGGCGGATCTCCCCCGCGTGGCAGGTGCGGTGAGTGCTCTGGGCCCAGCTGCGGGGGGGCAGGGCCGCGCAGGTGCACCCGGAGCCTGCTGAGTCCCAGCCCCAGGGGAAGCCGGTCGCAGGAGAAGGGGCCTTGCTGAGACGGGATCCAGCCCTGAGCCCCGCCCGCAAGCCGCTACCTTCCTCTGGGCCTCCAGCTGGGCGTACTCCAGCAGCATGGGCACGCCGTGCTCCTGGAAGTGCTGCCGCTGCGTCCGCTCCTCCAGCCGGGCTTCGTTGGGCAGGAAGCTGCTGGCCCAGACCTGGGGGAGGGGGAAGGGGTGCAGCTGCTGAAGGCCACGGGCCCGGGAAGCACTGGGGGGGTGCCGCACGGAATACAGCCGAGCGCACCACTGTGGGGGCAGGGCGCCCCCTGCTGGACAGACCAGGGCTGGGCACCTGATGCCCTGCTGCTGCCCCCTCACACACCCTGCTGTGGCAGAGCCCCCTACCCTCCCTCCCCCCAGCTCCCCGGGGCTGCCAGGCAGGGACGGATGGGCCCCAGCAGGGACCCACCACGTGGGGCCGAAGGCGTCCCCGCACCACACAGCTGGTACTGGGGGTGAGGGGGAGCAGAGCGGGCTCAGAACCGCCCCTCCCCAGGGCGGATGCCGCAAGCGGGTGCAGGGGGGGAGCAATGCCCCGCCCGCTGGCCTGGCTCACCGCGGGGACCGGCCTCCGGATACCGAGGAGCGACGCTAACCCGGTCACCTTCCGCGTGCCTAGCGCGGGCCCGGCGTGGAGGAGATGGTTACGCGCACAGCGGGGCTGGAGGGGGGGCCTTTGGCTGCCGCTTGCCAAGCTGGGCTGCTGTGGACACCTGACCGGTAACAGGCCCCAGCACGGCCTGCCCCGGGAGGACTGAGGACCCCGGGGAGCAGATGACGGCAAATCCTACAGCGGTTAAGAGATTTCACTGGCACGCCCCACTGCTGGCATCAGCACTCCTGGGGAGACTCCACGGGCACCCTGGGCGGGGCAGCCGGCGCGTCCCCCACCCCGGAGTGCCAGAAGTCTCCCCACACAGCTAGCATGGGGCTGGGCTGCCCCAGGTGCAGGGAGGGCCTGGCAGAAGGCGGCACCCGCTGGGGTGAGGGGCAGCCCCGTGGAAGGGTGAGGGGCAATAGCCTGGCAGGGCTGCGCGGAGGGCCGACACTAGCCAGAGCCGGACGCGCTGCTCGGGACGCTCAAGGGCCTTGTGCTCCCAGCTCTGTCCCAAGGGCAGAGACCTCAGCAGCTCTGTGGGGCCAACAAGCAGGATCCCGTCACGTGCGCCCCACGCAGAGGGCATGATCTGGGATTCGGCAGCTGCCTCCCCACCTCCCACCACTGGGGAGGGGTGGGGGGGAGGGAGGAGCGATCTGAGAGGTTGCCAGCAGACTCTGGAATGGCCAGAAGCCATTTGCAGGCTTATGCTGCCACCGGATGGTGGAACCGTGATTTGCAGCCACAAGGAGCAGCTGCCTATTGAGGGAAGGCTGAGCATGATCGTCATGTGCAAAGCCACCCCTAAGGTTTGTCAGAATAGGGAAGGCCGAGGCGGGGGGGGGGGGGGGGGTAAGAGGGGGTGACAGAATAGGAAAGGCCAGGATCTAGGATAGGGGGAGCTGCTCTCAATGTGTTTCCGGAAGGCGGGCAGTAAGGGGTTGCAAAGCTGCACCAGGTATCTGCTCCCCCCCTCCACTTGCCTCGCACAAAGCTTCCAGCTGGGCACAGCCTGGGCTGTTACTGCAGGCCCCTTGCAGCAGCAATGAAGCTATATTCACTCCTTCCTAGCTCCCCCTTCGGCCGACCCTGCCGCCTCCCAACAAAACAGAGCAGGAGAATCGCAGGCTTTACGGGAGGGGGGCAGAACGCAGCCCACGTGCAGGGCCATGAAACCCAAGAAGCTGCGTCAAGATCTACAGGCAGCTCAGGGGAAACAAATGGGACGGTGCATGATGGGCCACCCATTGGGGTCCAGGAAGCAGCTCCAATATGGGAGCGCTGCGAGGACTGGAGGCGAGATGAGGGCGATCAGCGCCCGGGACCAAGGAGGCTCAGGGGAATCCGGAGTCAGTTCACTTTGCACTATTTACACTGGCCCTTTCCTCTTTGCCCCGCGCCGGGTTTGGACAGTGAGCTGGAACTGGTCAGTTTCACTTGGCAGCTCGTCAGTTTCACTGCCCCACTGTGTTGAACTAGCCAGGGCCTTCACCTCTGGCTCTTGGGGGTGGGGGGAGAGAGAAAGAGGCTGAAGCAAAACCTAGCCAGGAATGCAACCTAGTCAGGACAGCGGCCGTGCTGACACAACGACCAGGCCATCACCCTGGGCAGAGCCAGGCCCCTGGCAAGAGAAGCTGCAATCACTGGATGGGGTGAGGTCAAGCCCCCTCCAGTCCAAGTGCAGGATCAGGGAC
The DNA here is from genome assembly GCF_049634645.1 of Pelodiscus sinensis. Classification (NCBI taxonomy): domain Eukaryota; kingdom Metazoa; phylum Chordata; order Testudines; family Trionychidae; genus Pelodiscus; species Pelodiscus sinensis. Next base: position 128,291,025 of record NC_134716.1, read on the forward strand.
CTAGATGAGGGGCCTGATGCCGGGGGAAACCAGACCAGACGATAGGAACCAGGGAGCATGGGCGCTGGGGGCGGGAGGAAGGGAAGACATGGGTTAGGACTCAGATCCTGCGGGTAGGATGTCAGGAGGGAGAGTTTTAAGCACTCGTTGCCCGTGTCCCACGTAAGCCGTGGGCACGGGCAGCCACTCAGGAGACATTCCAATGCCGCCCAGCTGATCAGCAGAGCGCCCACAGCTGGGTTTTGTTTCTACTGGTGGTGCACATCCACACATGCCTCGGCGCGCATAAACATTGATTCCGCACACGGATGGAAAAGATGAGTGGGAACAGCACTCATCGCAGGAGGGATCTGAGCATTGCAGAGCTGGGGGCCAACGGGGCTCACAAACGTCGCTTTTCAGAGACAATCTGGGGGTGAGCAGGGAGGAGCTGGGACATCCCACACCCTCAGTCCTGGAACCGGCCCCAGCGTGCGAGCAACCGGCTCCCTTACCTGGCAGTGCGGGTGAGGGTTGGAGCAGCCCATCATGGCCCCTTTGTTCTCAAATATCTGCAGGGAGGAGGGAAAAGAAGCTATTGGGACTATTCTAACGTCAGCGAGCAGCAGCTACTGGTGAGGAAGCACAGCCTAGTGGTTGGAGCGCTGCACTGAGACTCCAGACTACTGGATTCTACTCCCTCCTGTGTCACTGAAAGACCCTAGCAAGTCCCTCACCCGCTCTGTGCCTCAGTTTCCTTACCACCATTTGGGGGCGATACTGAGTGGTACAATGCACAGATGCAGCAAGAACCAAGAGCCCAGGTGGATGGGGAAGCAGGCCGGCCAAACTCACTGGGGACACTGCAGAATCCCCCGCTAGCTCTCAATCAGACACCTCCCCATGGGAAGTGCAGATGGCCACTGCGGGGGGGGGGGAAATGGGGACGGACGAGTGCTGCTCTGAGCTCAAGGCACCGGCCTAGCAGCAGGAGAAAGCTGTGGGCGAGGGGGTGCCCACAGCACCCCTGGAAGGCAGGTGGGTCTGGCCCTCCAGACCGCACAGCACGACGGCCAGACAGCAGCACCGCTCTAGCTGAGACACAAGGCTGGTGGCATCACCTGGGCAGGCGGGGACCAGCAGGGCAGAAGGCCATAACATCAGCCAGGCGAGCCAGCGGACTAGAGCCCAGGGAACCCGGCTCCCGAGTGCTCTGCGCTCACTGCTAGAGGCCACACCACGGAAGCAGCGCCCACTCCATGGCGGAGGGAAGTCGTTCAGACACCAATTCCCTGCTGCGGGGGGCTGCTGCGGGAGGGGAGGGCACCGAACACCGCTCAGAGACACCCCCAGGTGGGTCTCAGCCTGCGGCATGGGCGGGAGGAAGGGCCAGCGGTCAGATCCCCTCTGCACCTGTGTGCAGTGCCCGGCCTGCACTCCCCTCGCTCCCACTGTGGGTGCAGGGCGTCTGCGGGGGCTTGCCCTGCCCCTGCCCACGCGCAGCCCGCTCACTGTGCTGCTGGGGGGGGGGGGGGGGGGGGGGGGGGAGCACTGACCTGCACCCAGGGATAGGAGGCGCCCAGCTCCACCGCGAGCTCCACCCACTTGTCAATCACGGCCCGGATCTCCGCCAGCGACATGAGCGGCAGCGTCAGGTCAGACCACGGATGGAAGCACATGACCTTGCTGGGGGACGAGAGGGAGGGACGGTGGTGGGGACGAGCCCCAACTGATCAGGCCCTGGAGACCGAGCCCTGCCTCCCCCCGGACACCCCAGGCCAGAGAGGTGCCCGGCCCCTTTCACACGCCCCCAGGCTCCTGTGCACCCAGAACTGTAGTGCTGGCCCAGTGATAGAGGCCCTGGGCTATTTGCCAGCATTTCCAGGGGGCCTGTTCTCAGCCTCACACGCCCATACCCCCCGGAGGCAGCAGCACGGCCCCTGTGTAACAGCCCAGAGTCCACATTGGGAATAGCCAGGGCCTGAACCTGGGAGTCAGCCGGGGGGGGGGGGGAGGGGAGAGATCCCTTCCCAATGCCCCACACGATTAACCCCCAGGACGGCCCCGCCATGCGATTTCCTGCCAGGGCCCAGGCTGAGGGGAGACCTGAGAGGAGACAGCCCAGGAGGGGAACCAAAGCCCAAGGCGGGAACAACGTCCACAGAGAACACTCCTCCACAAGCGTCCCCACAAATCCACCGGAAGGATGGGGGCTGGGCTGGTGCCTGCTAGACCCCAAGGGAGCTGCAGGGCCCCCCGAGATAACACGGCTCCCTCCTTAGGCCCCCCAGGGGCGAGTGGCCTCAGCCGAGGCCTGTAGGCTTCATTTACCAAACTCCTCGGGCAGATGCAGCTCGGAACAAGGGGTGGCCGCAGGCGTCTGGGGAAGGAGGGAGAGAGGGATGAGCCAGGGATGGACGGTGAGCGGGAACAGGGACAGGGACGAGCAACACCAGCCAGAGCCTAGCGCAGCCCATGCGGCGCCCGCCCAGCCCTGCCGACGCCCCTCACCCCGACACGCAGCCTCTCCTGCTTGGCCAGCTCCGAGCACGTGTTCCACCCCGCCCCTTGGGCCCCACCGGCAGCTCCGGCCCCGGGCTCCGAGCAACAGCCAACCCCACCAGCAACGAGCATGGCAGAGGGCGTTAGTGGGTTTAGGGCTGGACTCCCGGGGCAGGCGAGTACCGCAGAGGTGGTACCGGGTTCCGGGGCCGGCGAGCACCACAGGGGTGGTACCGGTTCCAGGGCAGGGCTCCCGGGGCAGGCGAGCACCACAGGGGCGGGTACCGGGTTCCAGGGCAGGCGAACACCACAGGGGCGATACCGGGTTCCAGGGCAGGCGAACACCACAGGGGCGGTACCGGGTTCCGGGGCTGGCGAGCACCGCAGGGGCGGTACCGGTTCCAGGGCAGAGCTCCCGGGGCAGGCGAGCACCACTGGGGTGGTACCGGGTTCCGGAGCTGGCGAGCACCGCTGGGGTGGTACCGGGTTCCGGAGCTGGCGAGCACCGCTGGGGCGGGTACCGGTTCCAGGGCAGAGCTCCTGGGGCAGGCGAGCACCGCTGGGGCGGTACCGGGTTCTGGAGCTGGCCGCAGGGCCCGGCTGTCTGAGCTCCAAGCACCGCCGTGGGCTGTAACAAGCGCTGAGGCCGGTTTGGTGGGGAGGGGTGCAGGCTCTCGGGATGGGCAAATACCCAAGGTAGCGCCAGGTTGCGGGGCCATGCCGTCAAGGCTCCAGGCACTGCACGGGGCGGTAACGGGTTCTGGGGCTGGTCCCAGGGGATGGGCAGGCACCCCCCAGGGCATTACCAGGCTCTGGAGCATCCGGCTGCAGCGCTGGGAAGTCGTTGTCGAAGACAAACGTGCTCTCGTACGGCGGATTCACCTTCAGCAAGAGAACAAGAGGCAGGTTGAAGCACAGGGACCCTGGGGCCCATGACAGACAGCAGCCCCCGCCCCCCGAGTATCCAAACCCACAGCCCTGGCATAACACACACGCACAGGCCTGGAGCCCCCTTCCTGCCACTGCCCATCACTGCGGCGCCCACAGGGGGGTGTTTGCCCCGAAGTCTGTACAAATGGGGCCATGTGAGGTGTCAAATGAAAGCTTGCGTTCTACTGATTCTATATATGCTGCTTGTGTGATGGCTGTATGCGGAGTTATGGGTATGGGCTCTGTGCTGGTATCGTGAGCCTTCTGTCTGAGACAGCAATGGCCCGGACTGCCTGGAATGTCCAGTAAACGACTATGCTAACTCGCACAGCTCCAGGGACAATGGCTCTCAGGGTGGCCGATACACCCCTGAGGGATGCGTCTGGAAACCTGCAAACCAGCCAGGGCATAATGGCGGCTGCCATGTGAAACAGAGACAGGTCACTTGACCATGTGACCCGCTCCAGCGTGGGAGACACCAGGGCTGGATATAAAATGCCACAAGGCGGCCTCCATCCTGTCTTCAATCTTGCTACTGATCCCAGATGCAGCCTTGCGAGGGACAGAGCCGGGAAGGATTGTCGACCCGTCCAGACATAGGACGTGCACCAGAGACTTCTAAGCCAGCAGCTTGTAACACCTCTGCTGAGAGCCTGCAGCAAGAGCTTGGGGACTGGGGCATGTGTTGTATTCTCTTAACAACCTCCCTCTCCACCTTTTCTTTCCTTTGTTAAGAAACCTTTAGATTTCAGATGCTAAAGGTCTGGCCCAGCGTGATCCTGTGGGGAAGATCCAAAGTGTAAACTGACCGGGGATTTGTGGCTGGTTCTTTGGGGCCGGGAGGACCCGTTCGGGGGAGGTGAGATCGGGTTCCATAACCCCTCACCTGTGTTAGGCCCGGGGCTGATTGTGGCACAGGGAGAGCTGGGGTGTCTGAGGGGTTTTGCTCGGGAGGCTTCCTGCTGGCCACATTGGCAGCTGGAGCGCTCGGTGGGACTGGTGTGTGGCCTGTTTGGGAAGGTCTCCGGTCAGGGGCTGTAAGCAGCCCTGGTTTCGAGCTATTCGCCCTGAGCGGACACCCTCAGCGGTGTCCAGACCCGGCCTGGCCCAGAGGTTGATGGCAGAGGGAGGCTAGCTTTAACCGGGACGCCCGCAGCCTGCCACAGAGCTGCCAGCAAGCTGCATATGCATGTCAGCAGCCCCTCCCGCTGCCTAGACATGGCCCAACTGGGTGCTCCGGAGTGTCGCTTTTACCTGCTAAACCATGCTCCCAGCCCCCACTCGTCAGACTCCCCCTCCTCACCGCCACCAGCTGGTCCCCTCAGCTATCCGGACCCCAGCCTGGCTTAGGTTCCCAGGGCTGGTGGTGCCCTCAGCCTCCCCCAGAGGGGCTCCAGGGGCAAGAGTGGAGCACAGACGCTGCGATTTAGTCTGTCCTGGGCCACTCTGCCATGGGGGAGGCCGGTTTAGCAGCTGTGGTGAGAGAAACCCCTGAGCGCTTGGCACCGGTAAGCACCGGTACACAGGCCCTCGTGCAGCAGTGACAGGGCCCAGCGACTGCCAGCCTGTCCGGCACCCGCCAGCGTTACACAGAAAAACCCACCACTCCATCCCGCTGGCCGCTGCTTCCTGCCCACTGGCTTCCCTTGGGAAGGACAGGCCCCATCCCCCGCGCCACCCGGCCTGCGGGACATGCCAGTCTCTACAGGTGGGGATTGCACCCATCCAGGAGCGCACAGGTTCCCAACACGCCCGCCGGGCCTGCCAGCAGCCCAGCGCGCTTTCTGCTGGGGATCAGACGCCGCAACGGAGACGCTGACGCACAGAGACTTCCAGCTCGCCCGTGGAAGATGCCAGGAGTGGAGACGAGAAGGCTGAGTCTGGGAGCCAGGATTCCTGGTGTCTACCCCCAGCCTTGGTTGGGAAGTGGGTGACGGCAGCGTGGGGGCTGGGAGCCAGGATTCCGGGTTTCTCTGCCACCGATTTTCTGCATGACCTCTGCCAAGTCCCTCCCGCTATGGCCCCCTGCTGCTCAGCCAGGCGAGCGGCCCCTTCTGCCGCGCACAGGCACAGCGCCTCACGTTGGCACTTGTTGCTTTAAGGTCCCCAAGAGCCCCACACCACTCCCCCCCGTGCAGTACCTCCCCGTTGGCTCGCGTTGCTCCGGGGCACAGGGGGTTGGACAGGTCACAGCGCGGGATGTCCTCTTGCGGGGGTTTCTCAACCTGTCCCTGCCAGGGGCGCCTCATCCGGTGGGCAGACACCAGCACCCAGTCGTCTCGCAGAGGGTTGTAGCGGACATGCTGGTGCTCTGGGGGAGGAAGGGAACAGACGTAAACAAGGCTGAACTGGCCTAGGCTGGGAAATGCTCAGAGCCATCGTCTCCACCCAGCCGTGTACGTCAGCTGTGCTGGCCATCGCCATCGGCCCAGATGTGATCCAACCCGCCCTGCCGGGTGGGGAGAGCATCTAGCGCAGTGGGTTCCAAACGACAGATGAGCCGCGACCCAGGACGGGGCGGTGGGACGTCAGGCAGTGGGTCTCGTGGCTGCAGGGGGATCGGGTGAGCAGCGGAGGGGCTAAGGCAGCTCCCTGCCTGTCCTGCACTGCACTGCGCCCCAGAAGCGGTCTGCAGCAGGCCTGGCTCCTGGGTGTGGGGGGGCGGAGCACACAGAGCTCCGCCCACTGCCCCCCCGAGTACGAGCTCCACTCCCATTGGCCGGGAACCTGCTGCTGGCTGCTTCTGGGGCGCAGCCTCGTCTGTGGTGCCAGGAGAGACAGGCAGCTGCCTCAGGACCCCCCCTCCCCGCTGCACCACTAACCTGTAGCTGCTCAGGTGCGCCCCTCCTGCCCCTGCCCTCCAAAGCCGGAGTCCCCTCCGGCATCCCAAAGCTCCATCCTCAGCCCCACCCCGGGGCCCACCCCCCAGGCACAGTTTGTTGGATCACAGCGTCAATGATCTTCTTCGACTGGGGGATGAAAAAAAAAAAAAGTCTGCAACCTGCTGCTCTAGGTAGGCCCCCCCACACACACAGGAGCAGAGCAACTGAGAAGAGGGGCCACGCCCGGATTCCTGACCCCAAACCCTGCTCAGGGAGGCACTGCCACTGCCCGGGGCTAGCAGCCTCTGACCAGTCCCTGTCCATCGCAGCCCCACCCGCCACTTCCCCTGCACTGCGGGGCATGGGGGAGGGGTGAGAAGGGAAGAGCACTGGGGGGGGATACACGGCCCTGGGGGAGCACAAGGGTGGATTGGGGAGGGGCACAGGAGGTACAGCAGACACAGAGGAGGTCGGGGGGGGGGGAGTGGACAAGGCAATTGGGGGGCTAAGGCATCCCAGGTCCTGGGAGGGGCTAGGGATGGTGTGGGGGCGCTGAGTCCTGGGGGGGGCGCTACGGAGATGGGGAATGTTAAGGGGACCAGGTGCCAGGGGAGCTATGGGGGGCTGGGTCCTGGGAGGTTCTATGGGGGGGCTATGGGGTCCAGAGCAGCTATTGGGGGGGCTACGCAGGACCAGGTCCCAGAGTGGGGACTGAGTCCCAGGGAAGCTATTGGAGGGGGGCTATCAGGGGTAGGGGAGCCGGAGGGGCTATGGGGGGTGCTGGGGCGCGGGGGAGGCAGGTCCCTGGGAGGGGATCACAGGGGGGATATGGTGGGAACAGGTCCCCGGGGGGCGAGGCGGGGGGAGGCTTTGGGAGGGGCGGGAGGGCTATGGGGGGGTTTACGGGGGGGCAGGTCCCCGAGGGCAGGGCGGAGGAGCTATGGGGGGGGCTGATCCCCGGGGGGTCACGGGGGGGGCCGGGGGGGAAGGGCGGAGGCTATGGTGGGGCCCGGTCCCCAGGGGGGTCGGGGCGGGGGTTCTGGGGGGGGCTGGTCCCGGAGGGGGGCGGGGGGCGGGGCAGGGAGTTATGGGGGGTCAGGTCCCGGGGTGGCTATGGGGGGCTAGGGCGGGGGTTATGGTAGGGCTATGGGGGGGGGGCTGGTCCCCGGGGGGCGGGGCGGAGGGGGCTATGGGGGGTCAGGTCCCGGGGGGGTTCTGGGGGGGGCAGGTCCCGGGAGGGGGTCCCGGGGGGGGCGGGGGAGCTATGGGGGGGCTGGTCCGGGGGGGTCCCGGGAGCTATGGGGGGGCTGGTCCCCGGGGGGGGCGGGGGGAACTATGGGGGGTCCCGGTGCCGGGGGGGTTCCGGGGGGGGTGGTCCCGGGGGGGTCCCGGGGGGGCGGGGGAGCTATGGGGGGGCTGGTCCCAGGGGGGCTACGGGGGGGTCCCGGGGGGGCTATGGGGGGGCTGGTCCCGGGGGGGGCGGGGGAGCTATGGGGGGGCTGGTCCCCGGGGGGGTCCCGGTCCCGGGGGGGGCGCGCTCCCACCTACCGCGGGGCTGGAAGGTGCCGGGCTCCGCAGGCTCCATCGCCCCCCGCCGCTCGGCGGTCACGTGGCCTGTCCCGGCGCTTCCCCTTCCCCGGGGCCAGGCCCCGCCCCCAGCGGTCACTCCGGGCAACGCCCGCTCGGCCCCGCCCCGCGCGGCGCGCTGCGGGCTGCGATTGGCGGGCGCGCGGCGGGCGGTCCCATCGCGCGGCGGCGCGGGGGGGGGGTCGGGCCGGCGGCGGCGGAGCGATGGGGGCGGCGGGGCCGCGCGCGCTGCGGGCCGGGCTGGCGCTGCTGGGCCTGGCGGCGCTGGGGCTCGCGCTGCGGGGCTGGCTGGGCGCGCGCCCCTTCGAGTTCCAGCCCGACGAGATCGCCGAGCTCGGCCGGCACCACGCGGGTCAGCGGGGGGGGGGAGAGCCGGGGGGGAGGGGTCATGCGGGGGGGGGCAGGCGGGGGAGGCAGGCGGGGGGAGGGGTCATGCGGGGGGGGGCAGGCGGGGGGGAGGGGGTCATGCAGGGGGAGAGCCGGGGGGGAGGGGGTCATGCGGGGGGGGGAAGCCGGTGGGGGAGGGGGTCATGCGGGGGGGGAAGCCGGTGGGGGAGGGGGTCATGCGGGGGGGGAAGCCGGTGGGGGAGGGGGTCATGTAGGGGGGGAAGCCGGTGGGGGAGGGGGTCATGCGGGGGGGGGAAGCCGGTGGGGGAGGGGGTCATGCGGGGGGGGAAGCCGGTGGGGGAGGGGGTCATGCGGGGGGGGAAGCCGGTGGGGGAGGGGGTCATGCAGGGGGGGAAGCCGGTGGGGGAGGGGGTCATGCAGGGGGGGGAGCCGGGGGGGAGGGGGTCATGCGGGGGGGGAAGCCGGTGGGGGAGGGGGTCATGCAGGGGGGAAGCCGGTGGCGGAGGGGGTCATGTAGGGGGGAAGCCGGTGGCGGAGGGGGTCATGTAGGGGGGAAGCCGGGGGGGGGGAGGGGGTCATGCGGGGGTAGAGCCGGTGGGGGAGGGGGTCATGCGGGGGGGGAAGCCGGTGGGGGAGGGGGTCATGCGGGGGGGGAAGCCGGTGGGGGAGGGGGTCATGCGGGGGGGGGAAGCCGGTGGGGGAGGGGGTCATGCAGGGGGGGGAGCCGGTGGGGGAGGGGGTCATGCAGGGGGGAAGCCGGTGGGGGAGGGGGTCATGCAGGGGGGAAGCCGGTGGCGGAGGGGGTCATGTAGGGGGGAAGCCGGTGGGGGAGGGGGTCATGCAGGGGGGGAAGCCGGTGGGGGAGGGGGTCATGCGGGGGGGGAAGCCGGTGGGGGAGGGGGTCATGCGGGGGGGGAAGCCGGTGGGGGAGGGGGTCATGCGGGGGGGGGGAAGCCGGTGGGGGAGGGGGTCATGCGGGGGGGGGGAAGCCGGTGGGGGAGGGGGTCATGCGGGGGGGGGAAGCCGGTGGGGGAGGGGGTCATGCGGGTGGGGAAGACGGTGGGGGAGGGGGTCATGCGGGGGGGGGAAGCCGGTGGGGGAGGGGGTCATGCGGGGGGGGAAGCCGGTGGGGGAGGGGGTCATGCGGGGGGGAAGCCGGTGGGGGAGGGGGTCATGCGGGGGGGGGAGCCGGGGGGGAGGGGGTCATGCGGGGGGGGGAGCCGTTGGGGGAGGGAGTCATGTAGGGGGGAAGCCGGGGGGGGAGGGGGTCATGCGGGGGTAGAGCCGGGGGGGAGGGGGTCATGCGGGGGGGGGAACAGGGGAATCATGTTGACAGGAGGGGAGTGGGCGGGTGAGAGGAGTGGCAGGAGGGGAATGGGGGGCAGGGGAGCGTGAGGGGTACCCGGTGGGGGGGCCCGTAGGCCCCATGGCGGGGGGGCCGAGAGTGGGGCACTGGGCCAGCGTGAGGCGGCCCGTGGGCTGCAGCTGCCACTCGCCTGCCGGCTGCGGTGGGCGCGATGCTGGGCCCTGCGATGCTGGCAGGAGGCTGCCTGCCTGGCGGGCGCAGCGGAGGCTGGATGGAGGGGCGGGGGGGCGGGGAGGAGCGTGTTCCCTCCCATCCCTGATGTGTGATTCCCTGGAGAAAGCCGGGGTGCCCGCTCTCCGCCAGGTGCCCGGCAGTGCTGGGCCCCAGGGAGGGGCAGGACCCCTGGCACAGTGCTGACTCTCCCTGGGTTCCTTGGTGCTGCAGGCTTGGACCATGAGCTGGCCTTCTCCAAGATCATCGTGGAGCTGCGGAAGAAGCACCCCGGCCACATCCTGCCGGACGAGGACCTGCAGTGGCTGTTCGTCAACGCGGGCGGGTGGATGGGCTCCATGTGCGTGCTCCACGCCTCGCTGACCGAGTACGTGCTGCTCTTCGGGTCGGCCATCGACACCGGGGGGCACTCGGGTAAGCAAGGCTCACGCTGCTACGGTCAAGCATTGACACTCGGGTTGGGGGTGGCTGTTGCGTAGCTCAGAGCTCACTGCCATCTACACATCGGATGTCTTGCGCCCCAGGCTAGATTGCTGCAGGCAGTAACCTGAGCTCTGTAGTCTCTGGGGTCGTGCCAAAGATGGAGCAGAACCTTTCTGCATAGAGGAAAATTTCATCCCCCTTTGCGAGCACGAGTGGGAGGGAAATACAGATTTCACGTCCTTTGATCTCCAGGGCAAAGGCTGAGCTGGCTTTTGCAATGTGTGCAAATCATAGGCGCTTCCAGCCCTCGGGCATAGGGCTATGAGCCGAGTTCTCCATTTGTGACAGACCGGGCCAGGTCTGGGCACAGCTGAGGGCATCTGCTCAGGGCAAATTGCTCGAATCCGGGGCTCTCTCTGGCCTCCAGACTGGAAGCCTTCCCAACTATGCCACAGCCAGTCCCACAGAGCGCTTCAGCTGCCTGCCTGAAGCCTCACGAGCAAAACCCCTCCGACACCCCAGCAATATCCGTGCCCCAGATGGCCCCGGGCCTCATACACCGGTGGGGGGGTCTTAGAACCCAACCCCACCTACCCCAAACAAGTTCTGTCCGGTTCCAAGAAACCAGCCACGGATCCCTGGCCAATTTACCCTCTGGACCTTACCCACAAATCACGCTGAGCCAATCCTTTAGAATCTATATCTAAAGGTTTATTACTACAATAAAGAAAAGCCTGAGAGTGAGGTTGTTAAAGGATAGTACATTACATGCACCGAATCTCCCAGTTCTCGATGCAGGCTCTAGCAGAGATGTCACAGCTGCTGGCTTAAGAGTCCTTGTTGCTCGTCCTAGGATCAGGATGGGTCCCAGTTCTTCCCGGCCCTTCGATCCCTGCACTGCTGCCTCTGGGATGAAGTGCTGAGCTGAGAACCAAGATGGGGTCAGCCACATGGCATCTTTATCCCTCCTTCCTGGTCTCTTCTTGGCTGCAGCAGTTCACCTGGCCAGCGGCCTATCCCTGTGTTCCCTGCTGACAGCCCTTAGGTGTCGGTCACCATTCCCGAGGTGTGTCCTTGGCCCATTGAGTGCTGTTGTCCCACAGGGTCTCGCTAATTAGCATGGCCATAGACCGGGCTCTGCCCAATGCTCAGCCACATGCAGAGAGACTTCCAGTCTCTATACAGATTACAGATCCTTAACTCCACACACAGACATTATACAGATCGATGAAGAGCAGATACAGAATCCGAAGAAAGTAGCTTTTGTTTGACCCCTCACACTGCCCCCTTTGTGCCACTTTTGGGGCGAACACCCCCCATGGGTGCAGCAGTGACCCGGCTGCTCCCCTCACAAGCCAATAATGTGACACCATTGCTCCCTGAATTCAGCTTTACAGTAGGGAACTGGTTCCAATGGAGGGACAGACAGACAGGCCAACTATGAAAGCACCTGTCTGGAAGGGGCTAAAGCAAAGGCCTCTCAACGGGCAGATGGCCCACCTAGGGCTTTGATCCAGGCCACGGCCGTTCCAGGCCCTGCCCCCTGACGGGCGTGCCCAACCTGTGACACGCATGCCACGGGGAGAGAGTTCAGCCCCGTCCCTCCTCCCCCCACAAAGCCACTGGAGAGCACCGCTTAGGCTGCGGTGGAAGGAGGCAGCACTGGGGTTGAGGCTCCTCAGCGGTGCCTTAGCCATGCAGTCCAGGGCCAGCCAGGGATTGCGTGGCCGTGGCAGCGGCGCCTCGGGGGCCAGCTCTAGGCCATGTGGCTGTGGCAGCGGCACCTCTGGGGTCATGAAACCTCCAGCCTCCGGGGCTGGCCCAGGGCTGCATGCCTGTGGCAGTGGGGCGACCCTGTGGGGAGGGCAGGACAGCTGCATGGCTGCAGCCATTGCTGCAAGGGGGCGCGAAGCCACACAAGGTTCCCCCTCATGCCCAGACCCCCCCCATCCCCTCACTTCCCTTCCCCCCCAAAACCCGCCACCTCCAGTTTGCTCCGACACCCTCCCTTGTACCTGCACCCTCTCTCCTGGCCAGACACCCTACTCCCTGCCTGCTTGTGCACCCCAGCCTGTCTCGTGCACTGTACCCCGCATTTTTGTCCCTATCCCAGAACTTAAGGAGGTCCATGAAATCCACTAACCCCGGAACCCCAGAAAAGTAAATCTGATCTATGTGAAACCCTGAACCTCAGTCCGCCCTCTTCCCTTGCCCTCTCCCCGTGAGTTTGGGGCACCAGAGGAGTGAGGTGTCGCAGTTGGGACCACATCAGCGAGTGTTGGGGGGTTTTGGAGGAATTTTTTTGCTTCTCACTTGTGGGTTCCCAACTGATTTTTTTGTGGGTCAGTGACCCCTTGACCCAAAGAGGGTTCCCCACCTCTGCCATAAATAAGAAAACATTGAAACCTTCTGTGTTGGACAGAATATTTTACTTTCTTTAAAACGAAGTTTGATAAACTAACAGGAGAAAGTTAAAATGCTTCGTCTGTTTCATAATTTAAATTCAACCGTTTTCACTAGCTGCAGCTGATTCGGAAAATAAGGTCACTGTACCCAATAGGGTAGTTCTCAACCCCGCCCCTTCCATCTGAGGCCCCGCCCCTTCCGGGCTGGCCCGCAGCCACTTCCAAAATTTGTGAAATGCCCCCCCGCCCCTCCTCTTCCAAAATGATTGCCCACCTCTGGGCTGAAGGACCTGCCCTAAAGGCATGTTTGATCCAAATGCCCTGCACGGTCCTTATAGAGTAGCGCAGCTGCTTGGTGCAACTATACGGGGGACTTGTCTTCACTGCTTTTCTCTGCCTCCCACACTGAACCAAGCAGCTGTGGTGTTTTCCTCGCCCGCGTTGCCCAGACTCGGCTCCTCTGCCCTCCAGCCTCCCTAACCAGAGGGCTCCCAGGCAGATCCCCCTGCTCCAGAGCCGAGACAGAATTGTTCTCTGCAGTAGGGATGTGAAATCCCATTTAATTGGTTAACCAGTTGTGACGGCGCGTTGGGGTTTCCCATCTCCTGCACCCCCGTAGTGGCATGGACAGACTCCCCCAGCCAGTAGAAGAGAGGGAGTTTATTGCTTCTCCGGGATACATCACAGCACAGATGTAATCTGGTTCCAGGGCAGGCCTAGGATGCCTCAACCCCCCTTGAGATGGGGGAGCCTGGGCCCCTAAGTCCCAGCCCGTTGCCTAGGCTGCTTCCTCCATGATCTAACTAACTAACTCCCTCACTCCCAGCCCTGCCCCCAGCCAGGGCTCCACTCCCCTTCTTCCCATGTTCCACTCCCTGGGAGATAACTGGTCGGACAGGTTCGGAGCCCCCTTGCATAATGACTCATCCCCTGCCCTGCTGGGCCGTGCTGCAGCCAGTGGAGGTCACTCACAGCCCACGGCCCAGCATAGCCACCAGCAAGGTACCCCCACTACGTCACACCAGTTAAACGTGATGTTTAACCGATTAAATGGCGGTGGGGGGGGGGGGCTGTTCCAGCCCTACCAGTTAACCAGACCCAGTAAGGATCACGTGTTAACAACCCTACTCTGCAGTGTGGCTCCATGAGCTTTTTCTAGTCTAATCAGTGACTGAAGCAAATAGTTTCACTCCATTCCTCTTAGACTTTTGTCCTACCCCTGGTAAGTCTGCTTCCTCCCTGGGCTCTCCCCCATCAGGCCCTTCTAAATGCCTGTGGTACCTTCTCTTCTCTCCCCTGCCAGCTGTGGTCAGGCTGAGCTGAATTGATGTAGCCCTTCCGATCGCTCCTCTTACGTCCCTACCTCCCCAGCGTGGTCTGGCTAGTAAGAGGAGCGTCTCTGCCTTGGGATCCTGCTTGGTTGCGTCTTCAGGCAGGTGGCTGGGCATCCAGCCCAGAAATGCTATGAAAACGCTCTTCCAGTAGGAGACCGTATTGAGGCCCAAAAGGGATCCTGTCTTGTCTGAGTTCTCCTCCCCGTGGGTACTTGACTCCAGCGCATGTTAGGTGCTGAGCAGTGAAGCCAAGACGCATGGGGAAAAGCGCAGGCTCCAGAGATCACTGTCATGGAGGAGAGGCAGGTGGCAGGTGGGCAGGCTGCTGTCCTTGGCACAGCCCATGGGAACACAACAAGCAGCCAGCTCCAAGTTGTAGGCGGCAGGAATTCTGCGAGCCCCCCCCCCCCCCCCCCCCAGCCGGGGGCTGTCTTCCCCCGTTGCTGAGATCTCACGCCGGGTGCCTCTCTTGCAGGTCGCTACTGGGTGGATATCTCCGACACCATCATCTCGGGAACATTCCGGCAGTGGAAGGAAGGGACGACCAGAAGTGAAATCTATTATCCAGGTGCTGTAATCCGGGGTTCTTGTAACCCAGAGCTCTTGGTAACTTTGTGCATGGGGGCATCAGGAAATACCTCCGTGGAGACAGGGCCGTCTGACCGATCGGCGGCTGGCACAAACAGGCTCTCCCTTCGAGCTATACTTAGTCGTAAGCGCTTGCTCACGTCCATACCGGGTTGGCAAAAAAAAAAATCCCAGGTTCGTGTTTAGCCTGGGTCTAGAGGCGTTCTCGTGTGGACAACTGCAAACGTGCAGCAGCTGGCCAGCTGTCTGCAGGGCAACTTGCGAGGCTCCACACGCTGAAGTGTCTGTGGCGCTTCCATTCCCGTTTTTACATCCCGCTCGTTGGGATTACGTGGCTCGTTCGCTAGCAAAACGGCCGAGCAGAAGCGAAGGGCGGAGATTTCCAGCCGGCCAGGTGGGCGGAACTTGCTAACGGCTGCAGAGCAATAGTTAGCTGTGGCCACTGCCAGGCTTTCTATCCGGCAGTACCAAACAGGGACTCCAGGGCTGTCTCCAGACTGCATCCCTTTTTCGTAAAAGGGATGCAAATTAGACACATCGCAATTGCAAATGAAGCGGGGATTTAAATCCCCCCTGCTTCATTTGCATAAACATGGCTGCCACTTTTTTCCGGCTCGGAGCTTTGCTGGAAAAAAGTGCCAGTCTAGACGCGGATCTTTCGGAAAATAAAGCCTTTTCCGAAAGATCCCTTATCCCTCTTAAAATAAGGAATAAGGGATCTTTCGGAACAGGCTTTATTTTTAGAGGAAACTGCCCCTGTGGGAAGGCTGGTCCATGATTCTCCACCGAGGGATATCTCTTCAGCTTCCAGGGAAGCAGCTGATACAGGGCAGCTGCTGGCCAGGCTGCCGCACTCCCGGGCTGGCAGTTCTGCAGTGGGTGCTGAGTGCCCCACCAGCCTCGTGTCCTGGGCTGGGAGAGGAGGGTGCCAAGCGTGCGGCAGGATCAGGCCCATGAAGAGCTCTGGGCTGTCTCTGGAGTCACCCCGGGAGCGGCGCTCTGGGTCCGGCATTGTCCCGGCTTTTGGAATAACGGCCGGTGCTGTGTTTGTCTGCCCGCAGGGGACACCATAGCGCACCCGTCTGGCGAGGCCACGGCTGTCCAGTGGAGTGCCGGCACCTGGATGGTGGAGTACGGCCGTGGCGTCATCCCCTCCGCCCTGCTGTTCAGCTTGGCCGACACCGTCTTCAGCACTCAGGACCTTGTCACCCTCTTCTACACCCTCCGGGTTTATGCCAAAGCCTTGCTCCTGGAAGCCAGCGCCTACTTTAGCCACCTGGCCCAGTGAGCCCCCCTTCCCAAGCACCAACACAGCCTTCCAGGAAGGGGTACCCTTTTCCATCCCCCCCAGTCACGCAGATTGTACCACAAAGGCAGGGCAATTGCATCCCTCCTCTTCCCCTGCGCCCATGGAGGAGGCCAGGTTGGCTGCCCGTTGGCCATCTCGTCCGGCTGCCGCAGCGAGCGCCCAGCCGGGGGGAAGCTGGCAATAGCTGGCACACCTAGATCACTATTTTTTTAGCATTCAAATGTTTCTCTCTATTTCTGTAACTAGAGCGCAGCCACCGTCGCGCTGCCGCCCACGCCTGTGTATGTCCGTGTCCCCTGGCGGCAGCTGTCTCCCCTGCTCTCGGACAGCCAGGGGCCTCAGACAGACCCGTTCGGGGAGAGACGGATCAGACACATGGTGGACGTGATAGAAACCACCCCCCCCCCCCCCCGTGTGCCTGCCTAGCACAGGGCCAACGTGTGAGCTCCCCCGACCCCAGCTGACCCCGGAGTAACCGCAGTGGCGTAAATGGAGTTCAGCTGGTGTGAGTCTGGGGTCCAGCAGGGTGGGTCTGACTTCCAAACGCTGTCTGGGCACAGTGCGGTTTATATGTTGAACGCTTCCCGCCTTCCTTTCTACATGGGCAGCGTCTGATGGGAGGTACCTGCAGAGGTGCTCTGTGTGGCATGTCCCGAGATGGCCTAGGAGACTGCTGCATGTCCCATGATCTGTACTAGCCCTGCACTTGCCCTTTCCGGTATAGAATCTGTCTGATCTAGACTTCAGCCCTGGGGTGACCCACTAGCCAGGGTCACGAGATAGCGTCTTCCACTGGACGCGAGCAGCGTCCCGTCTGCAATAAGATGCTGCGCAGTGTGTTGAAATGCCTGTCGTCTGTGTGAGATCTGCCCCCTGCAGCTGGCCACACTCTGCCCTTGCGTGTGTGTGTGTGTGTGCGTGCGTGTGTGTGTGTGTGTGTGTGTGTGTGTGTGCAGTTGGCCGCCTTGCCACGGCTCTGCCTAGGGAGGAAGGCCAGACGCTGGGGTACGGGCCCTGCCCTTGGTGCATATTCCCCAGCGGCCCTATTGTCGTTTGTCCCCGTGATGGGGAGAGCCACCACCCTTCGCCTTAACAGCCTTACTGCGATGGCCTCCTGGGCTAAGCCTGTGTCCGTACGTCCTGGGGGGGGTGCGTCCGCTGCTAGCTCAGCCCTGCGGACTCTCGTAACCGACCTCCGGTAGCGGCTCCTGCCGCTGTTCCCCACGCTGAGATACCTCGTCCCCCAGCCCGTGTGGCCCTGCTTCCCTTCCTGGCTCACGCACTGAGAGGTGGGTGCTGCTGAAGACGTGGGGGATGGAAAGCAGCGGGTCTGGAGCTGCTGGCTGCTCTTCCCCAAAGGGCCTTGCTGTTGTCACTCCTGGGGGAATTCTGTGCCGCTGCGCGCACACCGAAAGGCCGTGCCTGCGCCCCCCTCCCCTCCCCCAGCAGAAAACTGGTTTCTGTTGGGAAGCAAAGAGAAGCAGCACCAGTGCGCACGCAGCCCACCCCAGCAGCCCAGAGGGTCTCTCCCTGCTCCCGGAGCAGCGGAAGGCGAGATGAAGCCCCTGAGGGGAGAGGCAATGGGGCAGGGTCTGGAAGTGCCCTGGCTTCCAGGAGCGTGGGGCGGGGGGCTAAGGAAAGTTCCCTGCACAGAGCAGCTGCGGTGGTGAACCCCTAGACACCTGCCCTAGCTGCAGGAAGCTCAGACTGGTGGGGGGCAGCATGAGTGCAGGGGTTCAGTGGGGGATTGAGATGCATGGGGATGGGTTGAAGCTCCCCGGGTCTGCCCAGCCTCCGTGCAGCGGGACATCCTCCATCAAACCTCTCACACGCACGACGGGGAGCCCTTCTGCGTCTGGAGACTCCCCACCCAGAGCACCCCTCCCGCCCGAATCCGCATCCCGAGTCTCACCCCTGCATACGTCGCCCCCGCCTGACCAGACCCCCAGTGACCTGCACTTAGACTCCCCGGCAGATTCCACGGGAGCCCCACCTGCCCCGCCCCACATGCTGCCTGTCCCCAGGCTGCACCCCACGCAGCTCTGGCTTTTGCCCCATGTTCTCAAACCAACAGCGCGATCCCTGCATTTCCACATTGCTTGGTGAATGCAGAGTCGTCAGCAGATTGTGTAAACAGGCTGCGATTGCGTTTTATTGCAGAATTTCAACATTTTTCCTGCAGAATTCCCTCAGGAGTATTTCACAGCCCCTTGATCTCATACTACAAAGGGAACGACCGGCCTCAGCAGGCCATGCAAGCAATCTAGGCTGGAGGCGGGGAAGCCGGGGCCCGTAGGTTGCCCACCGATGAGTTCTCTGCCTGGCTACACCTGAAACAGCTTCTCCTTGGGAAACTTCCGTGCCTGACTGCTGGTCGCTAGTTTTCGGCAGCCGCGTCCGCAGCCTCCTTAGCCCCTCGGTAGTGTCCATAGCATGTGTCTCGTTCCTGGGCCATCGACTGTCAGCGCGGGTCAGGACATGTAAGGCCTGGGATGGGCCACTTCATTTTAATCAATGTCAAGAATAAACCTGCTCCTCTGGTTTAGTGTTTGTTTGAGAGAGACTAGCCGGGCCGGGCAGCCCTGTCCTGTGTGCTGCGGAGGCAGGGTGTGGTCCCGAAAACTCCAGCGTGAACCCAACCCTGGTAGCACTTCCGCCAGAGGACCTGAATGGAGCCTAAGGGGACAGTTTTCTCACGCAAGCTGTGATGTCAGCTTGTAGCTGGGGGGGCTGTCCAGCAGCTGCAAGTCCTGGGGGGGGGGGAATACTCAGATTCCAGCCAGCCCCTGCGGCTGCTAAGGGGCTTCCCGTTTTGTGGTGGGTATTTGTAGTGAAAATCTTGGGACCTGTGAATTTTTCTTTACGAACAGTGGCAGAGTTCGCTCGTTCCTTCTCGAGCCCAATTGCTGCGTTCCCAAGGAGCTTGGTTGGTTTGTTTTCTTCTAACTTCCAAGCTGGACCCCTTGCTGCATTCGGGGGGGGGGGGGGGGGGGGGGACTTCTGCAACCAGAGCCATGCTGCTGTGTCAGTCCAGGAGTGATGTCCGCTCCGGCTGTAGCGTCCAATCTGGCAGGCTGCATGGAGAGAGGTATCCAGCGGGGTCCCCCAAGGGTCTGTCCTGGGACCAGTCCTATTCAACCTATTTATAAATGATCTAGAGAAAGGGGGAAACAGGGAGGTGGGAAAATTTGCAGAGAATGGCAAACTGCTCACGAGAGTTAAGACCAAAGCCGACTGTTGAGCAGCACAGCGATCTCACCCAAGTAAGTGACTGGGCAACACAATGGCAAATGAAATGGAAAGTTGATACATGCAAAGTAATGCCCATTGGGAAACATCGTCCCCACTGTACTTACAACATGATGGGGACTAATTAGAACCACTCCGAGGGAGAGATCTGTCACTCCAGATTAGCGCCCACTCAGCCCTCCCCCCAGTCTGTCACTCCAGATTAGCGCCCACTCAGCCCTCCCCCCAGTCTGTCACTCCAGGTTAGCGCCCACTCAGCCCTCCCCCCAGTCTGTCACTCCAGATTAGCGCCCACTCAGCCCTCCCCCCAGTCTGTCACTCCAGATTAGCGCCCACTCAGCCCTCCCCCCCGTCTGTCACTCCAGATTAGCGCCCACTCAGCCCTCCCCCCCAGTCTGTCACTCCAGATTAGCGCCCACTCAGCCCTCCCCCCCAGTCTGTTACTCCAGATTAGCGCCCACTCAGCCCTCCCCCCCAGTCTGTTACTCCAGATTAGCGCCCACTCAGCCCTCCCCCCCAGCCTGTTACTCCAGATTAGCGCCCACTCAGCCCTCCCCCCCCAGTCTGTCACTCCAGATTAGCACCCACTCAGCCCTCCCCCCCAGCCTGTTACTCCAGATTAGCGCCCACTCAGCCCTCCCCCCCCAGTCTGTTACTCCAGATTAGCGCCCACTCAGCCCTCCCCCCCCAGTCTGTTACTCCAGATTAGCGCCCACTCAGCCCTCCCCCCCGTCTGTTACTCCAGATTAGCGCCCACTCAGCCCTCCCCCCCAGTCTGTTACTCCAGATTAGCGCCCACTCAGCCCTCCCCCCCAGCCTGTTACTCCAGATTAGCGCCCACTCAGCCCTCCCCCCCATCTGTTACTCCAGATTAGCACCCACTCAGCCCTCCCCCCCGTCTGTTACTCCATGGTAGCGCCTACTTAGCTTCCCCCCACCCAGTCTGTTACTCCATGGTAGCGCCTACTCAGCTTCCCCCCACCCAGTCTGTTACTCCATGGTAGCGCCTACTCAGCTTCCCCCCACCCAGTCTGTTACTCCATGGTAGCGCCTACTCAGTTTCCCCCCCCCCCGTCTGTTACTCCATGGTAGCGCCTACTCAGCTTCCCCCCCCAGTCTGTTACTCCATGGTAGCACCCACTAAGCCCTCCCCTCCCTAGTCTGTTACTACATAGTAGAGCCCACTCAGCCCCCCCCCCCGTCTGTTACGCCATGGTAGCACCCACTAAACCCTTCCCCCCCCAGTCTGTTACTCCATGGTAGAGCCCACTCAGCCCCCCCCCCAGTCTGTTACTCTGGATTAGTGCCCGCTCAGACCCGCCCCATGGAGTTGTGCTGCGGGCTGTGACTGGCCAGCGCCAGGGCCCCGACTGCTCGCTTTGGCTGGTGTGGGGCGGGCAGGACCATCTCTGGGGCCGAGTTCCAGCCCGAGGAGATGGCAGATCTCAGCTCACACCTTGTGGGTTGGCCTAGGCATGGGATGGACCCTGGGGCACCTGTGGGGGACATGAGGTTGGGGGGTGGCACCTATGGGGCAGGGACTCGGAGGGGGGATGTGAGTTTTGGGGGGATTCCATGGGAGAGGGCCCAGGCTTGGCCTCCAGCTTGCCTGAATCTGGCCCCTGAGGCTCCCCAGCATTGGGGCCCCTCAGCATCGGGCTGAGCACCAGCTTCCCGCTGCCAGAGTCAGGCAAGCCAGGGCCAAGTCCGACCCATGGGCTCTGTCCGTCAGGGTGGGGGAGGAAGCGGCTCCGTCTCCCCCCACCCCGGGGAAACAACACTGCCGGAAAACACTGCCCGGAGGCTTTTCCCCTGCTGCTCCCATTGGTCATAATCATGGCCAATGGGAGCAGCAGGGGGTGATGCTTGGGAATGGTGGGGGACACGGAGCCGGGTATGTCCCCAGGGAACTGTGTCTCCGAATTGCCCAGACCATGCACCCCCATCCATTCTGCACCCCCCCCTCCACTCCTGCCTCCTGCCCAGACCCCACACCCCATCCCGCTCCTGCATGCTACCTCCTGCCCAGATCCTGCACCCCCATCCCGCTCCTGTACCCCCCTCCACTCCTGCCTCCTGCCCAGACCCCACACCCCATCCCGCTCCTGCATGTTACCTCCTGCCCAGATCCTGCACCCCCATCCATTCCTGCACCCCCCTCCACTCCTGCCTCCTGCCCAGACCCCACACCCCATCCCGCTCCTGCATGCTACCTCCTGCCCAGATCCTGCACCCCCATCCCGCTCCTGCACCCTCCCTCCCTCCAAACCCCAGACCCCAAGCCTGCTTTCCACCAGCCCTCTCCCACACATTCAATCCCTCATTTTTGGCCCTACCCCAAAGTCTAGGGCCCCCCAAAATCTACTAGCCCAGGCCCCCCGAGGCTCTGATATGCACAGGGAATGTGGGAAGGGGCTTTCTTCTCAGTTGGGGCTACATCAGTGAGGTGGGGGCTTTTCTTGTTCCTCACTTTTGTTCAGCCGCCCCCCTCCCACTGATTTCTCTGTGGCTCAGCGGCCCCCCCCCCCCGCTCCAGAAGAGGCTCCACCCCTGCGGTGGAAGCTCATGCACTAAGCTCCTGAGTTGCAGGTTCGGTTCTGCCTGTCGACGATCCAGGTGCGCAACAAATTCCTCCCAGTTGCAGCTTGGATCTGGCTGCTTGTCCCGTCCCGTGGGCCCTGCCAAGGGTGGCAGCCCGCCCACCCGTGGCCTAGAGTCACTCATTTCAGGCTTAAATGTCAAAGACCCAGAGCCAAGTGCAGCACCTTGCAACACATCCTGGCTTGCGGGTCCCCAGCGGAACTGGGGCGCGCCTCCTCCCGCAGGGCTAGAGAACGCAAGCCCCAAAACTCCCACGCCAGGGTTTCCTCGCGCACGGCAGCCGAGCCCGCACGAGCCGCCAGCGGGAGGACCCACGAGGGCCGGTGGGCAGCTGGAAGGCTGGGCCGGAGAGAGCCGAGTGCGGCGGGTCTCTGCTGAGCGAGCGGCTGCGTGAGCCCCTCTGAACGGGAGAGGGGAGGCCAGCATGAGGGGACCCAGCAATGCTGCTTTGAAGTCCTGCTGCTCAGGCCCCGCCTGGCGAGACGCCCTGGAGGGAACCAGGCCGGTTTTGCAGGGCGGCTCCCTCTCGCCACAGCCTTGCAGGCCTGGGTCAGTGTCCTTTGAAGCCAAGGGAAAGACTCCGCATGGCTGGGTGCCGGCCCCGAGTCACTGGGTCCTCAGACGCCACCGGGCTTTGTGGGTGCTGCAGCCGGGGCCACCCGAGCCTACTCTAGGCACTGGGGCGGGGAAAACGGCCTCTGGATGAGTGTTGCAGCCTGCTGGGGGGGGCCTGAGCCATGCACAGAGAAACTGGCGGTGCTCCTGGGGCACCAGCCGTCGGCTGGCGTGGGCCGTTGCTCCGATTTCACGCCGTGCGCCTCGCTGGCCGGCCGGCACTGGGCTGGCGTTTCCCATCCGATTTCACGCCGTGCCAGGCTGTGGGAGAAAGAGCCCCTCCCTCCGCCTAGGCAGACCAATCGGGGAGGAAGGGAGGGGAAGCACTTGCCTCCATGCGGCCCCAGTCCTGCAGGCAGCACCTGGACTTTGTCACCTCTGGTGTCCTTTTCAGCCGGCCTTTCCGGTCAACGCCTGGCAGCCCTCGCAGGGAGCGCGGAGCCAGGCCTCACACAGCTCCCATGGAAAAGGGACAGCCTGGCCAAAGCGCTGGCAGTGCACCCCCTCACCCCCGCCTCCGGCAGAACTGCGGCCGGATCGGGCCCCGGATGGGGGCCTGCCTAGCCTTGGGCCTGACCAGCAGGTGGCAGCGTCGCCGTTCCCGGAGACCAAGGTCCCGTAAGCTCCTAGCGGCTCCCGGAGTTTCCTCGGGCGGCAGGAGCCGGGCACCGGGCATGCAGAGCGGCTCTGACCAGTGCCAGCCCCGGGGGCTCTGGAGCTGGGTGGGAATCAGCAGGCAGAAGGCCCCCGCGGTGTCCTCGTGCCACAGGGCTGAGCGTTTGCCTCCCTGCTCCCAGCCGCCGCTGGGGCCGCTCGGTGTCCGTGCCTGGCAGGAGAGAGGCCCCGATTCACCCAGCACATGCTGCCTCTCGCGGCCCGCTGCCTCGCCTATGGGGCGCCCTTGGCTCGTGGCCATCGCTGCGGCCTTGCTCCTGGCTCGGCTGGACGGACCCGGCTCCGAGGGCCCCCAGCAACCAAGAAAGGGCCGGGACCCTGCGACTTGTGGGGAGCCGTGTCTCAACAAGGCAGGGTCCCCCCTAGGTCTAGACTCTGCCCCCCGCCTGGGTGCCACCCTGCCGCCCCCATTTCTGGGCCTGGTCTGAACTTCCGGAGCAGCCTCTGCTTTCTGCTCACACGGCGCCCCAGGCCACATCCCCACTCAGCTCCCGAACACGCCTCCCACATCCCCTCGCCCTCCCAGCACTGCCGCCCTCCACCCTGGGCTAGCTCAGTGGTTTGCGCACTGGCCTGCTAAACCAGGGTTGTGAGTTCAATCTTGAAGGGGCCATTTGGGGCAAAAATCTGTCAGGGATGGCGCTTGGTCCTGCCACGAAGGCAGGGGACTGGACTCGATGGCTCAAGGTCCCTTCCAGCTTTGTGAGATGGGTACATCTCCGTCTGTCACCACGACACTGACCAGGCACCAGCAGAGCGGGGCTGCAGCTAATTCAGGTGGTGCTAAGGATGCACTAGCCTCAGACTTCTGCCAGGTGTGGGCCTGGGGCCATGTGCCGATGGGAGTCAATAAACCTAGACACATACCACGTCCCATGGCTTGAAAGCCGGCGAGGTGACTGTAAATGGGAGAGCGGTATCAGACGGGTGTGTTCCTGGTGAGGTTCTGCTCTCGGCCTTTTCCCCTTGTTATTAGGCACCTGGAGGTCAGCCTAAAACCGTCGCAGGAAACGTGTGGATGCAAATGCGGAAGAGGACAGATCTCGGACGCCGAGCGATTTGGATTGCTGGGTGAACGGGGCGTAAACAAGCAATTTGGGCTTTAATAAGGGTAGTTGTGAGCGGGGGCGGGTCCGTGATCCCGAAAGGGGAGGGGCCTTGGGCGGAAGGGGAGGGGCCCAGCAGCTAGCCCTTTGTACCCTATGGAGCTCGGTGCCTCCAGCCCACGGAGCACGGGGGGCTGAGCCTCCAGCGGCGATTCCAAGGGCCCAGTCTCGGGCCACGTCTGCAGTAGCAGTGGCTCTGACTCCCGGCCCCCTTTGAATCTCCGAGTCCTGGGGCAACTGCCCCCTTCCCCCCACCCCCATTGGAGAGCCTGGGGGAGGCATCTCAGAGCAAAGATTGCAGGGTCAGGGCTTCTAGCCTGGGAAGCAGTGACCCCAAAAAAATGGGGGGGTGGCTAATGCACTGGAACCCCAGAACGTGACATTTTGTGGGTCCAGCCATTGCCAGCTGCAAGACAAGTGCCCCTAGCGAGAAATAAGCGGGGCTCTGAGAGGCCAGGCCAGGCCGAGCAGCGGCCTTCTCGCAGTCCTGTCAATTACACATTGTGAAAATAGAACGAAAAATGAACGTACCACACGATAAAAACGTGTCAGCGGCCACGCCTAGTTACGGGCCCTAGCGCGTGCGCTGTTGTAAGTACACACGCTCCAGTTCTTGCATCGTACACAATCGTTTTCTAAAACTCAAAAAAGTAGCGACCCTGCCAGGCGTCACGGCGAGTTGAGCGCTTCGTGTAAGCTAACACGAAATTAAACAAAAATATAAACCTTGGGTGACTATAAAGATGTGGAATGCTCTCGGTTTGGTGTGACAGCGTGTGTGTGTCAGTCTGTGTGTCTGTCTGTGCGTATGTGTGTCTGTCTGTGTCTGTGTGTCTGTGTGCGTATGTGTGTCTGTGTGCATATGAGTGTCTGTGTGTGTGTCTGTGTGCGTATGTGTGTGTGTCTGTGTGTGTGTCTGTCTGTGTGCGTATGTGTGTCTGTGTGCATATGAGTGTCTGTGTGTGTGTCTGTGTGCGTATGTGTGTGTGTCTGTGTGTGTGTCTGTCTGTGTGCGTATGTGTGTCTGTGTGCATATGAGTGTCTGTGTGTGTGTCTGTGTGCGTATGTGTGTGTGTCTGTGTGTCTGTCTGTGTGCGTATGAGTGTCTGTGTGTGTGTCTGTGCGTATGTGTGTTTGTGTGTCTGTGTGTCTGTGTGCGTGTGCCTGTCTGTCTGTGTGCGTATGTGTGTCTGTGTCTGTGTGCATGTGTGTGTCTGTGTGTGTGTTTGTGTGCGTATGTGTGTCTGTGTGTGTGTCTGTGTGCACATGTGTGTCTGTGTGTGTCTGTGTGCGCGCACACAATAAACAGTTGTGCGGAAAAGCGATCTTGTTGGTCCCAATCCCTTACCAGATAAAGGAGCTGTATCTCCATTGATTTATTCCTGACTCTGCCCACAAAGAAACAGTCTCGTTACCGTTGCTTTGGGTTCTGAGAAGTCCACGAGCTCCCCGTGTGATGATGCGGTGGCCAATCGGGCAAACGGGACCCTGGAATACAACCTCAGGGGAATCTCCACTTCTCCTGCGTCTGGCCCTGGGGCGGCGGCTGCTGGAATCCTGTGGCCAGTTCTGGTGCCCGCACCTCGAGAAGGACGTCGATAGGGTGGAGTGGGGCCAGGGAAAAGCCAGGGGAATGACTAGCCAAGCACGCCGTGGAGAGGGCCCAGCAGAGGGCCACCAAACCGGCGAGGGGGCTGGAGCACATGGCCTATGAGGAGAGGCTGAGGGATTTGGGCGTTTCGTCTGCAGGAGAGAAGAGCGAGGGGGGATTCGAGAGCAGAGGATGAGGAGCAATGGGCTCAAGTTGCAGTGGGGGGGGTCTAGGTTGGAGATCAGGAAAAACTCTTTCCCTAGGCGGGTGGGGAAGCAGACATAGCTGCTTGGGGAGCGGATCTGTAGTGGGCGGGGGGGGGGGTGTTATCACAAGCACTGTGTTGTGCCGGGGTGTGTGTTGTGTGTGATAATGCACGTGTGTAAAATGTCCGCGTCTCGGGGAGATTACAGCCACGCAGGAGTTACACCTGTGCGATCGACAACCACTCCTTCCACAGACGGACAAGGATTGTCCATGCAGGAATTTTGCAGCTGTCCAGTCATTGCAGACGATACCAAACTGAATCAGCTGTTACCACTCAAGAGAGAGATCTCGGAGTCGCTGTGGAGCGTTCTCTGCAAACATCCACCCCGTGCGCAGCGGCAGCCGCAAAAGCAAACAGAATGTCAGGAATCATTTAAAAACGGGCAGAGAATAGGACAGAGACGTATTGCCACTGCATAAATTCATGGTGCACCGACACCTTGAATACTGCGCACAGATGTGGGCGCCTCATCTCAAAAAAAATATATTGGCATTGGAAAAGGTTCAGAAAAAGGCAACAAAAATGATGAGGGGTTTGGAACGAGTCCCATATGTTGAGACATAAATAAGACGGGGGCTTTTCAGCTTAGAAAAGAGGAGACTGAGGAGGGATAGGATAGAGGTCTGGTGTGGAGAAAGTGAATAAGGAAAAGTGATTTACTTGTTCCCATAACGTAAGAACTAGGGGTCACTAAATGAAATGAATAGGTAGCCGGTTTAAAACAAACCAAAGGAAGTTTTTTCTTCATGCAGCACATAGTCAACCTGTGGAACTCCTTGCCAGAGGATGTTGTGAAGACCAGGATTTTAACAGGGTTCAGAAAAGAGCTAGATACATTCCTGGAGGTTAGGTCCATCAATGGCTCTTAGCTAGTCTGGGTAGGAATGGTGTCCCTAGTCTCTGTTTGTCAGGACACTGTTCCTATCGGCCATGGGGGAGGGATCACTGGATGATTCCCTGTTCTGTTCACACCCTCTGGGGCACTTAGCTTGGCCACTGTGGGCAGAGAGGACCCTGGGCGAGATGGACCGTTGCTCTGACCCAGGCCGGCTGTTCGGATCTTCTTATTGTGCGGATGCAGATTGTGCCTGTGTGCACAGACGACAGATAATTACCCCCGTGCGCTCTGCGGCGTTGGTCATTTAGCAGCCGATGTTGTCGAGGAAAATGAGTAATTTTTAATTTGGGTCTGCGGGAAGGCCGCTGAAGTCAGCAGCTCATATCAATACAGCTCCACTTACAGCGAAGGCCGGCGTAATGAAAATCCAATGGCATGCGGGTGGGAGTAAATAAGTATGCCATTAAAATGAGAAAATCAAAGCCCCGGACAGGTCTTTTCTCTTGCCCATTGATTTCTTTTATTACGGAAATATTGCTGCTAAATAACATTCGTGTGAACAATCTGGGCAGTGTTTTTCGGCGATGGCGGGTCGATGGCTTGATCTCGGGGAGCAGATCCCAGCCGGTCGGGGGTGGGGGGCGTCAGTGCAAGATGAAGGGCCGTTCCGTGGGCGCCCCCGTTCGGCACGCGAAGCCGGGGGGCAGCGGGTTGGGAACGTGCCGTCCCGTGCCAGGAAGCCAGGTGTAACTCGTCAGCCCTCACACGCCCGAGGGGCGGCGGGACGGGCACTGGCTGTGCCCAGACACGTGAAGATTCGATAGAGCCAGGGTGGAACCCAAGCGTCCGGGCTCCCCCTTCGTCCCGCTCTCTTGGGAACCATGCGCAAGATGGTGTGGGGGGGGGGGGATGAGAGGTTATAACCCATCCCCCACTCCCTCAGACACCCCAGTGCTCCCTGTGCCCCCCAGCCCCTCTTACACAGGGGAGAGGTTATAACCCATCCCCCACCTCCCCTCAGACACCCCAGTGCTCCCTGTGTCCCCCCCAGTCCCCCCTTACACAGGGGAGAGGTTATAACCCATCCCCCACCTCCCCTCAGACACCCCAGTGCTCCCTGTGCCCCCCCAGCTCCCCCTACACAGGGGAGAGGTTATAACCCATCCCCCACCTCCCCTCAGACACCCCAGTGCTCCCTGTGCCCCCCCAGTCCCCCCTTACACAGGGGAGAGGTTATAACCCATCCCCCACTCCCTCAGACACCCCAGTGCTCCCTGTGTCCCCCCCAGTCCCCCCTTACACAGGGGAGAGGTTATAACCCATCCCCCACCTCCCCTCAGACATCCCAGTGCTCCCTGTGCCCCCCAGCCTCCCTCACACAGGGGAGAGGTTATAACCCCTCCCCTCAGACACCCCAGTGCTCCGTGCCCCACCCAGCCCCCCTCACACAGGGGAGAGGTGATAACCCAACTCACCAACTCCAGACACGTTCTCCCAGTCCCAAAGGGCCAGCCACAGTCCCAGGGCGATTTCTACCTCGGCTCTGACCCCCAAAAAGCGTGCTGGGCCTATCCTTTAGCATCTACCAGCAAAAAGTTTATTCATAAGAAAGAGAGAAAAGGGTGAGAGAGATTGTGATGGAGAATCCACCACCCACCTCAATCCCCCAGGCCCTGACGCGGGCTCCTAGCGGAGATGGAACAAGCTGCCGGCTTCCAAGTCTGGAGCAGTCTGATGTCAGGGTGGGTCCCCGAATCCTTCCAGGCCCTCTGCCCTCGGCACGGTGCCCTCTGTCCATGCACCATGGAGGACAGCACACGTACCACACAAGCACAGAGCCCGCACCCAGAGCTTCACACTCAGCTCGCACAAGCGTCTAGTGCCCTAGACGGGCCCTAGAGCACACGCTGTCAGCAGACACCTCGCACGGCCCCCGGGGCCCAGAGCTGAGGGCAAACGCACACTCGTGATCTGCCTGCTCCCATGAAAACCCACCACTGAGGCACCCGCAGGACAGGAGCGGGCACAGCTCGCATGGGGAGCCGGCCCCAGGCAGAGGGTGTAACCTGTCCTGGCTGGTTCAGACCCCCCCCCCCAACCCTCACCCTCACCTTCCGCCTCTCTTTACCGCCGCCTGCAGAACTCAGCAGCTGATGGCGTCTCCTCCAATCCAGCCAAGCAGGCTTGGGAGTATTGTTTCTAGTTCCTGTATCGGGGGAAACTGAGGCATGGAACGGGCGGTGGGGAGCGACTTGCCCAATCATGCAGCAGCTCTGGGGCTGAGCCAGAAATGGAATCCATCTCCCCTCGCTCTAGTGCCCGGCCTGCCCCAGAGGACCCGTCCTCTCTCCGCAGGGCACCTAGCGGCCAAACTGTGTGGGATCAGCGGCTACCGGGCATCCCGGAAAGGGCTCCCGTCTAAGCCGGGACTGGCCGTGGCCCACACCCCAGACTGAAGCGAGGGGAAGTACTGAGGCTTGCCGGTGCCCCCGGCAGCCCCCCATCCTGCTCCATTTCCTGAGGCTGGGTGAAATGGGAGGGCGCGTCCTGCCACCCTGTCCTCTGCCTTGCTGTCTGTGACGTAGTGGGGGGGAAGTTGCTGGTTTCTATGGGTCTGTGGTAACCCCACTGGCTGCCGCCGGTATCACAGCCCAGAAGGACAGGGATGGCTCATTATGCAAAGGGTTTCTCAACCTGTCCGACCAGCTACCCCCCATGGAGAGGAACAAAGGAAGGTGGATGCTGCCCTGGCTGGGGGCAGGGCTGGAGGAGGGTTAGTTAGTTTCTGTCTGGGAGCATGGAGGAAGCAGCCTCAGCAACAGGCTGGGCGGTTTAGAAGCTGAGACCCCCCCCCATATCAAGGGGGGCTGAGGCATCCTAGGCCTGCCCTGTAACCAGATGACATCTGTGCTGGGCTGTATAATGGAGAAGCAATAAACCACCTCTATTCTACTGGCTGGCGGAGTCTGTTCGTGCCATTTCAGGGGTGCAGATGGGGGACCCCAATGCGTCATCACACCGGCCCGGCAAGCATCGCGGCATGGCTCAGCCAGAACCCCCAGCTCGCTGCGAATGGCGGACAGAACGGGCAGGGGGAGGGGTTCAGCAGGCCTATCTCTGGGGGCCACTCCGCCCTCCTGGCATGGAGGGGGCTGCCGACCCCCTGGCCCCAGTGCTCGGGGGCTTGCAGCCGGGGCAGGTTTGCCTGGCCACGTAGCGACTGATCCTGGTTCATTGCTCCCCGGGCTCTGCAAGGCCTGGAGGGGGCTGGACCCAGTCGCTACTCTCCGCTGTTTTGTTTTGTCATGCAAATGGGCTTGGGGGGGGCAGGGGCAGCTGGGTGATTTCCCACCCCCGTGCAGCCAGTGGCCCACGCTGGAGCCTCCACACTTACTTATTGGCTGTAACATTTGCAGCATTTTAAAATAATAGTAGCCCAGTGTCTGAGAGTCTGTAACGCTGAAATGCTGGCTGTTCCCTCTGGGGGGCGCTGTGGCTGAAATGCTGGCTGTTCCCTCTGGGGGGGCGTGTTGCCTGAAATGCTGGCTGTTCCCTCTGGGGGGGCGCGTTGCCTGAAATGCTGGCTGTCCCCTCTGGGCGGCGCTGTTGCTGAAATGCTGGCTGTTCCCTCTGGATGGCGCTGTTGCTGAAATGCTGGCTGTTCCCTCTGGGGGGCGCTGTGGCTGAAATGCTGGCTGTTCCCTCTGGGGGGCGCTGTTGCTGAAATGCTGGCTGTTCCCTTTGGGCAGCGCTGTTGCCTGAAATGCTGGCTGTTCCCTCTGGGCGGCGCTGTTGCTGAAATGCTGGCTGTTCCCTCTGGGCGGCGCTGTTGCTGAAATGCTGGCTGTTCCCTTTGGGCAGCGCTGTTGCCTGAAATGCTGGCTGTTCCCTCTGGGGGGTGCTGTTGCCTGAAATGCTGGCTGTTCCCTCTGGGGGGGGCGTGTTGCCTGAAATGCTGGCTGTTCCCTCTGGGGGGCGCTGTTGCCTGAAATGCTGGCTGTTCCCTCTGGGGGGGCGTGTTGCCTGAAATGCTGGCTGTTCCCTCTGGGCGGCGCTGTTGCTGAAATGCTGGCTGTTCCCTTTGGGCGGCGCTGTTGCCTGAAATGCTGGCTGTTCCCTCTGGGGGGGGCGTGTTGCCTGAAATGCTGGCTGTTCCCTCTGGGGGGCGCTGTTGCCTGAAATGCTGGCTGTTCCCTCTGGGGGGGCGTGTTGCCTGAAATGCTGGCTGTTCCCTCTGGGCGGCGCTGTTGCCTGAAATGCTGGCTGTTCCCTCTGGGGGGGGCGTGTTGCCTGAAATGCTGGCTGTTCCCTCTGGGGGGCGCTGTTGCCTGAAATGCTGGCTGTTCTCTCTGGGGGGGCGTTTTGCCTGAAATGCTGGCTGTTCCCTCTGGGCGGCGCTGTTGCCTGAAATGCTGGCTGTTCCCTCTGGGGGGGCGTGTTGCCTGAAATGCTGGCTGTTCCCTCTGGGGGGCGCTGTTGCCTGAAATGCTGGCTGTTCCCTCTGGGGGGGTGTGTTGCCTGAAATGCTGGCTATTCCCTCTGGGGGGCGCTGTTCTGAAATGCTGGCTGTTCCCTCTGGGGGGCGCTGTTGCCTGAAATGCTGGCTGTTCCCTCTGGGGGGGCGCTGTTGCTGAAATGCTGGCTGTTCCCTCTGGGGGGCGCTGTTGTTGAAATGCTGGCTGTTCCCTCTGGGGGGGCGTGTTGCCTGAAATGCTGGCTGTTCCCTCTGGGGGGCGCTGTTGCTGAAATGCTGGCTGTTCCCTCTGGGGGGGCGTGTTGCCTGAAATGCTGGCTGTTCCCTCTGGGGGGCGCTGTTGCCTGAAATGCTGGCTGTTCCCTCTGGGGGGGCGTGTTGCCTGAAATGCTGGCTGTACCCTCTGGGCGGCGCTGTTGCTGAAATGCTGGCTGTTGCCTCTGGGGGGCGCTGTTGCTGAAATGCTGGCTGTTCCCTCTGGGGGGCGCTGTTGCCTGAAATGCTGGCTGTTCCCTCTGGGGGGGCGTGTTGCCTGAAATGCTGGCTGTTCCCTCTGGGGGGCGCTGTTGCTGAAATGCTGGCTGTTCCCTCTGGGCGGCCCGTGCTACATGGGGAGTGCGGGGCCCAAACAGCCGCTTGCGCCGCTTGCTCCCCCGCGGCGGCCCAGCTGAGCGGCGCAGAAGTCAGCCGAGCGCCATGGCGGGAGGCGAAGAGGGGCGCGGCGGTGATGTGCGGTGTGACAGCGGCTCCAGGCCCCGCCCCCTGGCTGTGACCGTCACCACCCCGTCCCCCTTCGCCTCCCGCCGTGGCGCTCGGCTGACTTCTGCACCGCTCAGCTGGGCCGCCACGGGGGAACAAGCGGCCGTTTGGGATCCCTGGTCCCCCGAGTGAGAGGCAGAGAGGGGGAGAAGAGAAAGAGAGAGAGAGAGAGAGAGAGGCAGGAGGCGGAGGAGAGCTGAGAGAGAGAGAGAGAGGCAGGAGGCGGAGGAGAGCTGAGAGAGAGAGGGGGCAGGAGGTGGAGGAGAGCTGAGAGAGAGAGAGAGGCAGGAGGCGGAGGAGAGCTGAGAGAGAGAGAGAGGCAGGAGGTGGAGGAGAGCTGAGAGAGAGAGGGGGGCAGGAGGCGGAGGAGAGCTGAGAGAGAGAGAGAGGCAGGAGGCGGAGGAGAGCTGAGAGAGAGAGAGAGGCAGGAGGCGGAGGAGAGCTGAGAGAGAGGGGGGGCAGGAGGTGGAGGAGAGCTGAGAGAGAGAGGGGGGCAGGAGGTGGAGGAGAGCTGAGAGAGAGAGAGGCAGGAGGTGGAGGAGAGCTGAGAGAGAGAGGGGGGCAGGAGGTGGATGAGAGCTGAGAGAGAGAGAGGC
The DNA here is from genome assembly GCF_049634645.1 of Pelodiscus sinensis. NCBI lineage: Eukaryota > Metazoa > Chordata > Testudines > Trionychidae > Pelodiscus > Pelodiscus sinensis. Next base: position 128,323,561 of record NC_134716.1, read on the forward strand.
AGGAGGTGGAGGAGAGCTGAGAGGGGGGGCAGGAGGCGGAGGAGAGCTGAGAGAGAGAGAGAGAGGCAGGAGGTGGAGGAGAGCTGAGAGAGAGAGGCAGGAGGCGGAGGAGAGCTGAGAGAGAGAGAGAGGCAGAAGGTGGAGGAGGAGAGAGAGAGAGGGGGGCAGGAGGCGGAGGAGAGCTGAGAGAGAGAGAGGCAGGAGGTGGAGGAGAGCTGAGAGAGAGGGGGGCAGGAGGCGGAGGAGAGCTGAGGGGGGGGCAGGAGGCGGAGGAGAGCTGGGGGGGGCAGGAGGCGGAGGAGAGCTGAGAGAGGGGGGCAGGAGGCGGAGGAGAGCTGAGGGGGGGGCAGGAGGCGGAGGAGAGCTGAGAGAGGGGGGCAGGAGGCGGAGGAGAGCTGAGGGGGGGGCAGGAGGCGGAGGAGAGCTGAGGGGGGGGGCAGGAGGCGGAGGAGAGCTGAGGGGGGGGGCAGGAGGCGGAGGAGAGCTGAGGGGGGGGCAGGAGGTGGAGGAGAGCTGAGAGGGGGGCAGGAGGCGGAGGAGAGCTGAGAGAGGGGGGCAGGAGGCGGAGGAGAGCTGAGGGGGGGGGGCAGGAGGTGGAGGAGGAGAGAGAGACGGAGCAAGAGACCGGCGGCTCAGGAGAGAAGACGGACGTGGAGGAGAGACCTGAAAATCCCGACTTATGACGGGCTAATTGGCTAGTTTCAATATAAAGCCCTAGTGTAGCCCAGGGCCCAGCGACTCTGAAGCTAAGGGGGATAAGGAGAGGGCAGTGGCCGGAGGGGCCAAGGCCTGTCCGGTCCGGGAGAGGGTGAATTAGCGGGTGAACAAAGATGCTGCACCCACTCACCCTGACTGCCCGTCAAAGCAGCACCGGCATTTCCAGCAGGCTCCGAGGTGCATTAGGGACACAATCCGCCTCCCCCTGTTCCCGGGAGTTTCTGTGCATGTGACTAAGCCAAGGAAATTGACGCAGAACGTTGCTCAGCTGATAGCACCCCTGGCGGGACAGAACTGGGAGCCCCCACCCCTACCCTCTGCCACAGAGGGAATCCATCGTGGCCCTCTGCTTCCTGAGCCACAGCCGGGTCCCCGGCAGGACGTTCGCTCTGCCCCCGGCTTGCTGCCCTCCCTAGCCTCTTGCGTGGGACTGTACCAGGCCTTTCCAAAGTCCAAAGAACCGTTATCGACCAGTTTTCCTCCAGCCACTAATTTGCTGAGTCCCGCAGAGTCCAGCCCAAGACGGAAGGACGAGCCGGCTGCGAGCTGAGGGTGCAGACCCGGAGCAGTTTGATTCTGCACCAGCCCTCGGCCCAGGGTGCGTGAGCTCCGTGGACTTGCTCCAGACCCATGACAAGGACATATCCCTGACACTCCTCATCAAAGCACATTCTCTCTGCCTCGCTCTCTGTCTTGCTGTCTTTCCATGCCGAGGCAGCTATTGATTTGCTTACAGGATCTATCTGTCTCCAGGATCCATCTATCTACAGATTCTTTCCGCGGCATCCATATATCTAGTGTATCTCTCCATCTCCTCTGTCTACAGTATCTGTGTATCTCCAGCCTCTATCTATCTCACTGCAGTATCTATCTGCTGATTTACCCACCACATCCATCAGCACATGGCATTTATCCATGGCATTTATCTCCGGGATATCGGCTCAGTCGGCAACCTGTAGCTGCCTACACCCCATCTGCACTGGCAAACGGACCTCGGTCAGTGTGGTAAAAAAGCCAGTGAAGTTGACCCAAGATGCAGCTGCATTGCCTGAAGAATTCTCCCCAGCCCTGCAGGGAAGCTGTAAGAACATACGAACGGCTAGACTGGGTCAGACCAAAGGTCCATCTAGCTCAGTATCTTGTCTGCCAACATTGGCCAACACCAGGTACCCCAGAGAGAGTGAATAGAATGGGGAATCATCACTCGATCCCTCCTCTGTCAGCCATTCCTTGCTTCCTACCCATCCTGGCTAATAGCCATGGATGGACCTAACCTCCATAAATGTATCTAGCTCTTTTTGGAACCCTGTTCAAGTCCTGGACTGCACAACATCATCTAGCAAGGAGTTCCACAGGTTGACTGTGCGCTGAGCAAAGAAACACTTCCTTTGGTTTGTTTTAAACCTGCTGCTTATTCATTTCATTTGGTGACCCCCCGTTCTTATGCTATGGGAACAAGTAAATAACGCCGCTGTCGGGGTAGGTTCCTAAAATCTCTCAATGAACCAGCTTTCGCCCGAGAGGGGTCAAGGTAAAATGAGCTTGTAAGAAAAAGTGGCTGGGCTATATCCTGTGGGGGGATATAACATTAACCTCCGTGGCTCCTGGACTGTAACTTGTTCCCTGGCTGTACAGCACCACAGTCCCAGCTTGGTTTGGCCCGTTAGATGCTGTGTCATTGCAGGCTGTCCATATGGCTGTGTCTAAGCCCTCCTCTGTGCACATAGACTGGGGCCAGGCAACCAGGGAGGGAATCAAGGGGAATCACAGAATCCTAGAGCCAACTGGACGGGACCTCGAGGGGTCATTGAGTCCAGTCCCCTGCCCTCACGGCAGGACCAAGCACCACCTAGACCATCCCTGACAGGTGTCCGTCCAACCTGCTCTGAAATATCTCCAGCAATGGAGATTCCACAACCTCCCTGGGCAACTTATTCCAGTGTTTCACCACCCTGACAGATGGGAAGTTTTTCCTAATGTCCAAATTAAACCTCCCTTGCTGCAGTTTAAGCCTCTTGCTTCTTGTCCTGTCCTCAGAGGCCAAGAGGAACAATTTTTCTCCCTCCTCCTTGTGACACCCTTTTCGATTCCTGAAAACTGCTATCATGTCCCCTCTCAATCTTCTCTTTTCCAAACTAAACAAGCCCAATTCTTTCAGTCTTCCCATATAGCTCATGTTCTCTAGATCTTTCATCATTCTTGTTGCTCTTCTCTGGACCCTCTCCAATTTCTCCACATCTTTCCTGAAATGCGGTGCCCAGAACTGGACACAGTACTCCAACTGAGGCCTAATCGGCGCCGAGTAGAGCGGAAGAACGACTCCTCGTGTCTTGCTCACAACACTCCTGTTCATGCAGCCCAGAATCATGTTTGCTTTTTTTGCAACAGCATCACACTGCTGACTCATATTCAGCTTGTGGTTCACTCTGACCCCTAGATCCCTTTCTGCCGTACGCCTCCCTAGACAGTCGCTTCCCATGCTGTGTGTGTGAGACGGATTGTTCCTTCCTAAGTGGAGCACTTTGCGTCTGTCCTTATGAAACTTCATCCTATTGACCTCAAACCCAGCGGCGGATTTAGGGCAGGGTGAGCGGGGTGGCTGCCCCGGGCCCCGCGCTTCCCGAGGCCCTGCGCATGCGCCGTGTCAAAGGAAGGGCCCTGTGAAATTTTGCTGCCCAGGGCCCCGCGACACTCTCATCTGCCCCTGCTCCGACCGTTTCTCCAGTTTGTCCAGATCAGTTTGTATTCTCTCCCTGTCCTCCAAAGCACTCGCAACCCCTCCCCGAAAGCGACTCCTCAGCTCTCGCGGGCCCAGAGACGCGCTGAGGGTCTAAGCCCTGCTCCTGGTGCCCCTCAGGAGCGATTAGTGACACGGAGAGCGGATCCGGGAATTGCCACAGGCGAGCGTCCCTTGCAAACAGACACACACGTGGGCACCTGCTGGGATCCAGGTATTTGAGCCACGGGCCCGTCCTGCTCCTCTCCTAGTGCTTGGGGCAGGAGCCGACCCTTTCTTTCCCCTCTGCCTAGCCGGGAACGTCCGTGGCCCGTGGCCCATGCCCCTGCGGGCTGTGAGCCGGGCCCTCCCCAGCTTGCTTTTCAGTTCCCTAGCTCCTCTGCAGAGCAAGCAGAGCCGCAGGGCAGGGACGGGAAGGGGCGGGTGGGTGGACATTAAGACCCAGCGATGCCCCAAATTTTCCAGCACCCTACACAGCTGTGATTCTGTGTTGGGGGGAGGGGGCAGCCCGGTCCGGGGGCTGTTTGGTGGAGACAGAACTGAATTTCCCAGTTCAGCTGAAACTCTAGTTACTTTTCCTTCCAATAAGCAGCCCTTCGGGTGAGCTGGTCCCGACTGTACCACGGCCCCAGCTCATCCCCCGCCTGGCTCTCTGCCACCCCCTCATCCCTACCCGAGGGCTTCTTGCCAAGCAAGGGTCTGTCTTGGCCCCTGCCTGGCCCCAGCCTTGGGCACAGATGTTCCAGGGCCGATCCTGGTCCTGTCACTAGGTGTCACTGCTAGACCCCGTCCGTTCTGCAGCTCTACGGGCCGTGCCCAGGGCAGGACGGGAGCCCACCTGCCTTTTACAAGCGGGTTTCAAGGGGAGCTGAGGGAGAGCGAGGGGTGTAGGGGAGGGAGCCGGCATCTCCGGGCCCTGCTCCGCACTGGCACGTGCTGGCTGCACCCCCTGCAATATACCCAGGCCAAGCCTTTTGTTCGGGCATCCGGCCTGGGATCTGCTGAACCGGGGTCTGGAGATGCTGCTGAGCCTGTGGGGCTGGGATGGTCTGGTCTGTGCGGCGCCTGCCCCGGGGGGTCCTGGCCCAGGACTGCGACGCCTAGAATGCAACTAACACCTACAGGCTGAAGTGCTCGACGCCGGCACCCACGGCACCTGACCGGTGCCGAAGCAGAGAATTTGCCGGAGCACGGGAGGTCAATGTTGTCTAGCAGCATCATCAACCCTGCCCCTGCTCGCTGCTTGTCTTAGAAAACCTGGAGGGGTAAATCAGAGCTAACCAGCAGCACAGAGCACCCAGAGCCAGGACTGGGGGCTGGAAACAAACTTTACAGGACCACGGGAAACTTGGCCACGCCTGTGCTAAGTGGGCATCCGGCTAACTCAAATCATGCCGGATCACAGATGGTGCCGGACCAGAGTGTTCTGGACTAAAGAGTTCTGGACCAGAGAGTTCTGGATTAGAGAATTCTGGACCAGAGTGTTCTGGACTAGAGAGTTCTGGACCAGAGAGTTCTGGATTAGAGAGTTCTGGACTAGAGAGTGCTGTACCAGAGAGTTCTGGATTAGAGAGTTCTGGACTAGAGAGTGCTGTACCAAAGAGTTCTGGATTAGAGTGTTCTGGACCAGAGAATTCTGTACCAGAGAATTCTGGATTAGAGAGTTCTGGACTAGAGAGTGCTGTACCAGAGAGTTCTGGACCAGAGAGTTCTGGATTAGAGAGTTCTGGACTAGAGAGTGCTGTACCAGAGAGTTCTGGACCAGAGTGTTCTGGATTAGAGAGTTCTGGACTAGAGAGTACTGTACCAGAGAGTTCTGGACTAGAGTGTTCTGGACCAGAGAATTCTGGACTAGAGAGGTCCAACCTGTAGTAGGAACCAGCCCCACTGGGGCCATTGGCAGTGTGCGAACCCTCTCACCTTCCGTGCTAAGTGCGTGACCCCCTGTGGCGTTGTGGGGGGCTGTCTGCTCTGTGACCCGGGGTCCCCCTGCGCTGTGATGGGAGATTCCCACTGACTCACCCACATGTGTATTCATCCAGACACCTAGGCCCAGCCTGAGCAGATAACGGGGGATTCCCAGGGGGAGAGACAAAGGGAGAGAGGTGGAGACCAACAGGAGGCTTCGGGGGAAGGGTCAGTTGCTGGCTGGGAACAGGAGGGAGGGAGCCGAAACTGGGGGCTGGAGGTCTGGGGGGGAAGGACCCCCCTAACCCAAGGGATCTGAGGCTTCCTGGCCCAGACTCCTGTAGCAATATCACGTCTGTGCTGCGCTGTATCCAGGAGAAGCAATAAACCCCTCTCTGTTCTCTGGCTGGCGGAGTTTGTTCTTGCTGCGACGGGGCTGCAGGATTTGGGGGAACCCCGACTCGGCGTCACACCCCCGCTGCGAGAGTTAAGGGAGTCACACAGCCAGCCAGCAGCTCTCAGAGGTTCTCGGCCTCCTGTGGGCACCAGCCCCTAGAGAGAGGGCACCTGTTCCGCCGTTCCCGAGTGTCCTGCCGCTGCTGAGCCTTTGCGGTTCCCAGGACAAGGATCACAGAGTCCCAGGTGCTGAAGGAGCCCAAAAGCATCGTCTGTTCTCCAGTCCGCTTGGTGCTGCCATTACCAGCCCCTGCACCTCCCCCTGGTGCCACCCATTTTGGCTGTTAGCCCCACGCCGCCCGGTGCCCCTGCTCTCCCAGCGCCGCCACCCTACAAACGCTGAGTAGAACCGGCCACCCTCCGTCAGCTCCACCTGGCTGGCTGTTGGCCCGTTGTATCCCCCAACATGGGGTTTCAAGCCAAACAAAGATTTGTGAGTGTCTGAGTGTCACAAATTTGGACGGAGAATCAACGTGTGTTTTGTTTTGAACATTTCCAGGGTTTTTCCCCCCTTCTCTTCTTTGGGAACCATTGTGGCTGTGTCTAGACTGGCAAGTTTTTCCGCAAAATCATCTGCTTTTGCGGAAAAACTTGCCAGTTGTCTACACTGGCCGCTTGAATTTCTGCAAAAGCACCGACGATCTCCTGTAAGATTGTCAGTGCTTTTGCGGAAATACTATGCTGCTCCCGTTCAGGCAAAAGTCTTTTTCCGAAAAACTTTTGCACAAAAGGGCCAGTGTAGACAGCAGAGAATTGTTTTCTGCAAAAAAGCCCCGATCGCGAAAATGGCGCTCGGGGCTTTTTTGCGGAAAAGCGCGTCTAGATTGGCCACGGACGCTTTTCCGGAAAAAGTGCTTTTGGGGAAAAGCATCCTGCCAATCTAGACGCGCTTTTCTGAAAATGCTTTTAACGGAAAACTTTTCCGTTAAAAGCATTTCCGGAAAATCCTGCGAGTGTAGACGTAGCCTGTTTGTCTATTGGCCAGTGGAGGAGGAGGCAGCCGGAAGAGCATTTTCAAAAAGCAGGGGGCACTTTTTAAAAAAAATGTGACATGACATTTGGGTTTGTTTCCTTTTTCTCCACAGGGGAAAACAAGTCCTGCGCGTGTGGCGAATGCCGCGGAGACAGTGGTGCCAGTGGCGAGCAGGCGTGGCGTGGCTGCGCAGCCGGGGGTCTGTGGCTGAACGTTGTCTCTCTCGCCGCCCTCGCGCTGCAGGTGTGAGAACCGCACTTGCAGCCCCCAGCGGCTGCGTCCTGGCCAGTCAGGAGACCTCCGGGAAGGTGCCCAGGCGGGACCACGCCCACCCAACAGAGGCCTTAGACACTCAGACTCCTCCGCCATCGCTGACCAGTTTAAAACCAAGGCGGGGGGTTGTCTGAGCTCTGCTCCAGGAACTACTGGAGGCGATTCCCCAGCCGACAGGGGACGGGGGGTGTCGGACGAGACGATCCCGGTGGGCCCGCCTGGCCTTGGAATCTACAACTCCTGCCCATAGGGGTAGCAATAAAATTGCCCCAATCCGGCTGTTCAAAGGGGACGGATCCTGCAGTTCTTAGGTGAAACTCCCAGCAGGAGGGGCCCTTAATATGCTCGACCATCCCTACATGCTCTTGAGTGCACATGGCCCAGATAAAAACCACGGTCCAGGCTAATCGGCTGTAGCTATTGAAGACCTTTCTAGAGTTTAATACTCAGCGTTAGCACGAAGGGCTAGTGGGGAATGACAGACAGAAAGACGTGTGCGCGAGTGTGTGAGAGACTGCCTTCTGTTGAATGGCAGCAGAGCGCCTCAGTTGTGTGTCATAAGCCCTATACTGCTAGCAACTAACGGCGAGTTTCCTTCCGCCTGAAGTAGAATGATGTTGGAGTGGGAGGCGCTAAGCTTCCGCGGCGTGCCAGCAATGCAGTTCCTAGGTCCCCATCCATCGGTTACAGCACTTGGTGTTTTTCTGGCCCCTTTCATCAGTTGCGCTTGCGGGGTGGAGAAAGGACGCGCCCCCGAGCTCTCTGGGGTGGGCACTAGGAGCGCAGATTTACAGGAGAGAAACTGAGGCACAGAGAGGCGAAGGCTGCTCTTTTTCAAAGCGACCGCTCCCTCTGACTGCCAGACTCAGACCCCCAAAGGTGCCAAGGTCTCCGGAGACCGGAGAGGGTGCCCCAGGCCTGGGCCATCTGGGGGGGTGGGGGAGGGAGCAGAAGAAGGGGGTGGATCAGCAGGGCCCAGCAGAGTGAGCGGTGAGGCAGAGGACAGCATGGCCAGCCCCCTCAGCCCCCCGCTTCCATGCACGCTCATCAATATCAAAGACCCCCCCAACGAGGACCCTGCCCCAGCCTGACCCACGCAGACACGTCCTGAGACTGGCTTCTACCCGCTCCTGGTGATGGGACATTTACCAGCAGGGCGGGGCTGGGGCACAGCGCTCCGGAGCCTGTGCCAAGCGCTGGCTCGTCTCGGGCCAACAGCCGGCCTGGCGCCTGTCTCGCTCTCCACGCAAGGCAGGTGCTGGACTCGCAGCTCCTCGCCCTGGCCGGCTGTGGCCCTCGGCCGTCACTCAGCAAGGCTTGTGTCTCCCCCCACGGTGTGAACGCAGCAGTCACGTTGCTTCCTGCCAGCCTCGCCCTGCCCAGGAGCTGAGACCCCTTGTCTGTCCAGAATAGCACAAAGCAGGTTGCGAGTCAGAGCGCTCAAGGGCCGTGGGGCCTGTGGCCTTCAATGAGATTCTCCGAACACAGGCGGTCCCGTCAGTGAAACACTACAGCCAGGCCCTAAGATACAACCGCATCTGCTCAGACAGGGACCAACACCTACGGGGTCTCTGTCAGGCATTCTTGAAACTACAGTATCCGCCCGGGGGAGTCAAGAAACAGCTTGACAAAGCCAAGCAGGGACCCAGATGTCGCCCACTCCAGGACAGTCTCTACGAAAGCCACAGAACCCCACGGGTCATCACCTACAGCCCCAGCTACAGCCTGTCCAGCACAGCATCGCGGATCTACAGCCTATGCCAGATGACAGTCTCTCGGTTTCACAGTGGGGACAGGCCAGTCCTCGCTTACAGACACCCCCAACCTGAAACGCATCCTCACCACCAACGCCACCGCCACCACCGGAAACACTCTGCCAGGAATCAAACCCTGCAACACACCGCGTAGCCAGCTTTGTTCACACACCAACCCTAGGGACACCGTCACAGGTCCTAACCACCCCGGCTACACCATCCAGGCTCATTGCCCTGCATATCTATTCATGTGATATGGGCCACCCTGTGCCAGCAACGCCCCCTCCCGTGCACGTCGGCCAACCTGCACCGTCTACGGAAAAGAATAAATGGACACGAATCAGCTGTCAAGAATGGCAGCTCCCCAAAACCCGCGGCGGGTGGGGGGGGGCTCGTCACACCGCCCTGGGTGCCCTGTTTCAGTCTTAAACGTTGCCATGATGTTCCGGCATAAACCACGGCAAAACCCAGACGGCAGCAGGAAACTGCTGGGCTGGAATTCGTATGCAAATCGGACATCCTACACGGAGGTTTAAACAGACACACGCCCGGGTTCTTGCATTACAGTCGGTCGTTTCCCAGGCCCGGGATCTCACCTGCTTGTCCCTGCTGGAGATGAGCCACATCCTCGCTGATTTCACCAGCGCTGGTGTCACTGCCGCCTCTGGACCCTTTTCCTTCTCCCTCAGCATCCGATGGAGTGCACTGTAGCTCCCAAAAGCTGATGCCCCTATACCCTAATAAATCCGTCAGTCTGTAAAGTGCCACCAGACTCATAAGAACACAAGATCGGCCAGACTGGGTCAGACAAACGGCCCATCTAGCCCGGTGTCCTGTCTGCCCACAGTGGCCGATACCAGGTGTCTCAGAGGGAGTGAACAGAACAGGGACTCATCCAGTGATCCCTCCCCTGTTGCCCATTCCCAGCCTCTGACAAACGGAGACTAGAGACACCATTCCTACCCATCCTGGCTAATAGCCACTGATGGACCTAACCTCCATGAATGTGTCTAGCTCTTTTCTGAACCCTGTTAAAGTCCTGGCCTTTACAACATCCTCTGGCGAGGAGTTCCACAGGTTGCCAGTGTGCTGTGTGAAGAAAAACTTCCATTTGTTTGCTTTAAACCTGCGGCCTATTAATTTCATTTGGTGACCCCTAGTTCTTATGTTGTGGGAACAAGTAAATAACTTTTCCTTATTCACTTTTTTCACACCAGTCATGATTTTACAGACCTCTATCCTATCCCCGCTTAGTCTCCTCTTTTCTAAGCTGAAAAGTCCAAGTCTCTTTAATCTCTCTTCCTATGGACCACATTCCAAATCCCTCATCATTTTTGTTGCCCTTTTCTGAACCTTCTCCAATGCCAAGAGATCTTTTTTGAGATGAGGCAACCACATCTGTACGCAGTATTCAAGCCGTGGGCGTCCCATGGTTTTATACAGAGGCAGTAAGATCTTCTCTGTCTTATTCTCTATCCCTTTTTTAATGATTCCTGACATTCTATTTGCTTTTTTGACAACCGCTGCGCACGGAGTGGATGTTTTCAGAGAACTATCCACAATGATTCCAAGCTCTCTCTCTTGAGTAGTTGTAGGTAAATTAGTCCCCATCCTTTTGTGCATATGGTTGGGATTGTTTTTTCCAATGTGCAATACTTTGCATTTATCAACTTTAAAATTCATTTGCCATTTTCTTTCCCACTCACCCATATGAAGAAAGATTAACACGACTGGGACTTTTCAGTTTAGAAAAGAGGAGACGGGGGGGGGGGGATATGATAGAGGTCTATAAAATCATGAGTGGTGTGGAGAGGGCGGATAAAGAAAAGTTATTTATTAGTTCCCATAATAGAAGAACTAGAGGACACCAAATGAAATTAATGGGGAGCAGGTTTAAAACTAATAAAAGAAAGTTCTTCTTCACACAGCGCGTAGTCAACCTGTAGAACTCCTTGCCAGAGGAGGCTGTGAAGGCTAGGACTATAATAGAGTTTAAAGAGAAGCTGGATAAATTCATGGAGGTTAGGTCCATAAAAGGCTATTAGCCAGGGGATAAAATGGTGTCCTTGGCCTCTGTCTGTCAGAGGCTGGAGAGGGATGGCAGGAGACAAATCACCTGATCATTGTCTTCGGTCCACGCTCTCTGGGGCACCTGGTGCTGGCCAGTGTCGGCAGACAGGATACTGGGCTAGAAGGACCCTTGGTCTGACCCAGTACGGCCGTTCTTATGTTCTTTATGGCTCGTCCGTTCCAATCTCGCCCCGGCCACTCGGTGGCTGCTCAGGGCCAGGACCTGGCGGGAGCCGGGCTCAGTGCTGGGCTTGTGTCCGGCAGGTGCCCCCACAGGGCCTCACGTGGGAGCCGACTGTGGGCACTGGCAGCTGCACGCCCACTACTACCCGCCCCTGCTCCGCTCGGCCGCCGTCCGCAAGTTCATGGTGGGCTACGAGATGCTGGCCCAGGCTCAGCGGGACCTCACGCCGGAGCAGGTGAGCGCGGAAGCCTCAGGGTGGGGCGTTCCCAGGAGCGGGTTCTGTGGAGGGGGGCTGGGCGGGGCACCCAGGATGGGGGGTTCTCAACAGGCTCTCTGGCAGCGACTGGGGGCACCAGTTTTTGCCGAAAGAGACTAACCCAGCTTCCTCTCTGGACCAGTTCTCTTATGTTTCTATAGTGTTTCAGACCAACCCTTTTATGTACCGTGCATATGGGGCTGACTTCATCCGCCGCTGACAGGCGGCTGCCTCTGGGGTGGTGCACGACAGCTAGTGAGCTGCGCACAAGAAGGAGGAAAAATGAAAATGACGTCCCAGCAGGGGCTGGCGAGTCGGGGAGGCAGAAGCTGTGGCCAAGGGGATTGTGTAGCGGTGCCCGGGGAGACCTGGCCCTCAGCCGTGCTCACATGGAGCTGTAAGTCCAGTGCCACTAAGTCACTGGGAACCAGGGCCAGCGACTTGTTCTCTTGCTGCCCCAGCGCTTCCCCAGCTGTGAAACACGGGGGGCAGCCCTGCCCCGCCTCGCCCTGCGCATCCCGGGAGGAAGGTTTATGACGCACCTGGAGGTGCCTAGAGGAAAGGCCACAAGCCAGTCGGCTCAGCACCCCGGCAGCCGGGGAAAATCGCCTCCTGAGGAAAGTGCCACCGTTCCCCGGCCGCAACGGGACTGAATCCCGGGTCTCAGCCTCATCCAGAGGAGGAAGGGAAGAAGCAACCGTCCCCCCTCCCCCGGCCACCACTGGGCTCCGCTCCGGGGGTGCTGGAGGGAGGGGAAATGGCAGACTGGCACTTGGGGATAGCACAGGTGTGGGCAGGCAGGTAGAGAGGGAGGGAGGGAGACAGGGAGGGAGATGGGTGTCCGGGAAGCTGGGAACGGCTGGATGAACAGAAGGGGCTTTGGGGGCAGGGCAATAGATAGAGGGGCTGTGGGAATGGAGGGGTGATGAGGATGAATAGAAGGGAGGGACCAACAGACACAAGGGGTGTATGGGCAGGGTACAGAGACGGGCTGGGGGAGGGGAGGGCTGGGGAGGGATGGGTAGGACAGGGGGCGGGGGTGCCGGGGAGGGATGGGTAGGACAGAGGGGGTGGGGGTGCCGGGGAGGGATGGGCAGGACAGAGGGGCGGGGGTGCTGGGGAGGGATGGGTACGACAGAGGGGCGGGGGGGCCGGGGAGGGATGGGTAGGACGGGGGCGGGGATGCTGGGGAGGGATGGGTAGGACAGAGGGGGCGGGGGGGATGGGGATGGATGGGTAGGACAGAGGGGCGGGGGGGCCGGGGAGGGATGGGTAGGACGGGGGGCGGGGGCGCTGGGGAGGGATGGGTAGGACAGAGGGGCGGGGGTGCCGGGGAGGGATGGGTAGGACGGGGGGCGGGGGTGCTGGGGAGGGATGGGTAGGACAGAGGGGCGGGGGGGCTGGGGAGGGATGGGTAGGACAGAGGGGCGGGGGGGCCGGGGAGGGATGGGTAGGACGGGGGGCGGGGGTGCTGGGGAGGGATGGGTAGGACAGAGGGGCGGGGGTGCCGGGGAGGGATGGGTAGGACGGGGGGCGGGGGTGCTGGGGAGGGATGGGTAGGACAGAGGGGCGGGGGGGCTGGGGAGGGATGGGTAGGACAGAGGGGCGGGGGGGCCGGGGAGGGATGGGTAGGACAGGAGGGCGGGGGTGCTGGGGAGGGATGGGTAGGACGGCGGGGCGGGGGGGCCGGGGACGGATGGGTAGGACAGAGGGGGTGGGGGGGCCGGGCAGGGATGGGTAGGACAGGGGAGTGGGGAGGCAGGGGAGGGATGGGTAGGACGGGGGGGCGGGGGGGCTGGAGTAGAGAGAGGGGCCCCAAGCGGCGCAGATGGGCCTCCCTGTGCCATTCCTGCACCCTGAGCCCATTGGCTTACGGATGGTGCGAGCTGAATTCGATGCCCTGAAGCCCCAGAGCGCGATGGCCCTGCCTCGCCTGAGCGGTGCTCCGGGGATGCCCTGATCCAGGGCCTGGCTGACCTGTCGCCAGGGAGGCTGCCTCTGGGGGGGATTTCAGACACCCCCGGTCCCCCTTGCTGGTCCCTGTCTGTCTCTCAGAGGAGCAGGCTGAGGTCCTGTCTCGTTGTGTCCCCCCTGCACTTCCCAGCTCTTCCGCAGGGCTGTGTCCCACTCCCGCGGCAGCGAGGAGAGCGTGGGCCAGTGGTTAGAGCAGGAAGTCTAGCCTCTGGCTCTAGGTTTCCATGAGTCCCATCGCGCCACTGTTCTTAGCTGACAGCAGCTGGCCTGTATGATAGTTCGCTCTTGGGCGAGTCACGTCACCTTGTGCCTCAGTTTACCCACGTGGACATCCGGAGCGGTAACGCTTGCTTTCCCTGCTTCTCCGGCATGCTGCGGGACCCTGGGAATGAGTGTTAAGACAGCACCTGGGACCTGTGTGGGGAAGGCGCGATACGAGCAAGAGCATGGGCCTGACCCTGAAAATACTGACACTGACCAGTGGCAGATAAAGTTGCCCCATGCGGGTTACCCAGACCATGGCATTTGCTTTGGCAAGTTATCTGAGAGATCCAGGCTGATGACCTAAGGGAGCAACATCTCCTCCTCCCCGGCCCTGCCCCGCCATCTATTTAGTGCATTAAAATATGCTGCACACATAGAAAGAGGAGGAAACGAAGCCGTTTCCTTCCTCCATCATGGGCGGCTAACGTGCCCCCTCCCTTGGGGACACACGCTGGTGCCCTCTGCAGCTCCGGTCAGCCGTGCCGAGACGCCGCCGGGCCGAACGCACCCTGGCCGCAGCGGAACGTTGCCCGTCCGTGCAAGGGGAGAAAAGGAAGGCGATTTTCACCAGTGTGTGTGAGAGCACGAGAGAGAAGGCTCCCTTCCAGGAAACCCCCTCCATGCCCCCTGCAAGCCGATGCCCAGCCAGGCAGCCGCGAGTGCGCGTCCCCTGGCTTGCTGGGATCTGGGTAGGGGCTCTGGGGGGCTGCCCCCGCTCCGTGTCGGGCACAGGAGACCTACCTCTGCCTCGCCAGCCGCCAGCCCTTCCGAGAACTTCTCAGCCTGCTGCCCCCGCGCTGACGCCTGGCTACGGTGATTGAAAAGCACCGGCGGGGGGGCTTTCTGCTGTCGGTTGCCCGCAGCATATGGGCAGGTGTCGGAGGGGTTAGCCCCAGGCGGGGTGTACATTGGCCGGGATTTCCCTGGGCACCACAGGGCTGGGGGAGGAAGATCTCAAGCCACAGCCGGAACGTTCCTCCTGCTGAAGGCGTCCGTCAGCGAGGGACCCTGTGAATAAACCCCCGGCACACACAGGCCGCGGTGACAGCAACTCACAACCTCTTACAGGCACCGTCCTATTGCCACCGGAGGCCCTGCCGGCTCTTTCAGTCGCTCCCTGCTGGCTTCTGCCACAGCTCAGCCGGGTCTTGTGCCCCCGCAGCCTTTCACCGCTGCACGGAACCATCATGCCGTTTTCGGGCATGTCAGAAGAGGCCTTGTATGGTGATGCCACAGGGCCCTCTATCTGCATCACCCATGACTGGTCAGCCCTTGAAAGACAGAACAGCCCCCTCCCCCAGGGAATTTTTGATCTTACACGTGCTTCAAATGCACGGGGCGTGTTCCACGCGCAGGGCACAGAGGTGATTGCACGCACACTTGTGATTGCGCATGCACACACTTGTGATTGCACCCACACACACTTGTGATTGCATGCATGCACGTACACTTGTGATTGCACACACACGTGATTGAATCCGTGCTTGTGATTGCACGCGCACACACTTGTGATTGAGTGCGCTCACACGCTTGTGATTGAATGTACACTTGTGATTGCATGCACACACACTTGTGATTGCACCATGCTTGTAATTGCACATGTGCACACTTATGATTGCACACACACACACTTGTGATTGCACCCACGCTCATGATTGCATCCATGCTTGTGATTGCACATGTGCGCGCACTTGATTGCACACGCGCACTCTTGTGATTGTGCGCACACCCACGCACACTTGTGATTGCACCCACACTTGTGATTGCATGCGCATGCTCACACTTGTGATTGTGCACGCTCACACCCCCATGCCCTCTTGTGATTGCACGCACACTTGTGATTGCATGCACACATGTACACTTGTTATTGCACAAATGTGTGTGATTGCATCCACACTTGTGATTGCACGCACACTTGTGATTGCACCATGCTTGTGATTGCATGCGCACGCTTGTGATTGGGCACGCACACACACTTGTGATTGCACCCACACTTGTGATTGCATGCACACTTGTGATTGCACACACACACTTGTGATTGCATCCATGCTTGTGAGTGAACCATGCTTGTGATTGCACGTGCGCGTGCACACACTTGTGATTGCACACACTGTCCCAGTCCTGGGTGAGAAAGGCGGGGGGGGGGTGGATCCCGGGGCACACACCGGGGGCGAGACAGAGGTGGGTTCGAAAGACCCCTGATCCCCGGGCACTATTTCGCCGCCTGAGTGCTCTCCCTGCTGGGGAAGTCGTCCAGCGATTTCCCCCTCCGGCTGTCAGCACAGCCTGCCTCTCTATTTATCACTCCCCTGACGCGCTCAGCAAATGGGGAGCAGGGCGGGCCGAGGCTGGCGAAGGGTCACACGGCCTCTGCCCGCCACTTGTTGCAAAAAAGGGGGGAGGGAGCCCCCCCATGGCTCCGACGGGCTGCAGAATAAGAGAAATATTGGCCCCTCGGAGCGGCGTGCGCCTGCTGGGACCCGGGGCCAGCGGAGACGAATCCCAGCCCCCCCGCCACTTGGTCTGAGACATTTATCCAGCCCCCCCCCCTCCCCGCCGCCCCCTTCTCCCCCCGCCAACGCAGCTCGCTCGGCCCCGCGGCCGCGGACAGAAGGCAGCATGGTAGAAAACTCGCCCTCGGCTTTGGTAAGCGAGCCCTCGCCGGACCGGGGGGGGGGGGGGGGGTTGCTTGGCGGGGGGTACGGGCGTTGCACGGCGTGGGGGGGGGTGCAGTGCGGGGGGGGTTCCTTGCACGGCGTGGGGGGTGCAATGCGGGGGGGGGGTTCCTTGCACGGTGTGGGGGGTTGCAATGCGGGGGGGTTCATTGCACGGTGTGGGGGGTTGCAATGCGGGGGGGTTCCTTGCACGGCGTGGGGGGGTGCAATGCGGGGGGGGGTTCCTTGCACGGCGTGGGGGGGGTGCAGTGCGGGGGGGGTTCCTTGCACGGCGTGGGGGGTTGTAATGCGGGGGGGTTCATTGCACGGTGTGGGGGGTTGCAATGCGGGGGGGGTTCATTGCACGGTGTGCGGGGTTTGCAATGCGGGGGGGTTCATTGCACGGCGTGGGGGGGTGTAGTGCGGGGGGGGTCATTGCACGGCGAGGGGGGTTTGCAATGCGGGGGGGGTTCATTGCACGGCGAGGGGGAGGTGTAGTGCGGGGGGGGGTCATTGCACGGCGAGGGGGAGGTGTAGTGCGGGGGGGGTCATTGCACGGCGAGGGGGGTTTGCAATGCGGGGGGGTTCATTGCACGGCGTGGGGGGGTGTAGTGCGGGGGGGTCATTGCACGGCGAGGGGGGTTTGCAATGCGGGGGGGTTCATTGCACGGCGAGGGGGGTTTGCAATGCGGGGGGGTTCATTGCACGGCGTGGGGGGTTTGCAATGCGGGGGGGGTTCATTGCACGGCGTGGGGGGTTTGCAATGCGGGGGGTGCCTGGCGGGGGGCGGAAGAGGGACCGACGGGGGGGAGGCTGCAACTGCATCCCAACGCCCTGCAACTCCCCCCCCCCCGAGTTTGATACTGAAGAAAGAGCCGAGCCGGGGGTCGCACGGGGGTGCCCGAGGGCGTGGGGCGGAGGGTTCTCCGAGCCCCCCCCAACTGGAGCCGAGAGGTTTGGGGGGCCCGCGCCCCGATCTCTGCCCCCGGCTCCTTTCTGCCCCTTCCTCCTGCCTCCCGTCCGCCTGCGGTGCCGGGGGGGGGGGGGGGCCGCTGCAGCCGGCGCCGGCTCCCAGCGCAAACTTTCCGCCGGGGCAGAGCCGCCGCGTCCCGGGGCGGGGGGGGGGGGGGGAAAGTTCCGCGAGCGTCGCGGCCGGGGTGGAGCGAGGGGCCCCGCTCACGTCCCGGTGTCTCCCCGCAGGCTGCCTTCCCCGGCCCGGGCGCGCTGCCCCTGCTGGCGCCGGGCGCGGGCGGCGGGGGGCTCCGGCTGGAGGCGGTGATGGAGACGCTGCAGCGGCAGCAGGCGGCGCGGCTGGCCCGCGGGGGGCAGCCGGAGCCCGGCCCGGGGCAGCTGCGCTCGCCGGCGGGGGGCCGAGTCCTGCAGCCGGCGCTGGCCCCGCCGCGCTCCCCGGGCCCCGGCGCCCCGCAGCGCCCGCCCGAGCAGGACGCGCCGGAGGAGGAGGCGGGGGCGCCCCGGTACCCGCCGCCGCGCCCCGAGCCCGCCCGCTCGCTGTCCCCGCCGCGCCCGCCGCCCCAGCCCCACGAGTGGACCTACGAGGAGCAGTTCAAGCAGGTAAGAGCCTGCCCCGGGGCGCCTCCCCCCCGTACCCCGATACCCCCTCCGGCCCCCCGCAGCCACTCCCGGGAGCCAGCGCCCCCGCCCTGTCACCTGCCCCACGACCCCCCCGTACCCCCACCTGGTACCCCCGAACAGCCGTTCCCCGATGTCCTGCACCCCAACACCTGTCCCTGCACCCCCTGTCCTGGTGCCTCCAACAGCGCCCCCCGCCCTGTCACCTGCCCCACTACCCCACCTCACCCCCACCCGGTACCCCCGAACAGCCATTCCCCGATGTCCTGCACCCCAACACCTGTCCCTGCACCCCCTGTTCTGGTGCCCCCAACAGCGCCCCCCGCCCTGTCACCTGCCTCACTACCCCACCTCACCCCCACCTGGTACCCCCGAACAGCCATTCCCCGATGTCCTGCACCCCAACACCTGTCCCTGCACCCCCTGTTCTGGTGCCCCCAACAGCGCCCCCCACCCTGTCACCTGCCTCACTACCCCACCTCACCCCCACCCGGTACCCCCAAACAGCCATTCCCTGATGTCCTGCACCCCAACTGCTGTCCCCGCATCTCCCAGCCTGCCCCAGGACTTCCCACCCCACTCCAATAGTTCTCCCCATATTCCACAGGCTGCTCCCGTACTCACACCAGTAACTACCCCAGTGTCGGCTGTAATGCCCTCCCCTGCCTCCCGCCCCAGCCCCCAACCCACCTCGCTATCCCTCCAGCCCATCCTGTCTCCCCCAGAGCCACTCTCACAGCTGGCTCCGGATCCACCCAATACCCCCCCTCCCCCGCCAGCCCCAGATGCTCCCCATCTCCCGGAATCTCCCCTTCAAAAGCCATCCTGCCCCTGGGGGTTCCCCGCCTACCTGCCCAGACCGCCTCTGCTCCTGTGCCTACCCCAGCAACCGCCCCTGTCCCGCCCTGGACTCCCCCCAGCCTGCCCCAGCTGTCACTGCGGCTCCTTTTCCCTCCCACCACCCCTTGCGTGTCCAGCTCCCGCACCCAGCGGGCACAAGGCATGGGGCAGACCACACACTGCAGAGGGGAGCTCTGACCCGACCCGCATGGGGCCCTTCTCCTCGGGTGTGGGCACGGGTCTCAGGCTGACCGGGGGGCTGGGGAGTTCCGGCAACTTATTGGGGGGTGGAAGGCGAGAGTCACAGGCCTGGCTGCTCCCTCCCTGCTGGGACCCCCCCTTGGGCAATGTGGTTCCCTGTTTCTCTGTGGTTTGCACGGCCGTGCGATGACAACCCGCCTTTGGATCTCGCACGTTGGCGACCTCGGCCGCTTCCCAGCCCCCCTTCTCACCGTGTTAGACAGCTCAGGCTCGGTCCCCGGCGCTCGCTCCTCCCCAGAGTCAGCGATTGCTGGGCCGGAGTCCTCCCCGGCACGGTTCTCGGCTGTCTCCAGCCCCAGACTTCCTCCTGCGGATCCGGCCGGTAAAACTGCAAACTCTCCCTGGCTTAGGAAGAGCCTGTTCCCGGTTAATTGTCCCTACGCGCCTATTGTTCTCAAGGGCTGGGTAGCTCCGCGGGAGAACGAACGAGTTAAACGATGCAGTGCGAGAGAGTAAATGCTTGTCACACTACAGTACGAGAGAATGAACGCTTTGCACAATGCAGTACGAGAGAGTAAATGCTTTGCACAATACAGTATGAGAGAATGAACGCTTTGCACGATGCAGTGCGAGAGAGTAAATGCTTTGCACACTACAGTACGAGAGAATGAACACTTTGCACAATGCAGTACGAGAGAGTAAATGCTTTGCACAATATAGTACGAGAGAATGAACACTTTGCACAATGCAGTACGAGAGAGTAAATGCTTTGCACAATATAGTACGAGAGAATGAACACTTTGCACAATACAGTACGAGAGAATGAACACTTTGCACGATGCAGTATGAGAGAGTGAAAGAATTGCACGATGCAGTACGAGAGTACGACAGTGAACCTTTTGCACAATACGCTATGAGTGTACAAGAGAGTGAATGCTTTGCACGATACAGTGTGAGAGTACGAGAGAGTGAACACTTTCCCCGATACAGTGCGAGAGAGTGAATGCTTTGCACGATACAGTGCGAGAGAGCGAATGCATTGCCCAGTGCAGTACGAGAGAGTGAAGGCTTTGCCCGGCGCGGCGTGAGAGAACGAAGGCTTCACACGATACAATACGGTGCCGCCGCTCACTAACGTCTGGCGCCATAGAGGGAATTGTTAAGGACATTTCCCTACCTGGATGTCACGTCGCTCTCCGTCACGTTGCCGCACACCCGGGCCAAATTCCAAGGCGCCTTGCTCAGACGTGTGGGTGGTTCGGAGCGAAAGCCCGCCAGCCCCGGCCGTGTTTAGGGGAAGGCGAGTCGCGTGACCCCCTGGCGTGCCGGGCTCCGGGGCGCTGCTTTGGGGGCTGGTTTTGTTGCCAGCCTCTTCTCTGCCCGGCTGAAGCATGCGTGCGAATTCCGCCTTGCCGTGGTGAAAGGGGCTCCTGGTGCCATCTCAAGGGAGGCGTTTGGCAGTTTAACCCGGGCTGGGAGGGGCGCTGAAGATGCTCCGGGCCGGGGGCCGTGTGTCGAGGGAGCCGGGGCTGTGGGGGCTGATCGCAGGAGAGGCCCCTTTGGAAACAGGGCCGGAGCTGCCATGGCCGGGCCGTAATTATCCAGGCCAGCGGAGCTGGGCTGCGGCCGAGATGCCGGGGCAGATAAGGAGATGGAGGGGGCAGATAAGGCAGCCTGGTCGGGAGCCAGACCCTGGCAGACAGTAGCTGACAGCCGGGGCGGCGGGGGTGCGTGGGGGGAGGGATGCCGGCTGCACTTGGCTCTCTGTGGAGGCCTGGCCAGGGACAGCTCCCGCCCGAGTTGCCCAGGTCCGCAGCAACCAGAGGGGCAGCGTCTGGGGTGTGTACAGAAGGGAGTTCCGCAGAGCAACTGCCCTGGGCCCCAGCCGAGCGACGGGGGCGGCCCGGCTCCCACGGGCGGGGAGACAGATGCCTCCTGATTTAGTTGGGGAGCTGGAAGGGGGCAGGCCAGGGGTCACCGAGGGGGTGTCTGGTCCCCACACCCGCTCCCAGCTGCGGGCAGCTTAGCCCCGAGGCGCAGGGCAGGGGCGCTGGCATTAAATCGGGCCTCTCTTGTCTTGGACATGGACCAGCTGGTTAAGGCGCAGGCTGCCTCCCGGCGCGCCGCTGGCGGTGGGTTTGCAGGGCCAGGCCGTGCCGCCCGCTGGCCGATCACCCCGCACCCGTCCCCCTGGCGCTGCCGCTCAGCGCTGGAGGAACGTGGGGCAGGGCTGAAACGGCAAATATTGGAGGAGGAAGAAGTCGCTTTCCCCCGCCACGCCTGGCGGATACACCTGTGTGCGTGCCGCCGGGTGACCCCCCGCCTTGAATCGCTGGATGCGTCCCCCGTCCATGTGCATGATCCGTGGCTCATTGGTCACTCCCAAGGCCGAAGGACGGCTCTGCGCATGCAGTGACTCCTCCTTGCCAGGCCCCGGAAGAATCCCTTAGGAACTGGAACCGATCTTCGCAGAAACGGATCCTTGCCCAAGCCGCGGCTGGGGGGGTTGAGTTGGGTTGGTCCTGCTTTGGGCGGGGGGCTGGACTCGGTGCCCTCCTGAGGTCCCTGCTCGCTCTGGGATTCTGGGATTCTATGAATCCACCAGAGCCTCCACCTGCTTTTGCTGAGCTTGGTCGAACCCCCCGTCCCGGGAGAGACCCGGAAACCTTCAGATGCAATTTGCCTTCTTCCCTGCCCCTCCAGCCTTGGCCCATGATCTGGGGGGCGGGGGCGGGTCAAGGAGAGCGTGTGGGCCCTGATCCAAATGCAGCAGAAGTTTTATGAACATGGGGAACGGGAAAAGTTCTTTGTGCTGGTAAAGCAGGTTCCCCGTACAACTCCCACGCTGCTTCCTACCCGGCGGGAGCCTGGTTCCCCGGGGGCGCTGGGGTTGGCCTAGCCGTGTCCCGGGCTCCGGCGTGTCGCAGAGGGGGAGGCTGAGGACGATCTCTGTGCCGGGACAGCGGGGGCTGGGTGTGTCTCCGAGCCGTCTGCGAGGCTCGGCCGGGGCGAAGCCGTGGGAACGGCGCCGGCTGACCTCTCTGTTTGAGAATTGCGCAACCCCCGCCGAACCCGGCCAGACGGGAAAGGGCTCCCTCGGCGTATGGTTATGTGAGCAGGCGGCACTCGCCCGCGCCCCGCACCCGCCGCCTGGCTCTGGAGGCCAGGGCAGGAAAGGGCTGAGTGCCCCCGGCAGAGGGTCAGTGCCAGGGCTGGGACAGGCCGCTCCGGCCACGCTGCTCCGAGAGAAAACTCCCGAGCAGTCGTGTTACACGGGGACAGCGGCTCCACACGCCCGCCCCTGGGCCCTGAAGGCCAGGGCGCTTCCCTCAGGGAGTGTCTTACCCATGGGCAGCGACTTACACAGGACACGGCCTAAGGACCTGTCTAGGACCGGCAGGGAAAGAAATTGGGATGACCGGGAAAGAAAATCCTTCCTCCCTTCCCTCCCTCCCTCCCTCCTTCCTCCCTCCCCTTCCTC